>NC_080400.1:41388815-41702368 GCF_030265065.1 Corythoichthys intestinalis
AAATTAGCTTGATATTCAAACTGTATATGTATATGCAATATACTCGAATAAGGACAAAAGCTTTGTGCACTTCTATTGGATCGTTCTTGGAAATCAAAGATGATTGACTGTTTGAGTTGATTGATTGATTGGTTAATTGATTCATTGAATGGTTGAATAAAGGAATGATTGATCAGTAAAAACAATAACGAGAAGATAAATCATTTGAAAGTTAAATGTAATTGGTTGAATCTGAACACAGCCACATTCCCTGTTAGTAGAGAGCTTTGCAACGATTAACGTTCATGGTGGAGTTTTATTTCTTGGTCTCAAATTTTCACATTACAATTAAAGATCCTACTCCTAATCTTTTTCTGTCCTCTGCACTCCTTTATCTTAACTCAACTTTTTTACTTGGTTTGATGTTCTTTTCACTTCTCTAGGCTGAAATGGAACGTGCCTTACTGCAGGGAGAGAGGCAGGCAGAACTCGACCAGATCGAGGCAGAGACAGACATCATCAGCCAGCTACAGCGCAAGCTAGATGAGCTAGAGAGTGCCATTCAGCAAGAGAAAGACAAGGTACAGATAATATCATTGAGGTTATTTTTGAGAGAAACAGAAAACATACATGCACCCAGCGCCTGTGCTTTTATCACGTCACATAAACCTACACTTCTTGCTGGTTCATCACTATTGACATCATTGTAGATCTCTCAATATAAGAACATATAAATGAAAGGTTTTGAGGGCATTTAAGGGATTGTGATCATTTGCTTGCATGATTTTGAACCTCTCTGGTCAGCTTTTGTGATTTTAACTCTACCACCATGTTGACATATTTTAACAACGGCTAATATTTTCCTTGCTTTTTTAAATTAACTTGCCGCTTGTCTGATTCCATGTTTCTACACAACTCGCATGACAGACAGTGTGGGCCTTTGTTTCTTGCACTCATGTGCACATATTTTGCCTTTAGCTGTTGAAAGATTTAGGTAAAACATGGTTTGATATCTTCAAGTTCCAATTTCCTTATTGATGCCCCTGACATCTTAGACAACAAGTCTAATATTCTTTCAGGAGGGAAGCGATCCATCAGGATCAATCGGTTTACCGCTAGCATATCAAAGCTTCCTATTTGCATGGTATCATTTTGTCTCCCCTTCTCTTTTTTTCTCACCCTTTCGTTCCATCCGTCTGCCGACTCCCCTTCAACAATCCATGCTCTGTGTGGGTGTGTGCACTATGTCTTTCTAGGAGAGGGCTAATGTTGAGGCCGAACGCCGGGCCTTGCAGAGACTCCAGGAGGGCCATGCTGAGCTGAAGAACCAGCTGTATAACTGTCCTGAGTCTCTACGCGAACAATTGCAGGAACAGTTCAAAAGGGTGGGTAGTTAGTAGAGCAGAACCATGAAAGTTTAGTCAGCAATCCCTGTTCAAGACATGAGTCCCAAAACCACAAATGCAGTCATGGACTACGTCCTAAACACAGACTTGATGGCCTTATTCCTTCCATAGCATTTCCTACAATATAAAGTACAGTTTAGATACATTGTACACAAATACTAATTGCCAAACCCAAACATTAAATTACAATGTGGTATTACGTAGTGGCTAACTACATTAAAATTATGCTTTGTTACCCTTTGTTTTTAATTTTATTTTATTCATTTTTTTAATAGTTAAATGCACGAGCATAGTATATAACTCTGTAATTCCTATAATTTGAGTTTTTGGATTATTTCAATTCATGCACTTTTGTCCCAGTCTATCTGGAAATTGCAGTTACAGTAGCTCTCATAAATATTTTTAATCAAAAATTGACAATCCTCAGTTCTGTAATTCCTTGCTGTCAGAATGTCTGAAGTGCATCCTCAGCAAATTGTCTTCAAGAGAAACAATGACACACACAAAAAAGGCTTCCCTAAAGATAAGTGTGTTGTCAGAACCACTGAAAAACACACACACTGAATCGGATTGTCATTGTTTTCATTCATAATATTTCATATATATATATATATATATTAAGGAGAAAAAGGAATGCGTAAAGTTTGATGTTTTTTAAACAAATAAATTTGAAGACAATTGAAATTGAATTCTGAATTTTGCCACCCATCTTCTCTGTGAGCAAAACAACCTTGTAGTGTGCTTAATTAAGGCCTGAAAAGCGATGCCAGGATGATCCAACATGCTAATGGTTTTACAGTGCCTTGCAAAAGTATTCGGCCCCCTTGAATCTTGCAACCTTTCACCACATTTCAGGCTTCAAACATAAAGATATGAAATTTAATTTTTTTGTCAAGAATCAAAAACAAGTGGGACACAATCGTGAAGTGGAACAACATTTATTGGATAATTTAAACTTTTTTAACAAATAAAAAACTGAAAAGTGGGGCGTGCAATATTATTTGGCCCCTTTACTTTCAGTGCAGCAAACTCACTCCAGAAGTTCAGTGAGGATCTCTGAATGATCCAATGTTGTCCTAAATGACCGATGATGATAAATAGAATCCACCTGTGTGTAATCAAGTCTCCGTATAAATGCACCTGCTCTGTGATAGTCTCAGGGTTCTGTTTAAAGTGCAGAGAGCATTATGAAAACCAAGGAACACACCAGGCAGGTCCGAGATACTGTTGTGGAGAAGTTTAAAGCCGGATTTGGATACAAAAAGATTTCCCAAGCTTTAAACATCTCAAGGAGCACTGTGCAAGCCATCATATTGAAATGGAAGGAGCATCAGACCACTGCAAATCTACCAAGACCCGGCCGTCCTTCCAAACTTTCTTCTCAAACAAGGAGAAAATTGATCAGAGATGCAGCCAAGAGGCCCATGATCACTCTGGATGAACTGCAGAGATCTACAGCTGAGGTGGGAGAGTCTGTCCATAGGACAACAATCAGTCGTACACTGCACAAATCTGGCCTTTATGGAAGAGTGGCAAGAAGAAAGCCATTTCTCAAAGATATCCATAAAAAGTCTCGTTTAAAGTTTGCCACAAGCCACCTGGGAGACACACCAAACATGTGGAAGAAGGTGCTCTGGTCAGATGAAACCAAAATTGAACTTTTTGGCCACAATGCAAAACGATATGTTTGGTGTAAAAGCAACACAGCTCATCACCCTGAACACACCATCCCCACTGTCAAACATGGTGGTGGCAGCATCATGGTTTGGACCTGCTTTTCTTCAGCAGGGACAGGGAAGATGGTTAAAATTGACGGGAAGATGGATGCAGCCAAATACAGGAACATTCTGGAAGAAAACCTGTTGGTATCTGCACAAGACCTGAGACTGGGACGGAGATTTGAGGTGGGAGAGTCTGTCCATAGGACAACAATCAGTCGTACACTGCACAAATCTGGCCTTTATGGAAGAGTGGCAAGAAGAAAGCCATTTCTCAAAGATATCCATAAAAAGTCTCGTTTAAAGTTTGCCACAAGCCACCTGGGAGACACACCAAACATGTGGAAGAAGGTGCTCTGGTCAGATGAAACCAAAATTGAACTTTTTGGCCACAATGCAAAACGATATGTTTGGTGTAAAAGCAACACAGCTCATCACCCTGAACACACCATCCCCACTGTCAAACATGGTGGTGGCAGCATCATGGTTTGGGCCTGCTTTTCTTCAGCAGGGACAGGGAAGATGGTTAAAATTGACGGGAAGATGGATGCAGCCAAATACAGGAACATTCTGGAAGAAAACCTGTTGGTATCTGCACAAGACCTGAGACTGGGACGGAGATTTATCTTCCAACAGGACAATGATCCAAAACATAAAGCCAAATCTACAATGGAATGGTTCAAAAATAAACGTATCCAGGTGTTAGAATGGCCAAGTCAAAGTCCAGACCTGAATCCAATGGAGAATCTGTGGAAAGAGCTGAAGACTGCTGTTCACAAACACTCTCCATCCAACCTCACTGAGCTCGAGCTGTTTTGCAAGGAAGAATGGGCAAGAATGTCAGTCTCTCGATGTGCAAAACTGATAGAAACATACCCCAAGCGACTTGCAGCTGTAATTGGAGCAAAAGGTGGCGCTACAAAATATTAACGCAAGGGGGCCGAATAATATTGCACGCCCCACTTTTCAGTTTTTTATTTGTTAAAAAAGTTTAAATTATCCAATAAATTTTGTTCCACTTCACGATTGTGTCCCACTTGTTATTGATTCTTTACAAAAAAATTAAAATTTTATATCTTTATGTTTGAAGCCTGAAATGTGGCGAAAGGTTGCAAGGTTCAAGGGGGCCGAATATTTTTGCAAGGCACTGTATGTGCCACATCATGCCTGTGGTATGGCATAACAACTGCTTCAACTGATCTAATCAAAACATGCACTTGAGCATAGTGATGGAGTCTGGCAGACAACGCATACAATGGGCTACTGTTTTTCATGAGAAGCCCTTGCACAAATGTTTCATTAACAAAAGATGTAATATGTTTCTCCCATGATGCCACACCAACACGTTGCTACAACCACAACGTTGACCCGTAATCACACATATGGTTCCTGGTAGTTTCGGCTCCTACTGATGTATGTTAGTAAAATGTGGCTAAAGTGAATTGTCGTAATGCACTGCATGTGTTTTCAGTTCTGTTTTTAATGGCTGGCTTACACATGTTAACCACTCACTAATCAATTAACACGGGCCAAGACTAAAACCCTTCTCTGTCTTCCCTCACTATCATCCAGTTATTAAGTAAATTAATAGTCGTACAAAAGATGATCTTGCCTATATTAAGTAAATTAATAGTCGTACAAAAGATGATCTTGCCTACAAGAGTAACATACATTGTGTACGTTAGTGATATTTTATTTTCAGACTGCTATGTACCATTCAGTGCTCTGTATTAAAGTCTAGCATACTACAGCTACCAATTATCAACACTTTCTGCAGGATAGAAACATTTCAGAAATGGCACACTAATAAAATATTTTACAACAAGAATGTAAAAAAGTTGTACAGTATTGAACTGATAAGGTTGTAGCTCTATAGAAACGTTCAATGTTTTATTCGTGACGGGTTTTTTTCAGGTGCTCCAGCTTCTTTCCACATCCACAAAACATGTCTCTTAAACTAAACTGAACACTCTGAATCACTTTCGTTGTGAATGTGACTGTGAATTGCTGTACCTAATATACAGTAATTAGAATTTCGTTAAAAAGTTAGTTTTTTTTAGTATTTTAGAAAGTGAAACTCATGCATCATATGTAATTATTACACATATATTGAAATATTTAAAACTTTTGTTTCGTGTAATTCAGACGATTGTTTTACATAATCAATTAAATGACACCTTTACCTTTAAAACTGTCTCCCAGTCTGGGTTAGAAGGCCACACAATCATGGGACTGCTGACTTGACATAGTGTATTTACAGAAGAGAGTCAATGCCAACCTTCACAGGGAGGGCAAGCCAAAAAAGGTCAGTTCTAATGAACCTGGCTGTTCACAGAGTTACACTGTATACCCAAGCATAATGACAGAATAAGCGGAAGGAAAAGTGCATACGTAAAGGTGCTCAAACAAAAGGAATGACCATATGCGTGAGAGAATTATGAAACACCACAATGAGTGTACAGTGGCTGAAGTTCGTCAATCGAGAGGCACCACAAAGAATACTAAACTCTGAATAAAAATGTCGTATTACTTTTGTCAAGCCACTCCTGAACCAGAGGCATTGGCAGAAATGTCTTACTTGTGTTAGGAAGAAAAAAGAGGATTGTTGCTCAATGGTCCAAAGCCCCGCCTGTCAAATTACTGCAAATTTTGTGTTTCATTTGGAAATCAAGTCACAGGGTCTACATTCAGTTCAGCCATCTACTTGGGAATGTATATTTAATACTCCTGTCTGCTGACAAATCGTATGAAAATGCTGATTTTATTTCACAGCAGGACCGGACTTCTGGTCACACTACCAAAGGTTCCAAAAGCTGGTTAAACAATCATAGTGTTACTGTGCTTGTTTGGCCAGCAAGCGCCCCTGAACCGAGCCCCATACATAGTATGTCTTTAGGAGGATGAGTGACACAAGACCCAGCAATGCAGGCAGCTGAGCTGTAACTGTAAAAGTAACTTCAGTACATGAATGCAGTCATCCATGAAAAAGGAGGCCCAACCAAGTATTGAATCCAGAGAAATGAGCATACTTTTCAGAAGTCTGACAACTTTTCTTTGACCTTTTTTGACTGGGCCTACCTATAGCATTTCTTAATTTACTGTGAATTACAAGAAGAAGAAGAAAAAAAAACAGTCAAAATATGTAATTCCATGTAACAAATATAAAAACCATAACAGGTTCAACATGAAATTTCTGACAAAAAAGTTTTTTCGATATTCTAATTGATATGCAGAGGTGGGTAGTGTAGCCAAAGATTTTACTCAAGTACGAGTAGCGTTACTTTAAAATAATAGTACTCAAGTAAGAGTAAATGTAGTCATTCAAAAATGTACTCAAATACAAATGAAAAAGTATTTGGTGAAAAGAATACTCAAGTAATGAGTAACATTGTGAGTAACTGCTTCCAATGTTTGATTTTAAAAGAGAGAAAAAAAATGTTTTTTTTTTTTTTCTCAGCACAGTTCTCTATATGAACTGTTTTTATTATACTGTACTATAACCTATTACATAACTGCATTAAGCAAAATAAATAAATAAAATCATTAAATTCCGGCAAGAGAAAAAAATCTGCAGAACTGAAGCATCATTTGTCCAAAGAGCATGAGTGCCCTCTAGTGGAGAAAATTGTTCGGATAGTTGAATAGTGAATAGTTACTTCATAGTTCCTATTATGAAATTAAAAGGATCATATATCTGGTTTTCCATGGTCAATCGGTGCCAAATAAAATCTGGGTGAGTCATGTTGAGGGCAGCGCTCTTTGTCTGTTGATATGCCTCTGTATGGATCCGGTGGCTGATTGGTGAGAAGTCCATGCAGTGTAGCCGAAATCTTGCCCAAAGTTAGCTAGGTTTACCTAACCTCTGACATTAAGTGGCATTGAATATGGATATGTTTACTACTGGTGCACGATAATTATTGGTCTGATAATTATCGGTCCGATAATAGAAATTATGACGTCATCCCAATAAATCCAATAACATTATTAATAGGACCGATAATACTGTATGTACTGTGCTGTGCTACACACCAGTATGGGAAATCAGTTGACCATTTGCGGGGCATTGTTGCCACCTGCCGGTCAGAATAATTCGCTGCATCTATTTTGTTTTGTTCACAAGCTCATTCACTTACACAGTGCGGTGTCTAGCGGTAGCATTGACCATTGTGAATGCTTTCCGCCTCGGAAATATATGTCTGTAAATATTTTATGTTTACTATAACATATGGATGTGCAATATATGTTTACTTCTGTGGAGAAGGGTCATATGTACAGAACTTCATAAGTTGTGTTATAGACGCCAGCCAATTCTTAAGGCTAGTTGCTCAAGCTAGTGTGCTATGCTTTACATACAATAGTTGTGTATATAAATGTATTGTGCAGTTTGTTGTATATTGAGTATTGAATATATCTATTTTTCTGTTGTACTTTCACAATATTAAGACAAGTGTCTTCCCAAAAAAGCAAGAAAAGACCAAGCCATGTGGTTTATGGAAGTGCATTCATTTTTAGATGGCTGTCGGGCAGTGCAGAAGTGAAACGCACTGTTTTGGGCAGTACATGTACTGTAATATTTTTGGCACGGTGTTGGTGGATTGGGATGTGTGCGTTTGTAAATCAAGCGCTCCCTTTCTGTGACGTCACGCTCAAGTGTGCCGCACGGCTAGCGAGAAACACATCTTAATATGCCACTGAAAAGATGACAATTGCTTCGATGGTGTTTTAAAGATTGATATTATTATAAGAAAAGCCATTAATCCTTTTTACTCTACCATATTTTTGTTATGAGGAATGAGTGATGAACCTTACTATTTAATGTTTGGTTAGTTATAACTTAGTAAGTTATTGAGAGGCCTTTTGGTTATTGATAGGCTTGCTGTCCTAACCTGTCTCCCAGGTTAAGAAAGTTGTTCCATGGACCAAGACCACAACAGTCTCCTCTCCTGTAGCACCAAATATTTTTATTTGATGACAAAGCACAATACCTGTTGGGTTTATGTTTTAGTTCAGTGCTCATTATTCAGGAAACACATCTTCAATTATATTGACTAATTGATTGTGATTGACTCAAATCATATTTATTTGAAAAAATAAATAATGGCTCTTTATTTGAAGTCAAGACTATTCTTGTCTTTGTTTTGTTCATAATAATGTTCATGTCATTATGAAAAATCTGGTGAGGTCAAAGGCAAAAATCTATGTTGAATCCATCACTAGTTTTTTTTTTTTTTTTTTTTTCAAACCTCCAGGTGTTCAAAAACGTGGGTGAATATCCATTAAAAAAATTATATATTTATTATCGGTTATCGATATCGGTATCGGCTTTGAGGAACAGGAAGTTATCAATATCGGTTTCAAAAAATGGATATCGTGCACCCCTAATGGTTACCCTGTGCAAAATCTTTTTTAGTGATAGAAATAGCTATCCAGTGTTGTTTTGTCGAAAACTCTTTAAAACACGCTTCTTATATTCTATACTAAAACAAAATTGAAAGTCAAAGTTTATCATTTTGCTTTTGCTACCAGCCAATCTGAAAAATGGCTTTTAACTGACTTGGTAGTAATTTAATCCGTGATATCTCATTTTAGGACGGAGAAGCTCTGGAAGCAGGAACCAAAAAGTTTGAAGATCTGGAGTTCCAACAACTTGAGAGAGAAAGCAGCCTCGAGGAGGAAAGAGAAACAATGAGCCAGCAGTTGCTGCAGGAAAGAGCAGAATACCACAGCACTGTGGCCAAAAGAAAGGTATGAAAGCCTCTTTCCAAAGATTGCAAAACGCATTCTCTATCTTAGAAGGCCACTGTTTTATTCAAGCAGTATTTTGTAGAACTGGTGAAAAATACAATATCCTTCAACTGTGATGAATTTGACACATCTCTCACAAATGCAAATTAGAAATGTACTCCCATTTAAAGCTAATACTTACTGCCATACAAAAATCATTGTTAAAACGGCTCATTATTTTGATACCGAGCTGTTTTCCTAAAGTCTCTGCCCTATTAAAATGCCTTATCGGTTTGACGTATTGCATAGAAAGGTGTTGTTAATAAATTTGAATAAATAAATGGGTAAAAATAGCCAAATACATAAAGTGAGGCTTTAAAATCATAAACTGGAGGAGTACTCTGAGAGAACAGACCTCCGCCAAATTCAAAGCTTCACCACATTTGGCAGAGTGACCACTCTTAATTTTGCCCTCATGCCCCAAAATGTCATCACTCTTTCTCATCTCATCATTTGATTTACCCTACAAATTTGAGTTAAACAGGCTAACCAGTTATCAAGTTATCGCAAAATTCATTCATTCATTCATTCATTCATTCATTCATTCATTCATTCATTCATTCATTCATTCATTCATCCAAGTGGCTTCACTATAGGGTAAGAGGGGTGCTGGAGCCTATCCCATCTAACCATGGGCAGTATACATAGTTACTGAATGGTATAGTTGGGAAGGGCCGGCTCATGGCAGAGGTCCAAGTTATTATGGGGGCTTGGTTTTAGTCATAAAAAAAAAAAAAAAAAAAAAACATCCATCCCAGGCATTTGAAATAGAGAAAGAGTTGAAAGGCATACAGTATCTCAACAATTCAGTACTTAAATTGTTGTTGGTCTTTGCATTTTTTCAGCATTCATTTTCAGACATCTAACATATTTTGAAACAAATCACAGAACTCATTTTACAATACACGCACGCATACATACACTACAACCAGTCGTCACAGTTTTTATTTGTTCCAGGGATTACGTGGAACAATAACAAAGTATACGTACTTGCGAAATACGGTACTTTTAACCATTCATTTATTTGGTGTCTGAGTTTTTTTTTTTTTTTCATTCAAGCAGCGCGCGATAGAATTTCATTAAACATGCAATGCCATGGCTTATTTTAGAATATCATTATTGCGCTGTGCTTATTCAGGAAAAAGTGTCCGCTCTGGAGAACCAGGCCAACCAGCTGGGCCTCCAGGCATCTCAGGAATGTGAGCGTCTTGCCAAAGACAGGACCATCACTCTGCAAATGCTCCAAAAGGTTCACAATTCAAATGCTGGCAAATTACAGTAAATAAAGTTGATAAGGGATCCTGCAGAGTTGACATTAATACAGATTTGTATCCAGGCTATATTTGGTTATGTAGTATTTGTTTCAGACTCACTTTACAAGAATTGTCTGCCATAGGAAAAGGAGAGTCTATCTGCTCTGGAACAGAGATACCACAGCTTAACTGGAGGGAAAAGTTTTCCTAACTCCTCTACAGCGATGCGAGAAGTAAGACACTGTCACTAAAGATACACTCACACACTAAAAGTCGTCTACCCTGTTTGTCTGCCCTGTAACACAAAACTGCTTTGCATTGTTTACTTATTGACTCTTTCATTTGTTCTTGTTTGTTAGTATGCTCTTCAGTGCAGTCTTACGTGTCATTACCTGATGATTTATTTGCAGAGATTACTCATCTTTTATGCTAGTCTTCATCCCAATATTTATTTCACTCCCCAAAGCCTTAACAGAACTTATGCGTCATCTTTAACATTTTTTTTTTTTTTTTTTTTTCATGCCTTGAACTGTCAAAATAGGAATCGCACAGTACCTAACATATTATGAGGAGTTTTCTCCAACATGAATTCACTCTGAAAAGCCTGTCGGCCTTGCATATTCCCCTCCTCTCATAGTCATTTATACTCCTGCAGCCCCTCGATCCCACCCTTTCTGTGACACTTCCGCTCCGCTCATCACTCTGCATCATTAATGCCCTGTTGCTGATACGGCTCCCATTGTGTCTGCTTGGTTTGAAGCCGAACATAAACAATGGGGGAAAAAAACAACTTCCCTCCTCGACCAATAAAAGCACTCTTCATTGCCTTTAGCCTAATTATAGCACCCATTTTCATTGTTTTGATAAGATTAAGCAGCACCACGGCTGGTAATTGCATTAGTTTCCAGCATTGCAATAGTTTTTATTTTTCCCCAAGATGTCGTATGAAATGGTGGGGGAGTCTTACTGCTGTGTAAAGCATTCTTCAAGATCCACCGAAGGTTCTCAGTTGGGGGTTTAAGTATGGTTTCGGTCAGGATTTTATGTGTAAGACAGCTAATGTCGCATCACAGTGATCATTGGTCTCATGACATTTCAATTACTGCAGTTTCAATTTGATTTCTTCTGGAAATGACTCTTTCTTGGTGATTAAACATAGAAGTTTCCTTTTTGGCATAAGCCGCTGCATTGCCCCTGAAATGGAGAGGCAGTATAGAGAATGCAAGAGTAGATGATGATTTATTAATGTTTTTGTAATCCTGCAACCCTATTATAAAACAAGGAGGTTTGCATATTGTAATAATGCACCTTGATTTCCGCGCTCAACTTTTTTGAGCAACTGTAATAGTGACCTAAATTCGGCCTGATTTTGAAAAGCTTTGTTTGTGTGTCTGTGTTTATATCCCTCTATATTTCATAGTGTCATCATTTCATGGCTGTTGCTGAGGCTCAGGAGTACACTAGCTGCCTTTTGTCTTTGTGATGTAAAGCAGCCCATCGGTGTGATAAGTGCAGATGTTATTTGTGTTGAGTGATTCGTGTTCCCTGATTGCTTTGTTACTTTACTCCAACTTGCTCATGCTGGAAACCTTCTCGTTCAACTTTAATTTCCATGTGACTTTGCTCCCCCTGCTGGTCAGCTGCTAAATCATACTTCACAGCCAATTTAGAGCCGTCAATCCTTTCTGCTTGTATAATTTTTCGGTGATAAAATATGAGACAAAAATATTAAGTTTAAAACGAGATACAGAATAATTATTTATAATTGCTCCATAAGAATGAATTAGAAATACCCAAACAAATGAAGACTAACGTAGATTTAAAATATGTAGTCATATTTTTCTTTAAATTTATTTTTATACTCCGATCATAACCTCAGTCTCATCCTATTATTAGCCATGTACATGTCTGTACATCGATATGGGTTGATGGTTTTGCTTGTAATGTCTGAGCTTCATTTATTTTGTATAGGGCCTATCCAGAGTGGATTGAACAAAATCTGGCTCAGAGAAGAAAAAGAAAATGTCAGAAACAAAGACAACCAGACCCTTAAGCAATTTGGCCTTTTATTGTGTTGCTAAGAATCGGATTCTTTGAAATATTCTCTTTGTTTCTGATCCTTTGTATTTGTGTATTTGTTGTGAGGTTCAAGTATGTATGAAACAGATTTCCCTGCTGGACTGGGTCGCTAATTTATCTGTTGTTGTTCCTCCTCTTTCTTTGCCTTACTCCTGGTCTATGTTTGTGTCTTTATATGTATGTGTTTGGGAAGGAATATGTAACAGTGAACCAGTTGAGTCAAATGTATGGAATGCCAAAGGTGGAGTCGTCCCCCACCTCTCCACTACGCCATCCCCTGCAGTCTGGAGCTGTAGCTAGCGCCTTCTCCTGCTCCCCTTCTTCTCCGGGCTCCTCCTTGTCTTTCCCTGTGGAGGTGTGTGCTGTCCTTTCCCTTCTACTCCTGACATACATCTTTGAACATACAATTCCCTCTCCGCCCTCTGTCTGGCACATTGGATATGTCACTCTGTCTTTTTTATTAACCAATCTTACATCACTATCTCATTTTCTATTGAGAAATAGAAAGGTGTAACTGTTACTAAAGATGAGGCACTTTTAGTCTTTAATGTAAATGTTGCAAAATATTACTAGACTTTATTGTTAAACATTACCTACTGAGACACTTTAACAATTTGATAGCAGAGCTTTTCCTTTATGTAACTAATGATGATGCCAAGTGTTGTTGTTTTCAGACTGTGGTAAAAAGTAGCTTTCGCTCACAAGTGTTCTGCTGAATATTGTAGCGAGTGTTTCTGCAGCGATTAGTAATTCTGCTCAAGGAGGGACGTCACTTCTAAATTCAAACTGCAGGGTAGATACATTAAAGGAAAGATTAAGTAAAACAGAACGAGATGAACATGTTAATGCTACTGTGAGAAACTGGGCCATTGCAGTAGACGCGTAGAATTAGTATACAGAAATGTAAAATAGGGATATACCGGCTGGAGGGTACAAAGCGAACTGCAATTGATAGGAACAATGTACTAGAGATATTTAAGAACACATTTCCAAGTAGGAAATAATACATTTCAACTCTCATCCTGATCTGTTTTTAAGTGCTTTTTAATCTCTGCATTGTTTTCTTCTCGTTTTGCTTGTCTTCTCTGTGCATGCCACACCTGCCTCTCTCTGCTGCTGTTGCTGCTTGATGGTCTCTGCTGTACCAGTCTGAAAGCAGCAGGTCTCCATTGCTCAAACTAGATTTAGAACAATGGTACCAGGAGCTGTTGGCAGGTTCCAGCCAGCTCTGGTCTCCCCCTCTGCCAGCCAAGTCATTATCAGGCCGCAGGCCCACTCTGCAGGTAGAGGGTCTTCTTTCTCTTTTCCGCACACTATGGGCCTCTACAAGGTCAAACCTGCAGCTTTCACTTGCTATTAAACACTTTGAGTCAAGTGTTAAATAATTCTGCGTTTCACTCTCTCCTTATGCATCTTGAAAGTAAAGTAAGCTAAAAAAAAAAACCAAAACATCCTTTTCATGTAAAAAAAGGATTCCATATAAAAGGACTTTTGATATCACATTACTCACACCAGTGTTAAATCAGGTTGTATCAAGGTATCCCTCTTTTTATTGCTAGTCCAGTTCATATCAGCACTATGGCTAGGTTCATACTGCAGGTCTCACTGGACAATTGTGATTTTTTTTTTTTTTGTCATATCCGTTTTTTTGGCATGCCCATTCTGACTGCTTTTGTTCATTGGGCCCGTTCAAGTATTACGCATTCGCACTAATTTGCAGTCCGACATGCGCTGAGCAAGAAGACCCGCATGTGCAGAAGCATCAAAACAAATGACTACACATGCTGGCTGTCATCCGTCATTGCAGGGAGATCATATTTTGATTTCCAAAAAGAGGACACAAATAACAGACATTAATAATTCCCATTTAGTCTTAAAGTGGGGCAAATAAGTATTTAGTCAACCACTAATTGTGCAAGTTCTCCCACTTGAAAATATTAGAGAGGCCTGCAATTGTCAACATGGGTAAACCTTAACCATGAGAGACAGAGTGTGGAAAAAAAATCCAGAAAATCACATTGTTTGATTTTTAAAGAATTTATTTGCAAATCATGGTGGAAAATAAGTATTTGGTCTATACCAAAAGTTCATCTCAATACTTTGTTATGTACCCTTTGTTGGCAATAACGGAGGCTAAACATTTTTTGTAGCTCTTCACATGCTTTTCACACACTGTTGCTGGTATTTTGGCCCATTCCTCCATGCAGATCTCCTCTAGAGCAGTGATGTTTTGGGGCTGTCGTTGAGCAACACAGACTTTCAACTCCCTCCTCACCCCGTGGCGTCAAAATGATAACAAGAACGGGGACCAAAAATCCCAGAACCACACGGGGGGACCTAGTGAATGAACTAGAGAAAGCTGAGACCACAGTAGTAACACAATGCTCCGCCAGGGACTCAAATCCTGCACTGCCAGACGTGTCCCCCTGCGGAAGAAAGTACACGTCCAGGCCCGTCTGCGGTTCGCTAGGGAGCATTTGGATGATCCAGAAGAGGACTGGGAGAATGTGTTATGGTCAGAAGAAACCAAAATAGAACTTTTTGGTAGAAACACAGGTTCTCTTGTTTGGAGGGAAAAAATACTGAATTGCACCATACCCACTGTGAAGCATGGGGGTGGAAACATCATGCTTTGGGGCTGTTTTTCTGCAAAGGGACCAGGACAACTGATCTGTGTAAAGGAAAGAAAGAATGGGGCCATGTATCGAGAGATTTTGAGTGAAAATCTCCTCCCATCAGCAAGGGCATTGAAGATGAGACGTGGAGGGTCTTTCAGCATGACAATGATCCCAAACACAAAGCCAGGGCTACAAAGGAGTGGCTTCGTAAGAAGCATTTCAAGGTCCTGGAGTGGCCTAGCCAGTCTCCAGGTCTCAACCCCATAGAAAATCTGCGGAGGGAGTTGAAAGTCCATGTTGCCCAACGACAGCCCCAAAACGTCACTGCTCTAGAGGAGATCTGCATGGAGGAATGGGCCAAAATACCAGCAACAGTGTTTGAAAAGCTTGTGAAGAGTTACAGAAAACGTTTTGCCTCCGTTATTGCGAACAAAGGGTACATAACAAAGTATTGAGATGAACTTTTGGTATTGACCAAATATTTATTTTACACCATGATTTGCAAATAAATTATTTAAAAATCAAACAATGTGATCTGTTTTTTTTTTTTTTCCCACATTCTGTCTCGCATGGTTGAGGTTTAACCATGTTGATTACAGGCCTCTCTAATATTTTCAAGTGGGAGAACTTGCACTATTAGTGGTTGACTAAATCCTTATTTGCCCCACTGTATATTCAAAGTTTATGTGGATTGATAGAACGCACGCACGCGTGTGCATGACACACACATAAGCCTTATGTGTGTGCGTCAATTTGCCCCAACTCGGCCATGTAAGCAACACTGAAATATTGCTTATATGGCGCACATAGAGAAAACCGAGCATAATCAGGCTTATCGTTTACTTCATTTTATTTTTTTATGACTGTAATCAAGCCTTTCTCCTGCGTAGAAGCCGAGTTCAAACTAAGCGCTACAGCTAATGCACAGCTATCGCTGTCTTCCTGCCTGCCGCTCTCACTCTTTGCTGCATTCATTCCGATTTGGGAGACTTGAGAGTTTCGACCGCCTTCACATTCTGGGAAAATGTGGCCCAGATCGGATTTAAACCACATACGAAAGTGACCCAGATTTGAAATGGTCCACTTCTATGCGACTTGTCACATTCAGACAGTCAAGTTAATGCCTCACTCAAGTCAGAAAAACATGAAAAAATTGGATTTGTGCATTAAGACCTGCAGTATGAACCTAGCCTATGTGATTGCAGCATCAAAGGGCCATTTGATAATTCACAGGCTAATATGTCAGTATATATATGTCTTTGATCATAAAAGTACCGATCAAATATGAAATCACATCTATTGTTTTATGTAACAGTATCTAATAACTTTTGATTTCATTTCTTATTTAGCAGCAATTTCCCCTCAGGTGCAAACATCTCATCCATAGTGGGACAATTATCATACTGGATTCATAATACATGAAAGAAAATTCAGCTTGCGAGACTACAGCTCCTTATTTAGTTTTGTCCTCCATCTTCAGGTGTTCCGCTCCAAGCTAGACAGTGAAGCAGGACAGTCCCCTCATTTAGCCAAATCTGGATCTTCTCCGCAGCAGGGCGCAGCAACATTGGGGCGCAACACAAGCTCTAAGGTAGTTCTTCTTTTGTGAAGAGATGTCTTCAGCAAGGGTTTCCTCACCTTCTCTCATGTCAGAGAATCTCCTGATCGTATTTTCTCCTACCTGCTACTTTTTAGAGCCCTCTTCTAACCCCTAAAAGCTCAAGCAGCCTGCCCAGAAACCTGGCTGCCACCCTGCAGAGCATTGAAACTAAGAGACAGCTTGCGCTGCAGCAGAAAGGTAAATATGGATTGCACAATACCATGTTTCGTAAAAGTCAGTATCATATGGATGTTGAACTCGATGTGCCCATAATATGTGCTTGTAGAATCTAATATCAAGTACTCGTGCTAGTACTAAACTGTTTTTTTTTTATTTAACATGTATGTAGTTTAAAAATATCATTGCGATTTTAGTTCATGGGGTTGCAGAAATGCACTGATAAATGCAATGCATGTATTTGGAGTTAATTATATTGTGAAAGTTCAGCTACTTGATTATAATTCACAATCATTTTACGTTATACATTTAAAAACTGGCATTTATGCAGGTGTGTATAGACTTTTCATATCCATTCTTGATTAGCATCTGCAGATATATCTGTCTTTGTGTGGTGATCTCAGAACCTCAGATGTCGAGTCAGCCACCCACAGAGGGAAGATCAGCAGGTAGCTCTAAAAACAGTGTGACCTCCAAACTGTCATGGTTTTATTTTAAATGGTCTATACTTCAAAAGCAATCTTAACCACAACTAGGCTATTGGTGAATGCTAATTCATGCCTCTGACCTTCAGTTTCCTCCGTGCCTGGTGTCTCATTAACTTTTTATTTTTTGTCTTCTCTGTTGACTGGTTACTCACCTCCCTATTTTTCCTTGGTGGTGATTGGTGAATAAATCATGCATGTTGAACAACTTAGAAGCTTGTGGCCCATTGAGCTTCTTAATAGATGTCTCTTAACGATGAATTCACAGCAACCTGTGATCAAACTGGATGGAATTTTGAAATAGTCTACATTAAATGATGAAGGATGCATGATGTACTTACTGCATAATGGTGGTTCCAGTTAGGGTTTGATGTATATTCTGCTTGTTTGATTTATCTAATTCAGCATTGAGACCTTTACGTGTTAGTGTTTCTGACCTAGTTTTGCTTTAGTGTCTGTCTCCTGACTTATATTGGCTGTTTTTGCATGTAGAGTAAAAGTTATATCAGGTCAGCAATGTTGGGCAAAATGACAATATCACCAAAATGATAGTAATTGTGGTCCTTTTATCATCACTTTTAAGAATATAGTATACTGGACTGTCTCAGGAAATTAGAATACACAATATTCTAATTTTTTGAGACAGTCCTGTGTATATATACAGGACTGTCTCAGGAAATTAGAATACACAATATTCTAATTTCCTGACTGTCTCAGGAAATTAGAATATTGTGTATTCTAATTTCCTGAGACAGTCCTGTATATATACACAGGACTGTCTCAAAAAATTAGAATATTGTGTATTCTAATTTCCTGAGACAGTCCAGTATAAATGCACTGTACTAAACTTTACAAAGTACTGATACTTCTGTAATCAGTGTTGTGGAACAGCTACTAGCTGTAGTAAACATAAAATAAAATCTCCTACAAGTCATGCTACTTTAAGATTTTAAATAGAAATAAATCAAATTCCTAAGATTACTTAGGTTCCCTCTTGTTTGAGTATTCCTGACTCGTTTAATCAAGTTAATACTGTACACTTTACACTTAGTAAAATGAGTTGTACTATCTGGAATGATCAAATTTGTAAGCAAAACTTACATTTCTTAGTAAACTTAACTTGAAATGCTAAGTTGTGTGAACTTGAAATGTTAAGTTCTGTGAACTTGATTTGTTTACGTAGTTTTGTGACCTTGAAATGTTTTGTGAACTTACCCCTAGCATCACTCATGATGTCTTCAAAAGAGTGCGCTGGAAACAGCATAGGCAGCCAGGCTGTTTTTGTTTTTGCAGTTCAGTTCTCTACTTGGTGTGTTGTCATTTAGAAGACTGGGGTTTGAATCTTGCTTGGATTAGCTTCTTAATTATGTATTGAAATCTAAATCCAGTTTAATCAGTTACTTAACGTGAATCCAGTTTACTTTAAATCTTAAACTCAGTTTAGTTAACACAAGTTAATTTTAATAAAATTTTGAGTTTTTGGTGATAATTTGACTTGTGTGAATTTTCAATCACAAATTGAAAATTTAAGTGAAATAAGTTGACTTGTAGTTCTGCTAAAAATAAATTTAAAAAAACACTGTAGGTAGGGATGGGAATCAAAATCCGATTCCAATTCGGAACCGGTTCCGAGTGTTTCGAGGCCTCGACATCACAATGAAAAAGCCTTAACGATCCCTTTAACGATTCCTAAAGACGCGTATTGCGTCGTGACGTGTCTTGTTGTCCAGACGCATCAAACTAGCATGGCGCCAAGAACCACTCGCTCCAAAGTTTGACTACACTTCACCAGGAAAGAGTGTGAAAATGAAAGGTTATGACGGGTAAGCACAAGCATTGCAGCCATAAACATAACAATGACAGCACGTAGGTTCAAACGCTCGAAAGTGTGTCTTCACTTCACGAGGAAAAATTACAACAAAGCGACAACAAAGCAGTCATTGCAAGGTGGAGATAACTGCATCGGGAGGGAATACGACTGCGCTGTCCTCACAGAGAGGCTAAGGCTCAGTCCTGGCTATACAGCTAGCTTAACTCCCAAATGACGATGCGGAAGACGTTGGTATAATTTCCTGACTTTATTCAACCATCACTTGAAGAGTGAAACTAAGAATAGAAATGAAACAAATCAATTTCGTCCCCAATAACAAACAGGTTTGCATTAACGTAAATCAGCGATGATTAGCTGCTAATAACAGTAATAACAAATGGTTAGCATTCGTTCGCTAGTATTAGCACATCGTTCAAACCACTACACAACTGGATTTAAGTGTCCGATCGCGAGTGGAAACACAACAACAACAACACAAAAGATGATACATACAGGCGTTGCCTCTGTAGATATTAACATTAACAAAGAACGTAGGCTCCTAGAAGTGTTTCCCTCTCTCACTAACTCGCTCACTCGCTTGGATGTGGCATTTCTTCTTCGGGTGTAAGCGCGCTCTTCTTCACGTGAGCGCGTTCTTCTTCGCGTGAGGAAGCGCAAGGGCGCCCCCACTTGAGCGTGTAAGCGCCACAAAAACTAAAAGGCATGCTAATGGTAAATAATACACATTAACCCAGCAGTCCCCAAACTGCGGCCCGGGCCCAAATACGGCCCGCCTCCACATTTGGTCCGGCCATTTTGAATTTTTTTTTTTTTTCTCAATCGTGTTATTTATTTCCTGGCCTTTTCCTTGAAGAATTCAGAGAGGGTTATTTGGTTATTATATATTTAATTAATAGTGTTTTTATTATTAATTATTATTATTATATTATATTATTATTTTTATTTTATTTACTTTCATTCTGTGAAGAATCCAGAAAGGGTTATTTGATTGTGGCTTTCTGAAAAACAATAATTTTTTTACATTTATGCACTTCTGCAATCGTCACACTTTATCTGTTACAAACTGACCCCGGCCCCTCATCAGAGAAGGGAAAGGTTATGTGGCCCTCACAGGAAAAAGTTTGGGGACCCCTGCTTTAACACATATTGCCAAAGGCAGAACAACAACCTACCTGCCAATATATACCAATATTTTTTATTTCTATTAGATAAATGTTTCAGTAAAATGTTACACATTCTTGTGTATTTGCCACTTATTGCCACAGTTAACATTGAGGCTTTGGGCCTCTTTTGATCTCGTTGTGAGTTTGTAAGGTTGTGACTTCTGATTAAACAAACTCGATGCCAATCAAAACGTTTGTTCTTCTTTTCCCCCCAAATTAGAATTGATAAGAGAATCGATAAAGAATCGAATCGTTAAGCAATATCGATAATGGAATCGGAATCGTAAAAATCCTATCAATTCCCATCCCTAACTGTAGGTGTACATCAAACAACACAAACATATCCTATGGTGTATCAATAAACAACAGTCAAACAGTTAACTCATTTGTTGCTATTGATGCTGATAAATGTCCAATCAATTTTAAATGGGAGGGCTGCCAATGAATGATCATGTTACAGTACCATTGACGGGATTGATGTCCAGTCTACTTTAACTGGAAAGCCTAGCAGCGATCGAATGGGCATTAGGTCAATGAAAGTAAACACACATTGCCACTACTACTATATTGCGAAAGAATCAGCCACCAAAAAATAGTTTTATTTTAAATAATTTATCAAACATGACACAATTTTTACGAAATATAAAATGGTCCATATTGTGATAGAAGATTCTTACCATTTCGCCCAGTGCTAATAGACACAAAACAAAAGGAAACAAACAATGTATTAAGTCTCAAATTCTTCAGGTCAACAGGTAATTGAAGAGCAGCGACGTCGTCTGGCTGAGCTTAAGCAGAGAGCAGCAGCAGAGGCTCAGTGTCAGTGGGAGGCGCTCCATGGCTCGCAGCCCAACCTCATCACCTCAATGCCATCCTACCCCCCGGTAATGTCCTACAGTCCTGCACTCAGTCACAGGTCTGCAGGCCCCCCTCCTTTGGTCCAGCACTCCATTCTACATCACAATCCAGCATCAGCCAGTGAGCGGCCTTATGACACGCTGAGCCTGGAGAGTTCTGACAGCATGGACACCAGTGTGTCCACAGGAAACAACTCTGCTTGCTCGCCAGATAATCTGTCAAGGTGAGCGAGAACATCGCTTTGCTCTAATTCCGTCAACACTGTTGGGCGTTATGATTTGATTTTCATGGACATTTTGGTTCATGTGATATTCAACGGTGCTCATTGGTTCGGTGGTGAACAGTCTTAATCCAATCATGATCCTTAAGCTGTTTAAAAATCAGTTTTAAACTCATTTTACATATATAGGAAGTGTATGTGTACATGTGGGAATGTGCTTGTGTGTCTCATCTTAGGCTGAACTAAACAGACTCTCAGTCTCTCAGTTGATGTGCATTTCAACTTAATTTTTGTGCACTATTATGCCAAAACCCTGTCTAAAAGGGGAAAAAAGTGGGACAATTTTTTTGAATAGATGCTACTTTGGCGTCATCAGAACGAATTGTGAAGCGAATTGTTGTGTTTTGAGACGAATATTATAATGGAGGATTGGTTGAAAATAATATGTGAGTCGAAAATCCCAAGTATGTGGGGAGGCGCTGTTCAAAGATTGGATTTATATTAAATGACATCATTATTATTGGGCAATCGGGCTGTGGTATAGCAACAGATTTATTAATAATGAGGTTAGATGAGAGTTGTACAATTTCGAATAATTCCTTTAGCCAGTTTATGAAGAATTCAGTCAGGCACAGACAAAAGCACCCACAGGCACCATTTCCCAGATTGCGCCCCACCATTTAAAGACTTTATCTGCATGTTTTAATTTGAAGACCATCTGTTGGCGCCAGGTTGTGTGCTGTTTTACTAAAGTGTTCACTGCAGGATTCTCTCAGTTTAAACCATTGCTCACAGCTTTATTGTGGCTCACGAGAGACAAAACTGTATTGGTAAAATATTTTGGATAACTTTAATGGCATTTGCGCACTAATTAAAAGTGTACATTAGAGACCAAGGTACAAGATCAACAGAGGAGGCCTGTTTGATCTCAATCTAATACTATACTATATGAAAAGAAGCATTAAATGTATTCTTTAATTTGCTTCATCACGTTTGAAATTGCAAGATATGTTAAATATTTGACTATGCTGTATACTGGTTATATTTCAGCATCATTGTAAAAACCCCAATTAAATTGGGTTGTTGTGTTCACACAGCTTTTCACAAAGAAGTAATACTCGCTCAGTGAACACACACACACACAAAAAGAAAGAAACCTCTAATAACTTGGTAATATTCATGAATTTAAATATGAAAGATCTTGTCTTTGTGGTAGACAGTATTCCATAATTTATAGATTGAAAAGGATTAGCAAATCATTGTATTGTTTATATTTACATGTCATAAATAACATGTCCTAACTTCATCAGACTGAGGGTTTTTAACCACAGGTCTATATGAAGATGTAATTTGTGTGCAAAAATGAACTTATTTATTTCAGACAACCCATTGTTATAAAATGGAATCCGTACTTTAAAAAAAAAAGGTACTATTTCCATTTTTAGTCGGGACACATAAACAAAGCTGTTGTTCACCTCGTCATGAAAATCATTCATTCATATTTGAATGTAGTGGTCTTGTTTTCACTTGAAGTGTTGGAGGAGCGGACGTGCTGAAGATTGAAGAGATGGAGAAAATGTTGAAGGAGGCACAGATGGAGAAAGCCAGACTTATTGAGTTTCGGGTAAGTGCCATTACAATGCAGATGTTAGGAGATAGTGATTTTTTGGAATCAAATTCAGGTGATTGATGACTTTTTGCAGTGATGCGATCAATGAGGGAGTATATAGTGATTCAGTACCATACTTGCGTCCTTTCATTTATTATTATTAGTTTTTTTTTTTCACTTTGTGCTTCAATTAAGTTGCAAATACAATTTATACTATTCTAACAATCAAGGTGACCAGCAGGCTAAAAAGAAAATAAATCATACGTATGGAAACATGTATGCTGGTGCAAAATATTGACCGGAAGCTCTCTCCTTCAGGAACAGGAGAGCTCCGTTCGCCATCAGATGCTGGAGGAAGAGCGTAAAAGGAGGGAAGAAGCAGAGAAAAGACTACAGGAAGAAACCCTGCACCGACAGCAGCTGGTGGAGAAGGAGGTTAAGTTGAGAGCCAAGAACTTCTCGCAGGTCAGTAAAAGGAGGAGTAATTGCAAATGTGTACTGTGAAATAGCGTGTCTTCCAAATTAAAAGTTTAATTTGACAGACATGAGCTTCTAAGATTTTTAGAGTAAAGTCACTGCCTGATACATACATATATAAAAGGCCGGACTGAAAGACAGCACGGAGGAACTGATCATGGCAGCACAAGAACAGGCCCTAAACACAATATCAATAGAGGCCGAGGTCTATCACACCAGACAGACCCCAGGTGCAGGCTATGCAAAGAGGCCCCTGAGACAGTCCAGCACATCACAGCAGGGTGTAAAATGTTGGCAGGCAAGGCATACGTGGAACGACATAACCAGGTAGCAGGCATAGTGTACAGGAACATCTGTGCTGAGTCAAGGTGGGCGACACCTCCAAAGGTGGTCGAGAACAACCGAGTCAAGTTCCTGTGGGACTTCTGGATCCAGACAGACAAACTGGTGATGGCCAACCAGCCTGACGTAGTGTTGGTGGATAAACATCAGATGTAGTGGTGCATCGATTAATTGATAAACTCGAGTGATCGATTAGAAAAAAAGATTAAAATAAAATTTTGCTGATTCGAGTATCCGTTTCATTAAAGTGGCCCTGTAATGGTTTATTTTGAAAGTGTTTGCATTTAGTTTTATTGATTTGGGTGGATACACTGCCCTCTTGTCTGCCCCATTTCACATGGATGAATCCAGCTGCACCCTGTTAAGACCAACAGTAGCTTTTGTTTGAGCTAAAGTTTTTTTTAATGCATTCGTAATTTAGTTTATAGGTATATTTAGCTGTTTTTTTGTGAGAGTATGTGTCTGAACCATTTGTTAAGAGCATTGTAAAAAAGAAATGTCAGCATTTAATAACATTTAAGCTAGCTGACTTTTGCTATGCAAGTTAGCCAATTGTTCTTTTGTTGTACATAGATCGTCATTTATTTACTTTTTTATACTGTTTGCGGCTGAGCTTAGGTACTTTAATTTTTCACGTTCCTTATCCGATTACTCGATCATTCAAATTAACCAGTTCATCGATTAATCGGCTACTAAAATAATCGATAGCTGCAGCCCTAATCAGAAGACAGCCGCAGTGATAGATGTAGCAATCCCAAGAGATAGCAACGTCAGGAAAAAAGAACATGAAAAGCTGGAGAAATATCAAGGGTTGAAGGAAGAGTTGGAGAAAATGTGGGGAGTGAAGGCAGCTGTGGTGCCATTAGTGATCGGGACACTAGGGGCAGTAACCCCCAAGCTGGGTGCATGGCTCCAACAGATACCAGGAACAACATCTGACGTCTCCGTTCAGAAGAGCGCAATCCTAGGGACAGCTAAGATCCTGCGCAGAACTGTCAAGCTACCAGGCCTCTGGTAGAGGACCCGAGCTTGAAAGGAGAGACCATACTGCCCGGGTGGGCGAGACGACGATTATATATACCGCTATATGTATAGCCATATACAGTAGCCATGTTGTGTTGTGCAAGTTCTGAAATAAATGATTAAAAACTTGACGACGCTGGCGACTTCCTTGCTGGTTACAATAATGATGATTGTCACCTGAACTTATAAAGACTGCCGAATAGAAGTCTGTGGAGGACTGTCGAGATTGTAGACATATTGCGGCCGTATTGTCGAGCCAATTCACTGACACGCACACCACGCTCATATTTTTCTCTAATTTCCATCTTCAATCCAATGGTAAGCGTCACCTTTTTCCTTTTTTCACCACCAGCACTAACCTTCTGGGACTCATGTTAATTTCTCTCACAAGAAAATCCCCCGTGCGGCAGTGTTGTCGGAAAACAATGAAATTGTGACACTGTCATAGATCGTCGCATTTCGAGCATGTCGTCATATGTCGAGACAAATGACGAGTCAAAATATACGTCGGATGTCGAAAGGATCGTATGTCGATGTGATTGTATGTTGACATACCACTCTATTTTGCAAAACCAAACTATTCTCTACAGTATTCATCAACACCTTGTCTGCCTCACTGCATTAGATCCATCAAATCAAGCTAGTATTGAACTAACTCAGTATCCGTTAAGTATTTGTCATCATCATTCTTATCAGTTTAATGTTGTAACATATTGATATTTGTATCATAGATATTGAAGACTATGAAGTTAAACTGCATAGTATATTTACCCTTATCGATGGTGGGCTTGGGATATGTAACTTATTTGTATATGACAGCATTATGACAATACCAATGAAAATGTAATGATAAAATATGAAAAATATATTATTACCGGCAAGTGATGAGCTGCTGTCATTAATTTTGACTGTATAATAGTGATGAGGCACGCTCACCGTGCCCCCCCGTTTGACCCTTTCCTTTCCCATATGTCCAGGCCCGTCCCATGACGCGCTACCTGCCAATTAGGAAAGAGGAATTTGACCTTCGTGCACACATTGAGACATCAGGCCACAGCGTGGACACCTGTTACCACATCATCCTCACTGAGAAGATGTGTAAGGGCTATTTGGTCAAGATGGGAGGCAAGATCAAGTCATGGAAGAAACGCTGGTTTGTCTTCGATCGCATGAAAAGGACTTTCTCGTACTACGTCGGTAAGAACATTTTATTATATGAGTATTGTTCCAAAGGATTTACTCCTGAATCAAGCTTCCAACAAAGGCAGCGATAATCTTGTTACTGGTGGAAAAAAATACTAATCCATGACAGCCTGAGAACTGGATTTGAATACTGGCCTCTTAATTCCTTGTTCATAGTGTTTCTGAACCAGTTTCGCTAAACCAACCATTCACACCAGACAAAGTGAAGAAACAAATTTGCCTCAGAATTTTCTTTTTAATTTAATTTATATTTGCATTTGTTTAAGATGACTGCTGATCAATTGCCCTTAAAATTTAGGGGGCAATTGATCAGCTACTTAGGGCCCAAATAAATAAACTGTATTTAAAAAATGTATAAACTGAATTGCTCCTGTTAGAGAATGGAAAAAAAATAATAATAATGAAAACAATAGTCACTGACGTAACTTAAAATTTACAAAATCATAAATACTACATGAACTCATTGGCTGTCATTGAGGGTGACAGATGCTCAATCCATTTGAACAAGCAGTGAATGATCACTTTCGGCGTCTATCGCTGTCAATTGTGAGAGTCATTGGGTGCCATTGACCGCTCATTTTAACTCAAAAGGTTGGCGGTGAAAGAGCTTTAAGAAGTTACCAAAATGATTGAAGACATTTCTAATTTTGGGGATGGGGGGTGGGGGTCGGCTCTACCATTCAAGAAAATGTCAAACTACTGTATTCTTTGAGCTCTCAATTAGATCCATTCATTTTCTGTACTGTTCATCTGCCGTGCTGCTTCTTTCAATTAGATGTTTTTTAATTCATGTTGCCCCTTTTTGTTTGGTTTTCTAAATGAGTTTTGAGTACGTTTCCAGATTGTCTTTCTTGAATGGTAAGGTAACAACACAGGGCATCCATGGGATCTTAAAAAGTCTTATATCTTAAAAAAACAACAACAGGGTATTAAATCCAATAAATAGAATTCAATGCCTTAAAATGTCTAAAATTCCCCTAAAATCTCATGAATCCAATTTTAAAAGGTCTTAAAAATCTATTTATTTTACCTTTATTTAGAACTAGCATGAACTTCAGTCTCACTTTTAAATGTTTTGATTTTTGGGGACGCTATAACATACGGTGGTATGAAAAAGTATCTGAACTTTTTGAAATTTCACTCATTTCTGCATAAAATCACCATCAAATGTTATCTTATCTCTGTCAAAATCACACAGATGAAAAACGGTGTCTGCTTTAGCTAAAACGACCCAAACATTCATAGGTTTTCTATTTTAATGAGGATAGTATGCAAACAATGACAGAAGAGGGAAAAATAAGTACGTGAACCATCACATTTAATATTTTGTGGCCCCCCTTTGGCAGCAATAACTTCAACCAGACGCTTCATGTAGCTGCAGATCAGTCTGGCACATCCATCAGGACTAATCTTGGCCCATTCTTCTCTACAAAACTGCTGTAGTTCAGTCTGATTCCTGGGATGTCTGGCATGAACCGCTCTCTTTAAGTCATGCCACAGCATCTCAATTGGGTTCAAGTCTGGACTTTGACTTGGCCACTCCAGAACGTGTATTTTGTTCTTTTGAAACCATTCAAGTTCATTTACTTCTGTGTTTTGGATCATTGTCTTGTTGTAGCATCCATCCTCTTTTTAGCTTCAACTGTCTGACAGACGGACTAGGGTTCTTTTTTACCTCTCTGAGTATTCTGCGCTGAACTCTTGTCTTCATCTTTGGTGGACGGCAACTCTTTGAGAGAGAAGCAACAGTGCCAAACTCTCTCCATTTGTAGACAACTTCTCTGCAGATTGACGAACATCCAGACTTTTAGAGATGGTTTTGTATCCTTTTCCAGTGTTATACAAATCAACAATCCTTGGTCGCAGGTCTTCAGACTGCTCTTTTGACCGAGTCATGATGCACATCAGACAATGCTTCTTATCAAGACATTTCTTACCAGGTGTGTGTTTTTAGTGGGCAGAGCAGCTTTAAACCTCTCATCAATGATTGGACGCGCACCTGACTTAAATTGTTTGGTAAAAATTGGTTTTAATTGCTCTTTAAGTGTCCTTAGGCAGAGGGTTCACTTACTTACTTGTCCCCCTGCTGTCATTGTTTGCATGCAAATACTGTATTAAAACCTATACATGTTTGGGTGGTTTTAGTTAAAACAGACAGTGTTTTTAAATGTGTGTGATTTTGACAAAGATCAGATCACATTTGATGGTGAATTAATGCAGAAATGGGAGAAATTCCAAAAGGTTCAGATACGTTTTCATACCACTGTACCTACAAAGCGAAACTACCTGTGCTGCCAGGTCATTTTCCTTCAAGTCTTTTTTTAACGTTTTTTTGCCGGTATTGATGTGGAATGGATCTGGAAGGGAACTGTATTCAATATGGTCTTGAAAAGTCTTAAATTTGGCTTGTTGAAACCTGCAGAGACCCTGCAACACTTTTATTGTATGTGTGTGTATATTTTAGCAATATATCATAAGGGGCTGCTGCAATATTGTTGAAAAGGCACCATTTTTTATTCATTTACATTGACTCTTAACTCATTTACTCCCAGCCATTTTCACCGGTGTAACCCCCTTCGCTCCTGGCCGTTTTACTGGATTTTGACTGATTTTGCAAGGCCCACAGAAAATTACTATAAAGAAAGATTAGACTCTTTCTTTCAGCAGGAAAAAAAAGTTAATATCTTTTTCCATTCTTTAGAAATCAGCGTTAGAAAATAGCTTAGTTTGGGCAATTTTCCAATTTCTGATGAAAAAACAGAAATTGAGCTTTTTATAAACGCATACATACAACTTTGACTTTAACACAGCTATTTTTTGATTTAATTACATCCCAAACATCTGAATAATGTTTTCCTTTTACAAAATAACATAAACAACAGGACAAATAGAGCTTTTGATAGCAAAGTAACAATTTATTTACACATAACTAACTGAGAGATGACGCTGTTGTGGCTGCGACAGCCGGGGTAAACTTTTCCCTCATCGCCACTGACTCATAAAGATGGATTTTTTTTAGTCTTTCTTTTGTGGTGACCACTGCCTCGTGGCAGAGTTCGCCTGGGGAACCTGTGTTCCTGGGGAGAAACTGGTTTGGCCGTGCGCGTTTCCGTGCGGGACACTGGAGGGTGCGGGGGACGCGAGCGGCCAAGCACGGCGCCGCGGGCTCTGCTTGGCGAGCAGCACGGACTCAACGGCATCGTCCGCTGCACTGGTGGTCCCGGTCGTTCTGCTCGGTCGTCCAAAGCCTGGCATCCCGGGCGTCCTCCCGGTTGTTCTGCTCGGTCGTCCGCCGCCTGGCATCCTGGACGTCCATTCGGTCGTCTTCCGTCGGCGCCCCGGCTCGTTCTGTTGAACTGGGTTGCGGGTGTTACCAAATGCACTACTGCCCTCCAGTGGCCAGTTTTATTGCTTTAAAATGGATTTTCAGCGCTGTGCTTTGGAACTAAGTTGAATCAGAACCCAGAGATGTCTCTTGTGAAAAAAAACGTAAAAGACGTATAAATATGTCTTTGGGACACTGAAACAATTAAGAATAGAACATATTTATAGGTTTTTGGGAGCAAATAAGTTAAGAGTAGGGTTTCCCAAAATCAAATTTTGAAGTCATTATTTAAATGGTATAATTATTCAGATACACATTGTTCATATGAGTGCTCAGCAGTGTTGTTTTCGTCCACGATGGCAATAACGAAAATATTTTGTCAACGAACACTTTTTTTCATGACAATAACTAGCTAAATACATGTTTTTGTGGACAAAATATAACGGGACTAATGCCAGCTTTTGTCTGACGAGACGAGAATGAGACGAAAATGCGCAATAGTGTCCGTCACATGTTCACAATGTGTAATATTTTATATGTAATCAGCGTGCATCTTAGCAGTGTCTGGTTGTGTCACTCCAGTGTCATCTCCTCTTAAGGCTCAAGATTTGTTTTCTTATCTTAGCCAGAGATAATATGCAATGTTGCTTTAGCCTTTAAAGGTCTGTGCTGAATGATCATCACAGACTAAATGAAACTTGTAGCATTAGCATAGCATTCGCCTTAGCATTAGTCTAATGCTAGATGGCCCCACGCGTGTCTGAAACTCTGGGCGACCAGGTGGGTATAATTAATTTTAAAAAAAAATGTACTGTTTACTGAGTGTGTATTATCCCCAAGTTGGCGTTGTCCTTGTAGATGCTACAATATGTGCTCGTTGGTCAATGTTTATGCAAAATAGTTGGAAAGTTTTATTTATTCATTCATTTTTGGAGTATTTTTTAATTTTTATTTTTATAGACGAAAACATTTTTAGTAAACGTCGACTAAAACTAGAATTCTGAGATGACTAAAATACGACTAAGACTAATAAGTATTATGATCCAAAAGACTGAAACTATCATGAAATTTAAAAGGGCTGCGAAAAACAACACTGGTACTCAATATGCATATTTTATAGTAATACATAATGTAACGTTTGCTTCACATGAAGTCCCAAAATTCCCAAAAATGTTATGGTTATGATTGTACAAAGGACAGACAATATGTGGTCAGTTTTTGTATATGGAAATGCTAATGTTTTCCCAAAACAACATCTGGAATCATTATCAACTCTATATTATTATTGTCTTTTAGTTGCAATTATAATTGATGAAATAAAAATCAGGTGCATGAATAAATATAGCTATGTCAGACATGAAAAGTTAGACAAAGAAACAAGCCGTTGTATAATTTCCAGTTACTATTTCTTATTTTGTTTTTTCTCCATATCATTGTTCATTTTTTCAAGGACGGGTCTAGAAGACCTTTAAATAAGTACAACAAGCTTGAATATTTATGTCAAACCTGGCAGTCTACCCAGGATGAACATGTTTGCCCCATCCAGCATGTGCGGCATGCGCAGCGGTGTCATTGATGTGCCGTCGTGAGCGTTGGGACACTTGTTCACTTTTGGGCCTTTGAAGTCCTCTGAAGGTTCCGCTTAAAGCCTCTTAAAGCACACCTTGTTTCAAGTGAGGAGGCGCGTGGAGATTACTCGCGCCGTCGTTAAAATGCGCGTGGCGGCGGCCCTCTCCGAGGAGGCTGATTGAGATGCATCGCTTGCCCTTATCTCTTGACCTTGAACATCAAGTGAGTAGAAGCGACTCGCCCAAATGTTGGGGGCTGCTAATCATCTCCTAACCACAACGTAGCATTTTGCTCTCAATCAGATGAGATGCAAACACCAGGCTATTTGAATGCTAAACAGGTCATTAGTAGATAATAGCGTGTATTAAACTATTCCTCGAAATGAAGTACTGCATCTCTACCTACAACTCTTTAAGTTGGCTTGTGGAGTGTTTGTGCCTGGAGGTAGAAACGGGGTGTTGAGTTCCCCACCGGTTCCTTACTGCAGTTCTGCAGTGGCTGATGAAACAAAGTGCAAGCATGTACCAGAGTAGTGTAAGAAGCCAGTCAAATGCGAGCATACAATAAGACCAGCTTTTCTTGTAAAAGACAGGCCTGAAAAGTGCTGTGCTTGTCATTTTGTATCCGTCATCGCTATTACGCTCATCATCAAAGTTGGACTTGTTGTTTTAAAGACATCAACTGAGGATAGATGATAAGCTGCGACTGATTGTCAATGAAAAGTCTACTTTGTGCTTATTTGATCAAAGCAATATGCCTTTCTTCCCCTCTAGACAAACATGAGACCAAGCTGAAAGGCGTGATATACTTCCAAGCTATCGAAGAGGTTTATTATGACCACCTCCGCAGCGCCACTAAGGTATTCTCTTATCTGAATTTGAAATTTCTTCCTTCATTGATTTTTGTGGTCATTATTTCAATTCAACTTTTTCTTGCACACACCATCATTTGCTTTCTTTCTCCCTATTTTGGCACTTTTGCTTTGGCCGGCTGCTCTCACCTCTAGAGGGGCTTTTTCAACTTGAATCTGACTAGTGTATGTATCCAGCACACTGCCTGTTCACCTGTCTAATCGTACTCATCCCCGTGGTTACAAACCTGCCAGTGAATGCGAATGAGTGAAACCTGAAATCCTCAGGTTGGATTTCCGTGTCAGTGTGTTTTGTTTGATCTGCTAATCCTGCTTGTTCCCTTGGCCCTTATTTTTTTCCTTTTGGACCCCCGTCGAATGTCTTGTGTAGAATACCTGATCTAACTTATTCATGAGGCACAAGATATATCCCTACATTTATGACGGGATACTTAATAATTTTTCTTTGGATTGTTAAACGTACACAACTGGGAAAACCTCTTGTGCAACTTTTTAGTTTTGGTTTTGTCCATTTTTAAAGTATTGAAACTGTGAGGGCAGCTCTTATATTTTTCCAGTATAATTTTAAAAATATTTGTGTTGGACATAGCATAGACTTCATAACCTATTGACATGACATGGGAAACGGGGCTAATTTGTAGGGGGCCTATTTTCAAAAACTACAAATTCAAATATTTTCAAAACCAAAGCTGGTACCTTACGATGCCACTGTCAAATAAAGTGTTCCCGGTTAATACGTTTTGTGTAAATATCCTGTTTTATTGTTCAGAGCCACTTATCTATGAACAAATGCCATTTTCGTGTCAAATTTGGTGGGTGACGGCTTATAGTCCAGGAATTACGGTGTAAGTTTTTTGGTTTTTTTTGTTGTTTTTTTTTTGTCACTATTGTCTAGCACTACAACCAATCAGCAACGGATTCATTGATCGACAAATAAAAAACATTGAAAAAAACTTGTCAACATGGGGGAGCATGTAATCATAGCAGTGTGTGACAAGCACATGCTTTATGATACCTCTTGTCATGATTTCTGGGACATAAATGAAAAAGTAGCAGTATGGGAAGTTTTTGGCTTTGAAATACCCTTAAATTCATAGCCAATCAGTTACTAGTGATGACGCACAGGCAAAGGGCAGTGTGTGTCGCTGTCACTTGCCGCTGCAGTCGCATCGCGCCCCATGTGTTGGCTTTCAGGTTAACAGTGATGACTTTTGCATTTTGCCATCGCTCATCGCCTGCCATGTGTCTTGCCCCTAAGAAGTTGATGTAGACTTCACTTTTATACAATCGTGTCAATTTGCAGATCTGTTGTCCTGCAATCCCTACTGTTGAGGAGACAAAATAGGAACGACTTCAAAACAGTTCTATCTGTTCTGATACTTTTGCTCACCTAAAAAAATGTGCTTTTTCATTACAAGTAATGCAAGTAAGTTTATACTTAAAAATACAGTAAAAGCTGCACTGTTGCTCTGCTCATTTCATAACTAAAATGCCCAGTCTTTGGCAGAAATAAAGGATTTTTCCAAGCCTGGAATCAATAAGTCTTTAAATGACAATGGGGGATGGCATGGCATGGCTCAGTGGTAGAGTAGGTTTCCCCTAACCCACAGGTTGTGGGTTTGATTCTCTGCCCTGATGAACTCGCCTAAGTATCCTTTAGCAAGATACTGAACCCCACATTGCTCCTGGAGCTGCGTCACCAGTAGGTGGATGGCAATGTAGTGTAAAGTGCTTTGAGCACCTTGAAAGGAGGAACATTGAAAAGTGGAAAAGCGCTATACAAGTGTAACACCATTTACCATAAATAGCTCATTAATTTTGAGAAATCAATCAACTGGTTTAAAAAAAAAAATCCATATTAGTATTAAAGATGTGGACATTATTTTGGACTGTCACTGCATAAAGTACACAATCATTATGATTGATGACTCCCCTAAAAAGACAATTCAAAATATTGACCTTTTTTTTTCAAACAAAAATTAGATTTTTTTCAAATGCCAAGAGCTAAAACGAGAATTTTGAGAGGCTAAAATTCTGAGGATTTGGACACCTTAATGCCCACCGTTGATAGTCAGCTGAAAAAAAAATCTATTCGCGTAATCAAGGAAAAATTGCATCTAAACAAATTTATTTTACACTTATGGGACTAAAGTTAACTTAGGCCACGTTTACACAACAACATTCTAATGCAATAACGCAAAAGTGCCGTTTTGCTGTGATTTTAAGTCCGCATTTACACGACGATTATGTGTGGGGGTGCGAAAGTGCATGAAACCTCCAATTTGCCAATGTATTATACATTTCCAATGTGTCGGTGGCAGAACCAAAAAAAAGAAAGAAAGCACTCCTGCGGCTGAAATAAAAACTGTCAAATAACAAAACGGCGAAGCGCATCAGGCTGTAATTACAGTAGTGAATAGTTGACGAGATTCTTGAAAAATGTTGAATCCAGTTAGACATGTTTTATACACTGCCGGACTGTCCGCATGCAGTGACGTCATAAGTATCTTCACCTCCTTCACTGAGAAACATGTTGGAACATTACCGTTACCTACTTTTCCGGAGTCCGTTGTTACCCAATACTCACTTTTGCATTGTCAACTCTTTAGACAGTGACGACAGGGGGGACCGTTTTCAAGATTTCCACTCTCGAAGGTTTTTTCAAATTTCTGCGTTTTCAGCACCCACAAAACGCAATCACCGTTTAAATAATAGGGCTCTCTGGAAATTATTTTGCGTTGTCACCCCTGTTGCCGTTGTCATGTAAATGCCCTTTCGTTGTGTCCGAGATGCCATGACAACTCATGTGCAAATTTCTCTGCCAGCAGTGGGCAGGTAATGTTGCAGCGTTTTTGAGGAGTGGAAATGCCCCTGATGGGACGTGCTCGCATGGGATTCTGAGCTATTTTGACGAATTTCAAAGCGTATGTCTGCCTCGATAACAAACAAAAACAACACTAGTACTATAAACACTATTATTGTTTGCCTTTGTTCTTTTGATCGCAAACACATATGACAATAAAAATAACAACAATCAGGAATATCACTCAAGAGTAACTGGTGGAAGCCCAGTCAAACACTTCACATTTCATTCGTTTCTACTATGCTGGCAAGCATGAAAATTGACCAAGGGATTAATTTTGGCAAATAGAGTATAACATTAGACACCAATATCATAACACCGGATATTTATCAAACTGTAAAAAATTGCTTCGAGAACCATATACTGTATATTTATTTTCAGATGGCCAATGGAGGCAAACTTTAAAGTTAGACTACAATTAAATTAGTATTTATTGATTCACATTAATTTCACATTTTCTGTTTTAATGCTTTTGCATGTTTTTGTGTGATTTTAACATCTATCTGTTTATCGTTTTTGTCTATTTATTTATTTTTTTTATATTAAAATTCTAAGAGCTGCCCAAGACCTTTTCATGTTACTGTATGTGATAGAACTGAGAAAGTATTATTATGTGTGTATTTTAATGTGTAAGTTTGAAGCGTGACATTGCAAGTAAAATAACAATTTCAATTACAAATTTGACTGAAATGAGTGAACATTCCAACAATGTCCACAATACTGAGTTCAAAAATATGCAGCAAAGCTATTGTCTAAAATTCATGTCTGTGTTCTTCAGAGCCCAAACCCCGCCTTAACGTTTTGCGTAAAGACCCACGACCGCCTCTACTACATGGTGGCACCCTCGGCAGAAGCCATGAGGATCTGGATGGACGCCATTGTCACGGGTGCTGAGGGCTACACTCAGTTCCTCAACTGACCACGCAAGCGATGACAAGCTAAATTTCGGCAGGGACTCTAAAGACACTCCCAACTACTAGTCCATAGCTTAGTTATTTTCGTTGTTGTTGTTGTTGTTGTTTTTTTTTTTTTCTCAAAATCACACCCGTCACTGTGTCTTCACCGCCACTCATTGAAAAAAGGGAGCTCCAAGAGTAAACACAGACACACACACTTCTGTATATAAAACAAAAATGTAAACCTTTGAGACTATTGAAAGCCTTTCTATATTGCCAAATGGAGATCTTTTGTACTACATTTTTTTACTTTGTTGAAAGAATTGCCAAATGTCAAAAAGCTAGAGTATTTGTTTGAGCTGTGAAAAGCTAAGTGTAAATGTACACTTGTATTAACAACAGCAGCAAATCTCTGCATCCTCCTCCTTACTTTGTGTAGTACCGGTATGTGCTGCTCTATTTACCAATGAGCTTGACTTTGAAGACTCACTCCAAATCTCTCCTAGCATTGACAAATGTTAAAACACAGATGCACTATTTGGAGCCATTGTGGTTCAGAATTTAATCCGGTAGCGCAGATTTGCTCAATATGGACACTCATTTGACCCTTTCAAACTTGTGATGACAGTGAGTATGTTGTGTATTTAGATTAGATGACTGTTAAAGCCACAGTGCTGACGTGATTCAACTATTTAAAAATCCAAGTTATTTTCTTTCATAATTCCAGTTGGCTATTTGTTTAGCATTATTGATGCTGACCTTTTAGCATGTCTTAGGGTCACTTACGATCACGGTCTGTATAATGCCTCAAATTTATCCCCAAGACAAGTTTTGTCTCATCTTGGGATCAGCGAAAATACTGGATTTTTTTCCCCCATGCTTCCAGTCTTATTGCTTAACATTACAACACTAATAACATTTGTTTAATTCGCTGTGCACTTTAGTACCGCTGAGCTTTGGTCAAATCCCACTGTGATAAGTGTACACTAAATATTGAGACAAGTAGTAGCCTGTTCCCCATCGCATTATGTCTGCTCTAATTATCTACCCCCCCCCCCCAAGTAAGGTGTCTGCATATAAAATATAACGATACAAAAATAAAGACACCTCGCAAACCTGCCTAACGTACAGCCCCTCTACTAATGAACAGCAACGTGCAGCTGTGAAATGTCATGTTGCCATTGTGTGAACACAAAACCGCACCCACTTTTTTTTTTCATATATTAGACTTGCAAGCCTTTAGCTAACTTAACATTACACAGCTTGTAAGCGATCAGCCTCACACAAAAAAAAAAGCAAAAGAGAAACCACACCACAGCTAGTAGAGAGCGGTAATACCAAATAAAGCAAATCAAACATAATTCAAAAATGTTTTTGTTTTTAAACAGTGTAATAAAATAACAATGAACAAAAATATATTCATCGTCAGGGTCATATTATGTGTTAACCAAACTAACATTCATAACCTACTCTTTGTCTTTGCATAATGCGCGACATACTCAGTCATCTCCCATGCAGCACAATGCATTGCAACACTACTTCAATTCCCACTGTGATTCGAATATACACAAGGGTGACTTAAATGTTGGTCATGTGTTGATCATGAATTTGTGAGTCTCCAGTTGTGCCATGAATGTTTAGGTTTATAACAAGCAGAGGAAGAGGATCTGGAACTGTGTGTAGTTGAGTTGTATGGGCATGATCATTTAAGGTTGTTGTGCCTCAGATAGTGATGTTTTACCTCCTACAAATATTTTTAAAGACCTTAATATATTATGCCTTTAATGCATACTTGATGTGTGCAAACCAAATTTGACATTGGCAAGTCTGTTAAAGCCTGTCTGTTGATATACTATATTGATATATATGTTAAAAAGAAAGAATATTAATACTGTATAAAGAAGGTGCCAAGATGGAGGTATATTATTGAAATGAAACACTATGATACAAGACCATTTTAATGTTAATTTTATTTCATGATTGTTACATTTCAAATCAAATGTTCAAATTTCCAATATGGTACTGTAGTGATGAAGGTGATCTACTTACAAAAAAAAAAAGGTACAGCACCACCCTGAACAAACATACACCACACTCACAAAGCACTCTTTTTTTTTTTTTTTTTTTTTTACCAATTGTGTTTTACAGTTATTGGTACCGTGTATGTATCATTCTCCACTTTTGAGTTAAAACAAGGATTTGTCAATCCTATTAAAAACTGTTACAGAACACAGTGTGATTTTCTTGGTTCCAGTGCATTAAAAGTGATAAGAGGTCTCTGGTGTTGAGGTGAGGCAGTGAACCCTAATGCGTCAGTTTAGAATTGTCAAACAAAGATCCACACAGAAAAGGAAAGAACATCATTTGCAATCACAGGAGTCCCTTCAAATCAAAACACCCCACACGACTTTAGTTGATGAACACCTACAGTAATCTCCCAGATATAAATCTGAGTTGTCGTCTCTGTTCATTTCAACCTTGTTGAAACAATCACCTGCAAAGCAAACAAAATTTTTAGTCTTTTGCTTCAGGGTTTCAAATTCAACATATAAAGGCAAATCCATGTGACTTACTCCTCACAAGGTGATGTGTACTCTGTCACGGCTACATCACCTGGGAAAAAGAATAAATTGTTGGATTACATGTAACGATAAGGTGACGGTTTTTGATAGCGGCAATTTTAAACTACATTCACGCTAGTGTTAGATTTGAAAAATGTCAGGCTAGGAACAACAGATGAGGGTCTTACTCGTCTGGTAGTAGTCGTAGACTTTGACCGCAGCTGCTTTCAGGTTACTGACAGACATCTCCTGCTCCAGTGTCATGCTGTAAGTCACCAACTCATCTCTCCTCAGCTGCAGACACAAACCACACCCCACTCAAGTCATATTTCCACCAAATAAATGTGGTCCAGCTCGCTGTAGTACTCCCATCTCTAATCAGGTATGTGTTTCTACTTTGCGCTGTCTAAGCAGCAGGGTGACAAATTCATCCTCGACCTGAGTTTTTTTTTAATTGCCATTGCAAAGCTTCAAACAGGATGTTCAGAGAGGGCAGTGGCCACTGAGCTTGGAGTTTCACAGAGTGTCATCAGCAGGTTGGCATAAAAGTGGACATCATTGTAAATTTGCACGGATCAAACGGAAATTTTGCCATCCGGCTTCTTGATCGGTAACAGCAAGACCTGCAAAAAGTACTGAAATGGTTGTACGTGTGCATTGAAAAGCATGATAGGGCCTAAATGTGCTATCCTGGTAAGGTTTGCACATTTTTGCTTCATCCTATTTTTTTTTCTTACCTGTCCTGTTCAAATGCCTGAACATGCAGAATAATAAATTTGGGTGTTTTCAAATGCTGAATTTTTTTTAATGTGCCACAGGGGAGTCTGGTATCCTCCCTTTGTGATTGTTTCGATTGTGTTGTTTATTCGAAAATGTAGATGGACAGAAGAGGGTTTAAGAGTAGAGAGAGAAAAGGACAAACAGGAAACAGAACTACAAAAACATTAAATATACAGTATATGACTACCTTTACGGAGCGGACATCATGTGTGCAGGGGACACAACTAATAACCAAAAGGATAGGAAGAGGGAAAATAGGATAGATTAAGGCATGATAGGTTAGAGTTAGTGCACAAGCAAATTGCTTTTGGACTTGACCTGGAATTTTATTAAACCACTTATTTGTGATTACTGCCTTCTGCTTTTAGTTTAAAAAAAAAAAAAAAGAAATTTCATACCCCATCCAGGTAGATATTGATATAACCTTCCTCCACTTCCACGCGCTTCACTGTGCGGTCCTCTCTTAACTAAAAAAATCACAAAGTAAACCGGTATTACTGCCTAGCTCAAACTGACAAAAAGAAATATTCGAGGGGAAAAGAAAAAAATGAACTTACCGACTCCAAAGAGCTCTTCCCCAAAATGTATCCAGACAGGAGTTTGATGTTTATGATGGCCATGTTGGTCTCCTCTCTCCTGCCCTGGTATCTGCAAACAAAAATAAAACATATTACATCAATCACATGAGAGACAAGCGAAACTAATTGGTGTCATTATGCTTTGGAGATTTTACGTCCACAATGTATTAACTTATTTACAGTTATTCGACAGTAGTAAGCTGCACTGACAGGAATAGACACATGTATGCATTCTTACCTGACGCTGACAGATAGGATGATCTGCCGCCTGATTGGATTGCATTTGGATCTGGTATTAGCTATAATGTTGAAGGCGGAATAGTCTGCAGGAGGAGGGATGTTGTAATCCATTGTGATCTGGAAGAAGTCGTGATAAACACTTTATGTTAAAACTTAATAATCGAAATAAGGAATGTGGTATAAGTCAAATGATGTCCATCAATGTATTATTCACACTACAGAAATCTAAAGTGGTAATGTAGGGGTTGGGAACCTTTTTGACCGAGAGAGCCCAAAAAACAACACGTATTTTTCAAAATGTGATTCTGCTAGAGCGAAGCCATACAGTGTGTGTATGTCTGCAGAGATTTTGAGCAATGTTATTTCCGTGTTGTTCTTGAACATATCTCTCGTAACTACTCGCTTTTGCGAGCAGTCTTTTTATGATTGAAATAAATCTTAATATATCAACAACAAAAGCGTGCTTGGTTTTGCGTACACGGAAGCTGAGACTCAACACCTGCCTTGTAACGCACCTGCACTAAGTTATCTAGCAGAAAGGGAAATGTTTGAATTAGTGATTAAAAATGATGATAATAATAATAATAATAATAATAATAATAATAATAAATAACATGTTTAGAATGAATTTACGAGTTGCGCACTCACCACTTGGACAAAAGCAAATAGAAACATGGCGTTCCACATATTTGTTGGAAATTGAAACCAAAACCCAGGGGACGTGTGCATAACAGTGATTGAGACGCACAGCCGGGGCAGTTGTTTTGTAAGCCTTGTTGTTCACAGTCTTGAATGGCGTACCGCAAGCAACACCTCACTTCCACTCATTAGGATTCATGACGTTAGCTACTGTTGCTAAGGGAGGACATGCCACCGTTTGTCCCCAATAGGAAATGAATGGAAATCTTCGAAGGACATGTTTACAAAGCTAAACCTACCAATTCTCTCCGAAAATTATGTCCCTGGTGCCAAATTCACTTGCAAAGATGTGGAAGTACTTAAAAATGTTCAGTTAAACACATGTCTTGAGTGTTGAGGGCTGAAAAAGACGAAAAAAAAAAAAAAAAAAACGAGCTGACCTTGCCACAGCCTTAGCTTTTTTTATCAACAGCTTTTTCTTACTGACTGACAATGACATTCTCCTGTTTCAACAAGCTGTCCTTTCCCACCAGCCCTGTCTTTCCTATATATTATATCCTCTGGTTGTCCTACGTCCCTGACCGTTCTTGGGGGTAATTTATATTTTGTGTAGCGATCGCAAATGCTACTCAGTGACAGCCAACGAACACTTTTAATTTTTTCATTAACAGCAAATCTTAATTATATAATTTATTTACACTTCCCCCTTACTAAAGTTGTTGTTGTTTTTTTTACAACAGAAAAGGTAACAGTGGTAGCCAGATAAATTTCAATTCTTTTCAGGTCATTCATTGTCAGACAGAAGCAGTATGGCTAGGGGTGTAACGGTACACAAAAATCTCGGTTCGGTACGTACCTCAGTTTTGAGGTCATGGTTTGGTTCATTTTCGGTACAGTAAGAAAACAAAATGCAAAATATAAATGTGCTAGTTGTTTATTACACACCTTTGTGCTTTCAACAATAGGAACATTAGCCTATACAAAGCTAGAATTCTGCTCAAAGAGTAGCGAGTATTTAAAGATAATCCAACAACAATTTGCCTTTCAGACCCCAGTTATTAGTCAGCTTTCTTTCTGAAAGAAAGAAGAAAAAAGAAGTCCTGTGCTAAAGAGAAAAGCAATCCCAATGACAAAGATTTTAACATGTATTTTACAAATGAAATGCCTCAATGAATCATTTTTTTTTTCTTATGAACGGTTTTCAAAAGCTTTATTAGTGGATTTTCTCAAGTTAAAGCGCCACACAGAAATTAATAAATTTAATTGTGTAAGCAGGATCTCTCAATTATTCTTATTATTTAATTACATGTATTTTAGCTCATTTCAATTTATTTTATTTAAATGGGCTATTATTTATTCTATTCTGTGTTTATATTTTACAAATGTGATGTAGTATTCATTTATATTGTATATTTTATGTTGTATAACTTTAGTTCCTATGTAAATATTAGTTTCTACTTGTTTTGTTGTGGTAGGAGGGTTTTGTATTGAACACGGGGCCGTGTTGGTAATTATTATAGCAGAGAAGACAGTATTAAATCAACAAAGACAAGTCAACTGTGCCCCGATCTACCACTCAAGAGGTCTAATGAAGTCAGAAAGTAGGTTACGATTGCATATTAGTTTGAAAATCGACCTGATCCACCGTATTTTGACATGAGTGACTTCCGGTCTGCCAGATCCTAGCTACCGGTAGCAGTATTGACGCAGGAGATCATTGTTGAATCATTGTTTACTTTAGGTAACAAACGCCAGCTGCACAGGTGACCAAGAAAAACAGTTTGGTCGCACTGCTTAGCAAAAGGGAGGGTGAGAGGCTGTACAAGCATGAAGCAATAAAACATTTTTTAAATTAAAAACCAAATCATTTTCACCCAATTCTGATCCTCTGAAAAATGACGCGATCGGCCCGACTTCCATCATATGATCGGATCGGGACGTTTCTAATGAATACAATGTGGTCACAGTGATCCACCAAAGTCTTCCCAAACAGAACTATTCACGTCATCTGGGGAAAATTCTTCTAGTTTTAATATCGCAATATATATCGCAATATATCACAAACCCCCAAAAAGTCGCAATGTCAGTTTTTTCCAATATCTTTCAGCCCTATTACAGGATATGATATTTGTTTTATTTTTAATTAAATATTTGGAGTATGTATGCAATTGTTTCTTCGTGTTGGTCGTTATAGTGGAACTTTGATTTTTAGATGTATTTTTTGGAGTTGTAAAAAGTATGAAAAACACTGCCACATCTGTATGTTTTCCTGGACAAAAGGTTACTTGGTCTTTCCCAATCTGAACCTTTTTGGGTAGCTAATGCTACCTATCTGTATATAATGTCAGGTTGTTTAAATATCAGTAGCCACAATGACTGAAAATAACCAAAAGCAGAGTCTGAATCCGTGCATTTTTCCTGCAATATAGGGGAAATTAAAGAATTCCCTCCCTTTTTTTGTTTTTTAACCTGTCCTGGTCAGCTGCTTTGACATACAGAATGGTAGATCTGAATACCTTTTAATCCTGAGACAGTTTTTCTGAATTTTGACGCGGAATTTTTCATATAGGCTGGTGAAGAACCAATTCAGAGTGTAGTTAGCTGGAATAGGCTCCAGTGCATCACGACCCTCAAGAGGATAAGCGACACGGAAGATGTAGTTCACGTGTGCTGAACGTCGTCAGTTTCAGAAAAACGCTTAGATTTTGCAGCTTTGAGAATAAACGGCTAACTAACGCCTGTACAAAGCGTGCAAGTTGACAAAGCCATGATCTTTAAAGCTTGAACAAATTTCAATCTTCAGTTTGGACCGACCTCAATTAAATCATTCCAATAAGCACACTGTGTATGTGTTTTATTATGGCAAATAAGTGATCTGATTGAATGTGTCTGATGTGATTTTCCGCCTTTACTGACACAAAGTAAAAGATATCGTTTCCTTCCAAGTGACATCGTACCTGTACCAGAACGCAGCTCTGTCCCTCTGCATGAACGGTATACTCTCCTGGGACGTCGCTCAGCGGCTCTTCCCGATACAGCAGCCTGTTAGTCTGGTCCACTATGAACGTCTTGCGCACACCTCCTAGTGATGTCACTGTCACAGTCGTCGTGCCCTGAATGCTATACGTGAGCTCAGCATATTTAGCCAGTGCTTGGAGGGCCACCACGGTGTCCTGAGGAACAAAGGAAAACACCAGTCTTACAGGGCATAAACATCTCACGACTCCTTGTGGAAGCTTTGTCTACCTGTGTGGAAGAGAAACCACCATAGGAGTTTTGCTGGTCCGTGAGCCAGCGGACGATGCCAATGCTGTAGTCCAATCCAAAATTTGGCAAGGTGGGCCCACAAAGCAGTGCCATGAGCACGTAGGAGGTCATTTCCACCTCAAGAGAATGAAGTCCCCCTCGGGTCCAGTGGCGGGTTCCCCCTGCACAAGTAGCATATGCAATCAAAATGGACCAAAGAAAAAGAGCATTGTCTATGTTGAGCTCTTTGCTAACCGAGAATAAAACTCATTTCATTAAAAAGAAATGTGAGACATCATTTTTTCCTTTGAGTTTTACAATACTGTACCATTTGTATTGGAGTTCTGGTGCAAGAAGTTGATGAGTTTGATCCTCATGTCCTCGTCCCGAGCCAGGGTAAAGGTGTAGGACATCAGTGCAGTGGTATACAGGTTGTTTATCTGGCCATATGCCTTTTTCAGACAGCCCAGACATCTCTGGATCGCCGGATCCTGCCACAAAATGCACAAAGATTAAAAAAAGGAGCACCAAAGCTCCCTCACTCATGGAGGCGGAGTTTACAGTAATCACTCAGCGAGCAAATAACACCTGAAATGTAGAGCTAAAAAGAGGAAGCAAAATTATGTAAACCAAAATCTGAAACGATTGCCTGCAAACAATTTCAGATATGGTGGGATTCACTGTTGTTTAACCTCATGGGGAGACTGGCACTCCAAAGAAAAGTCTCTTTACCTTTTATGTGTCCCCAATATAATAGGACAATATAATTTCAACCTTTTTCCAGCAATGAATTAACCAATGTTAACCTATGTTAAGGAAACAGGCTGATTGTTTTGTAATAACAATGCAAGCTACTTAATTGCTGTGCCAAAGATTTTTGTAGCTATTGCAAAAAAGAAAAAAAAAGACATTATTTGAACGTGGCCCTCTTCCCTTCTATACTCAAACGTAGACTCTGTGACAGTCAGTAATCTCTTCCCTTTTGTTGTCCTACCTATTAATTTAGCTTCCGTACCGCTTGTCCTCACAAGGCTAATGGGGATGATGGATCCTGTCCCAGCTAACTATGGGCATGCGATGGGGTACACCCTGAACTGGTCACGAGCCATTCGCGGGCACATAGTTAGCTGGGCAAACAACCTTTCACACTAACATTCACAACTATGGAGAATTTGGAGTTTCCAACCAGCCTACCATGCGCATTTTTGGGACGTAAGAAGAAACCAGACTACCCGGAGAAAACAGACACAGGCACAGGGAGAGCATGCAAACTCCACACAAAAAGGGCCACACAAGAGCCCGGGATCGGACCCTTGATCTCAAAACTGTGAAGCGGACGTGCTGAACACTCACCGTACCACACTACCCATTAAGGTATACTCCAAATTATACTGTTTGATGGTAAGAATGTTAATTTCGAATTCATGTGGAATTGACTGAACAAATTAAGACGCCTGGAAAATAATCAGTTGAAATGTAAGGAAAAATCAACTTGGATCAGCCTCTGTTGATTAAAAAAAAATAAAAATTGATGAACTCAGGATGGATAGGATTAGGAATGAGCATATCAGAGTGACAGCACATGTTAGAGAATTTGGAGAGAAAGTCAGATAGGCCAGACTGAGATGGTTTTGTCATGTCCAGAGGAGAGATCGTGAGTGTATTTGGCAAAAGGATGCTGGATTTCCATATGCCGGGCAGGAGGTCTAGCGGACGACCAAAGAGGAAGTTTATGGATGTAGTTAAAGAGGACATGAAGGTAGTTCGTGAGAGAGCAGAGGATGCAGAGGACAGGGTTAGATGGAGTCAACTGATTTGCTGTGGCGATCCGTGAAGGGAAAAGCCGAAAGATAAAGAAGAACTGATTAGATTTTACAGTGTAGTGTAGTGTAGTGTAGTGTACAACACCATATGAGGTTGGTTGTCAAACATTAGCTGCAAAAGGGGAGTAGGGTTTGACTCACCGAAGTGTCGGAGTCCAGTTCTAACAGGGCGGCGACGATGTAAGCCGTCAGGGACACGTCGTCACTCACTCCTCCCTGATGAGAGATTCAGTGGTTAATTTTAGTCCTGCATCGAACTAGAATACAGGGACAATACATTTGAAAATGGAATACTTTAAATTTTATAAACCCATCATCACCTTCATGCCATTGTGGAAAAGTTTCCCCACAGATTTGATGCAGCCGTCAGTCCCCTGGTTTGAGAACAACCACTGCTTGGCATCTTCAATGTGCTGGGGATCTACAAAGATGTAAGACGTCGCCCCGCCAAATGACTTCATCACAAAGGCGGTCAGCCTGGAGAAGGAGAGAGACACAGGCACAAACTTTAGAAAACAAATCAAAGCACAGCATGCTTGTAGTCGTAACCCCGAAATGAACTCAGCCATTAGAACAATTACATAATGGCCTGATGTGCGATATAAAAAGTGCAGGATAATAAGAAAGCGGGGCAGCAATATGTTAGAGAGCAAACTATAATATTCACCAGAAAGAATTATAAATACTTACTAATAATAGTCACAATTTTAACTAAATGTTACTGAATTGATCAATCCTGATGGTTGAATACTGTCAAAAAAAATGAATGGCAACTCATATCATGATTTTTATCCTAACAATTTTTTCAGTATTCGTAATATGTATTTGGATCTGTGAATGATTGTTTTAGATATAGTATACAAAAAAGTTTTTGTTGTTGTTATTTTTTATTTATTTATTGTCTCCTATTTTGTACTATTCAATGGGCATTGGATTTGACATTTTTGTAAAGTACTTGAAAGATATTTGTTCAGAAACTAATTTAAAATGGTTTCCTTTTCTCTTCATAGCACCTTGATTGCTCATAAAGTTACCCAATGTAAATAGTGTGAACAGTTTTTTCTTCTCAGATTGCCTTCCTCCATTACCCACTCCATGAGCACAACAGATTCAAGCTGTTTCGGCCAATCTTTTGTAGCAAATATTAATGTGATTGGACACTTGAGTCCTTGTTTTAACAAACAGCCACCCCCATACATGTTTGCCAAGCTCCAAAATGCCCAGCATCCTTTCAGCGAAACCAAAGCATTTGTTAAATCCCCCCTAGGGGATGTGCTTTAAGCCCATTAAAAGCAAATATTAACACTTTTTGGCAGCTTCATCATAAAGTAAATGGCTTGGATGGTTTCTACTGCCAAAAAACAGAGAGATGTGTACGCCTGCCTCGTGGATGCCATTTTCAGTCTCACATCAAATTAAGTGTGAACTTCGAGTAGAATAAAGTCAATGTGTTTATATGTATATATATTTTAAAAAAGGCGAAGTACTTAAAACTGTTCTATAACATCTGATGCAACTGCACTACAAGTATATAAATTGTGTTACGTCATTTGTTCTGATATTTTTTCTTTCTTCAGATAACCGATCAGGTTTAGGGTGCCATACATACTTTCTTTTAGTGGTACGACCATATAATGTAAGTGTATGTGATTAACATACAATTAAGAGTGGTTCAGAGATCTGTCCAGGCTGTAAAATATATCACTTGTCTGTCGACATCTTATTCATTTTTCTTTATTTAGCCTTTCTGTATTGTCCACAAATTGTTTGTATTAATGTTAAAAAGTCAAATGTTGGAACTCTTCATGTGAAGTTTTTTTTGTTTGTTTTTCTGTTTTGTTTTTTAAGTTGGATGAATATGTATATAAAAACCACTCTTTAGCTTATATATTGGCTGTATAATGGTAAAAACAATTGTTATATAGAGTGTATATTTTATAGTTATTGTTAAATAAACATTTTCTTCAGCATTAACTAATTGACCATTGACGGCCATAGATGTAATGGCAGTGGTTTAAAAAAAAAAAATTAATGGCAACACAGATTCACCATGGAACATTAAAAAAAAAAAGAAAAAAAAGAAAAATGGCTTTTTTTTTCTGAATAATCATCTAGGGCTGCAGCTATTGATTATATTAGTCATCGATTAATCGATGAATTAGTTAGTTCAAATAATCGAGTAATTGGATAAGGAACATAGAAAAATTAAAATACCTGAGCTGAGCCTCAAACGGTATAAAAAGAAAAATGAAGGATCTAAGTACAACAAAAGAACAAATGGCTAACTTACATAGCAAAAGTCCGCTAGCTCAAATGCTATATAATGCTCGTTTTTTTTTTTTTTCTTTACAATGCTCTTAAATGGTTCAAACACATATTCCCACAAAAATGGCTAACTATACCTATAAACTAAATGACAAATGCATTAAAAAAACATTAGCTTAAACAAAAACCTAGCTTATGTTGGTCTTAACAGGGAGCTGCTGGATTCAGCCATGTAAAAATGAGTTATGTCATATTCAATTTTACCACTAAAGGGCAATGTATCCACCCAAATCAATAAAACTAAATGCAAACACTTTCAAAACAAACAATTACAACGCTACTTTAATAAAACGAATACTCAAAGCAGCAAAATTTCATTCGAATCTTTTTTTCCAACCCAATTACTCGAGTTCATCGATTAATCGTTGCAGCACTATAATAATCATTTAGTTTTTTCTATACACATTCACTTTATAGTGTTTCTTGTTTTCTACTGACCAGGTGTTGCCAGATGGGTCGTTCTCGCCAAAAGCACTGTAGGAACCGTCCTCATGCTTGTATGTGAGCTCCCTTTGGTATCCTGTAACATGCATGCACAAATACACAAGTGACATCCTTTTAACATGTATTTTACCAAGAAAGTGGGTAAGAATTGAGCTTTCGTTTTTTTGAGCCCCTCTTCAATGTCAGCAATTATGACTCACCGCTCTCTAGGAAGCCTTTTGCCTTGGCCAAAATCTTCGGAGTCAGTTGACCTGTCACTTTCAGGTAGTTGAGAATGAAGATGTTTGGAGCAAAGCGTAACATGTTCTGCTCCCCACAACCGTATGGCATTGCCAAGAGTTTCTCCAGGTTTTCAAGGGCTCGGCCCATCAGGTCACCTTTAATAAAAGAATCTCATGATAAAGGGCTCTATAAAGAAGAGTTCTATGAAAATGCAGTTTTTTTTTTTTTGTTTTTTACCCAGAACAGAGACAGTAGCTCTAACAGATCCAACAACAAAGATCTTTGGCAGCTGAAGAGAGATTTCCTTCATATTTATTCCCTCTGGGAACAATAAAAAAAAAGTGATTAAGTGCCATCATTACCTTTCACACACTGCCTTGTTTTGCTTGAGTAAAAATGATCAAGAATGTTATCTCATAGGAACAAAATAAAAATAATTTGTCAATGAGAGGACTCAGACAATTAAAGACTTGGCTGTTCTATTTTTTTTTTTTTTTTTTATGTTGTGTAAGGCATACACACAAGTACTGCATGAATTAAACAGATTTAATTGACTACAGTCCAGAACAATACTGAATACTAGCTACTACCATGTAAGATCTGGGGTACCAGGATAAAGTTTCAATAAAATCAAAAAATGTCTTCAGTATCCAAAAGAGATAAGATGAAATTTTTTAATTGGATCCGATAAGACCATATTAAATAAGATTTTTCGTGTTAAATTGGCACTGCAGCCCACAATTGCGCAACCCACAATTTATGGTTTGTCATTTCAGATTGTTATACTGCATACAAAGAGCCAATTGTGTTTATATCTGATGACACTCGACTTCAATTAATCTCAACATGTTCATTTGATTGTTGGGGGTTTGTTTTATTTCAATCAAATGAGAAGTTAAAGAAGATCACATTTCCACATCAATGTGAGGATTATCCTAATATACTGTCAACAAATCATTGGATACCTTTCAATTACATTTACAAGGTAAAAGAAGGTAAAGAAATAATAGAGACACACCTTATGTGATATTTTGCAAGAAAACAAAAGCAAATAAATAATATCAACCTACAATGCTCTCAATTGAGTGGAACACAAAAGTTATAGATTTAAGGGCTCACCTGCAGGACAGAGGAGTGCATTGAAAGTGACTGACTGAGGCGTTCCTTCAGCCTAGATGACAGACCAAGATGGAAAATGACTATACTATAAAGCACTACAAATAAGGACAAATTGGTTGATAGACGTCCACTACATTTGAACTAAGTGAGTTGAAAGTGAACGATAAGGTAATGAGATAATTCATTTCTATCTCCTTGTTAAGATTTGCATATTTTATGTCAACATAGTTCCAGTATGTCGTGTCTGACTGGTACTGACCTCCACCAGGAGACTGCGGATCACAGTGTCAATACGGCCGACTTTAGGGACCGTAGCAACCTCTTTGCCACACAGCAAGTTGGTGTTCAGGGCCTCGGCGCTAACCTTCAGTTCGACCTTGCCTGTGTGCAAACAAGCAATAAAAATTTATATTAACGCATGCATCTTCAGTTCAGCCTTTCACAAATTCACCGTGGAAAGCTTTCTGATTCAATTTATTTTAAGGTTTATCCCCCCCCCACCTCCTCTGGATATTGCTTGCTGCCCAAATTCCAGTCCTTTTCGCTGTCATTAATCCCCATTTGTTTCCTTATAATAAACGCTCTCCCTTCCCCTTTTAGCTCCCACCCCCTCCCTGTCTTTCACAGCCCAAATTGTTCGCACTGAGGCCAAATACAGATCAGCCCCTGAGGGAGAGGTTTCCAAGTGTTTCATCACTGATGCTACCTGACGTGTTGGTACAAGTGATTGTCAGCACGCCTTGAAGCGGAGATGGAGTAGCACGATCTGACATTCAGCGCAGCCTTGTCCTCATTGCTGCCTGATGGAGGTGATTAAAACTCATCAGCTTTCAGGCCAGCGATCGCTCAGTGTTTGTGCCATAATCCATCGAGTTTTGTTTTGTCACACCCTTTCAATCTACTAAACTTGAAATATGTTTCTGTATTGGCCTAATGGAGTCTACTAATTGTATATTTCCTCAGTGTAAACTGTACTAGAACAGAATAGTCATTGTCATTGCACAAGTACAACAAAGTTAGTGCATCTGTTAAAAGTGCAGAACAAAAACATTAAAAATCACATACCACATACACACAAGCAGTCACTTCACATACCTTCAATAGTGTACGCCTACCATTCGTACATTACCTTTACTTTTTAAATTTAATTTGGGATTTTGCACATTGGCTTTTATTTCATTTATTTTTCTAAATGACTTTAATGATCATTTTTTACATAATGTTTCCTAAATTGCTACTTGTATAAAGCCACTTTTGTGTAATCTGGGTACATTATGCCTCTATTAATGTAAATTGCCTCAATGATGGTTTGGAGATGCTACAACTTCTTAATGTCTCACATATTGCTCCTGCATCAATATTTCACATCCATGCTTGTTTTCTAATTTTTATTCAGTTTTAAAAATGTCAGATAACCGTGTTTACTTAAAGGGATCCATGGGTAGAAAAACTTGTACTTCTTAAAAGATAAACGGTATTATGAGTTAAAATAATTTCAAACCCCTCTTGATGTTTTCATTTTTATACAATTTGTAAAACTAGTTTTAACTAGCAGGTCGCCATTGTTGTTGACGCCGCAGGGCGATGACTTCACATAGTTACGCTGCCGGGCTTCTAGAGTATGACTCGAGTATGTCATCTGTTCAACCCTTTCAATTTGAACCCGAGAGGAACATTAATGAGCATGACAGCACTGTTGATATTTCACAAAACGAGGAGCAAAAGCAAAATGAACAGGAAAGACTGGGTGAGACGAGAGTAGAAAAAAAACAACAACAAAAAAAACAGTGTTCTGCCAAAATATGCTACACAAGCGAAACGTGCTACAAGAGGCGAAGTTGACACCCAAAGTACTACTGTGTGCTTTCAGCTTGTTTTGTTTAGATGCATACGGACAGAGAATACTAAAGATGCCTTCAGAAAATACTTAAACGTAGTAATATCAAATAAGGGGGCTTAATTATGCTTCGTGACTAATGTTGTCAACAGATCAACAATCTGCTTTAAAGCTACCCCAGGAAAACACAAAGTTAAAAGTATGACAGGAAAAAACATGCAAAAAGTATTTTGAGGCAATGAAAAGGTGATAAAAGACTGAATAAAAATACAAATAGTAAGTACGCATGTGTTGGACACCGCGCCGCGCAGAATGAATTGCAGTAACCCGGTAATATTCATCGAGTGACAGTGACAATCTACGTCATAGCTCCGAGCGTCCATAAAACATGGCCCCCTCCGTAGGTCAAAACATGTACTAAATATGATAGATTTTGAAATCAATGGCAATATTTTTTATGTGTTTCTAATAACATATTTTAGTCAAAGTGAAGAATTGTGGCTTATTAGAGCCTACGAGGTTTTAAGTATGAGGTTCCCTTTAAAATATGAAATAAGACAGTTATCGCTGTGGTCTGCAATTTAAAATATATATATTTACAGTCAACCTGTAAGTGCAAATACTATTACCTGACGAATAATTTACAGAAAATAAGTCACAGTGTTCAAAATGAGATGTGGAAGGCAAAATCATAGTTACCGATGACAGTTGGAGTGACGATCCAAGTGAAGGTTTTGCTCTCTTCACCGCATACACATATTGTGTATTGGCAGCCATCACAGTTTCTGAAGGTATATGTGTCAGACTTGGCCAGAGTAACCGTCACCTGTAGACATGCAAAGTTATTTTGAATACAACTTCAAAGGTCTCATTCAAACAAGCTGTTGCAAACCATGGCACTTCGTAATGACCATCAGTAACTCATTAATATTTACCATGATGCATTTGGAGAGATAGTTGAAGACTGTGGCTTTTAGAGTGAACGCTTCTCCACGGACGACAGAGTAAGGCAGCGTGAGACTGACAAAGAAAGGCTGGAAGACAGTCAAGCCAGTGTTGGGCGCCACCCCAAAGCCCACAGAGGAGACACAGAATGCTCCGGCAGCCCATTTGGTGATAGTGTCTGGGACTGTCTTCTCAATATTCACTGTACCCTGGTCACTAAGCACAAAAATTAAAGCAAATGAACAGTTTGTTTTATTAGGGTTATAAAAAGATTAATACATCAAAAATACATTCAAATGAAATTAAGTGTTCTTTATCTGACATCTTTACCCAACAGAGACTAAGTCCCAGATCCATGTTTCTGGGAAGAAAGTCCTAATGGTCTCTTCCTTCACCTCCTCATCCTCATTCATTTCTTCGCGAACGGGACCATTTTTGGCTACGACTTCCAAAGGTTGTGCCAAGGGAGCAGCATCTTTCAAGACAGAAAAAAAATGCCTATATCAGGACTCAATGTGTGAGATTTATTGTAGTGCACACGAATCCGATTAAAAAAACAAAAAACAAAATCTCGTTCCAACCAGAAATCTGTAAGATGATAGACAGAACAGTCACAATATACTGTATACTAGCATGGGGATTACTATAAGTAGTTAATGTACCAGCAAATAAAATGGGAAATTCACGTCGGCAGAGATCGGTTCTCTTCACGTCAGAATTTGTCACAAGCTTCACTCCTATTGCCTAAAAAAGAATGATATTTTCAAGTCAGAAATAGCCACAATATACAGATACTGTATATACTGTGTACTTTACTCAAACATACTATTACACAGTATAGAAATTGGGGTATTTTACCATTTAAAAAATAAAGAAGAAAATAAAAATGTAAAACACACATTGAAACAGTATAGTGCTTCGGTAACCACAAATTTCGGTGTATATATTTTTTTTTAGATTTGATTGTTTATCTATTTACCCCAAAACTAACGGTAGAAAAAAAAAAAAAAATTGCAGTTTTTTTCTGCTATATGTAATGAGTCCTAATGGTGGTGGTGGTGATGTCACTGCGCTCCTTTCCACGTTATTTCCCTTATCCAACTGAGCTACTGTAGGCCTTATGTTCAGTGTTGTTAATTTTCAGACTACAAGTCACAGTTTTTTTCATAGTTTGGCTGGGGGTACGACGTATCCTCTGGAGCGATTTATGTTTGAAACTATTAACACATTATTATATCATTTCACATGTTATTTTGGTGTTTTGGAGTGACACTGATGGTTTGGTAAACTTAGCGTTTTCTTTATGCCATAGTTATCTGAATAACTCTTAATACCTATGTTACGTAAACATACCAGCCACTTTCACATTTCGTTGTTCATGCATCATGTAACATTATCCTACTGTACACTTATCCAGCATATTGTTCTTTATTGTATTTTTATTTTAAATTGCCTTTCAAGATGACATATCTGTTCTATGTGTTGGATTGTATGAAGTAATTTTCCCCCCAAAATGCGACTTATACTCCGGTGTGACTTACATGTTTTTGTTTTCCTCTTCATTGTGCATTTTTGGGCTGGTGCGACTTATAGTCCGAAAAATACGGTAATTACAGTTACAAATTACTTCTCCCAAAAAGTAATTGAGTTAGTAACTCAGTTACCTGAATGTAAGAGTAATTAGTTACTTGACAAAGTACCTGGTGTTACCATTCATGTTTTTTTTTTTTCAAATTTCATTAAAAAAAAAACATGAATGGTAATTTTTTCAAATTTCATTAAAAAAAAAAAAAGGACAAAAACATACATAGTAACCTTCGCTATGGTCGCAAAGTCATTTAATGTCGTGAATCAACCTCAGATTATTTGGCTCATGTGCCTTGTACTGCACTACAATGTCATGTTAGATAGGAAAAACCTATAATATTACAAGCAAGTCAATGCCAGTACTTATGGTGACTTCACCGTCAAATCCAAAGGCTTACTTTAAAGATGCCGTAGACGTCAGTCTTCGGAGTGAATGGTACAAAGTCAACAGAGCGCCTCGCCCGCCGTGGCTCAAAAGGTATAGGCCCGGGCAAGGGAACAGGAAAGCAAGGGTCAAAGTCTTCAATCTCATGAGAGTATCCTGACAGCCTTTGAAAAGGCAGCCGATAGTACACCTTAATAGAGTTAAAAAAAAAAAAAAGTGTTACCAACACTCATCAAACTAAGAACTAAATGACTGTTTTTTTGTTTTTTTTACCTATTGGGGTTTATGCCACAGATTTTGGATGCATCATTCATTGCAAAATGAACTTATTCTACACAAGATCACTGAATGCATCTCGAAAATGTTGCTCAATGGACCAGTAATGCAAATGTGTCCGCTTTAATACTAGAGTTCAGTACAGACCGATAGTCAAATGCAATGATTTTCAAACTATGGTGCCTGTACCAAATGAGACGCGCCAAAAAACAGAAGAAAAACAGGAGTGATTCCTATACAAGAAGAAGAATATGTCTTGGTTCAAACCATTTTAAATCACTCTTGGAAGAATGGATCATTTTTGACTCGTGTGTAAATTTTATATTGTTTTATTTTTATTTAATTTATTTTATATTAATTTATTTTATTTTTATTTATTATACTATGTATAAATATATACGTACATATATATATACATATATATAAACAGTTTTTGCTCATAATGCATTAAAAATATGAATGGAAGCAATCCTCAGTCATTATGGATACAAGTTACTTCAAGACTATTTGGCATGTTCAATCATAAACTGAGTGGATTTAAAGATGGACTGAAGAAATACACATCTAGGATGAAATAACATTGGAAATGAATGACAGTCACTATTGACAAAGTTTTTGCATTAGAAGAGGTGAACATTTGTAATGCCTCAAAGGGTTAAAGTTGAAAGGAACTTACATAGTCAACAGTTAGTTCCTGCTCTGACTGCAGCAATAGGACACTCTGGTCAACAGCTTTAACAGAACACAAAGAACCTGGCTGAGCCTGAAGTTTCAATGTGGTCGTTTCTGCTGGAAGATGCTGGAGGGACGAGAATTTAAGAGAAACCTGTGTAGAAGAGAAAAGGGGATCAGTGATGATCATACCATTTCCCATGTACTGTACATATTTATTGCTTTACACCCTTTGCTAAAGGTAGTTGATCATCATTTATAAGAATTATACTATTTACAACCTTGTTCTTGAGACAGAGCTGGATGGGAAAATCATGGCTGTCTGCCACAATCTCGCCACCGGGCAACACAGCATAAACAACAATCTGTGCAAAAGGTGCCAGGTTGATCACTTGATGTAGAGGTATGGACAGCTCCCCTTTGTTCACTGACAGAGATGACAATAACAGGTGAAATGCTGTAGAATTAAGCTAACAATGAATAAAGCAGGAAAAAACATTTATTATCTTAATGGTTTTGGTGTAATGAAATCAGATTTGCAAGCATGCTAGACTGGCAAGCAAATATATATAATCCATAGTTTTAAACTAATAAAATCTATAAAGTGTTGCAGCAACAACAATAGTAATAAAAATTATAATGTCAAATTTTCTTTAATTATAATGAAAAAAGAAAAGCAAAACCATTTTTTCTGTATGTGGCAGAGGAAAAAGTCAGAATCCATGAAAACACAACTGAATACGATAGCGCGACTATGTTCATAGGTAGCTTAGGTGTGTAACAATGTTTTTCTTGTTGTTGGTTCTTCTCCCATTCTGCCTGCTTCCTTCCTTTCTGTCCCCCCAAAACCCCTTCCTTATTTCTCCTATTAAATAAAACATAATGAACAACCACCATGGGAGCATATCAAACTCCCATGTGATACATTAAAACTGTTCAGACCATAAGCACACTCAGATTCCTATTCTCCATATCTAAGCAGCTGAATAGAGCAGGTTTAAAAAAAAAAAAAAAAAAACAACAACAACAACTGAATAAATTCAAATTGAACCAGATTACCTGTATCCACTTTAACACCCACTGGGATACGGCCATGCTGTACCATTGCACCTTTGGACATTATCTAAGTAAACACGAAAACAAAGTCAAGTGTGATTTTTTTTTTTAACGCCCCACAGACAATAAAATCAAACTTTTATAATCACTGTACTTCTAAAACAATGTTGACAAATTTTTCAGTAGTCAAAGAAAGTGGCCTCACCATGTAATAAAAATAAAGTGCCACTTGTCCCTTGCTTAGCTCCCGCCCCTGGATAAGGTATTTTGCTTGTACAGTGGCATCTTTGTCACATGGGATTTTATCATTGACCTGGATGAGCTTTAAATAACTATTACTATTAGAGTAAAATGGAGACATGTAATGGTAGGCATCTCTGTACTCTGGATTCCGTACGCCTGGAACAAATTTATGTTCTGCAGTGTCCTTCATGGACGAGGCCTGTGAACACAAAAAAAAAAAAGATAATGGTGACATACCACAGTTGTCACAATCACATTCATTAGAGGCCATCACTGTAGTATTCCTACTAATTACTTTAGCACTAATATAACTATAACATGGTAGCAACTTTATATTTAGGGTCAGCTAAGTATTATACCAGCATTTTACAAAATGGATGCCTGTCAAGTTGTTGCTCATGTTGTTGCTGTAGGTGTGTCCACTATCATTTGTTATCTATTCCTCTGTTATTTATAGATAGATCACAATAAAAATTTGGTAGGTACATTCATTCACTTTGATCCTTGCAGGCACATTTTATAGTTTTGAATCAGGGCTGACTACTTAATTGCAGACTTACAGTATAATGGTCTGTTGTTAAGGAGTTAGCCAGTAGAGAGCATGCACGCATCTTCATCACAGCCTTCAGCATGTACCAGCGCACTTGTTTTTTCTTTTCTTTTCTATTTTTTTAAATAGTCTATGAATTCTGCCTGGCAACACATGGCTAGGGGACCAAGCATCAAGACTTGAAAAAAAGAATCTGAAACTTTGCTGCAATTGTTCTAGAATTCTTTTTAAATCAGGATTTGTGTGGTTATCAATAGCTACGTACATTCTCTAATATTAACCCTGAACGTATGGAAATACAGTCAACTAATGTTATAGATTTGACGCCTTTCGCACCAAAACACCATTGTAGTAACTGCATCTAAAATAATAGTTGTGAAATATTTTTTAATGATTGAGAATCCTTGCCTAACCAGTTCAACTGGAGCAACATTGGCTATGTTTACATGTAGCCAATAATCAAGTTTTTGGCTGTAACCTAGTTACGCAAGGCCATGTAAACACTTCCACAAATATGAATCATATTGCGGATTTGAAAAACCCGACTACTGCTGCATTAACCCTTCTCTAATCCGAATATCTGGTCATAAAGCGATTAGGTTATTTTCTACGAAAGGAGCCTTTCATTTGTGTTCTGCGAACGGAATCTTGGTCTTTTGTACAGGAAGTACGTGTTGCTGCATAATATGTGGCCAAAAGCAACACGAAATGCTTTTGGTGTGATTTCTTCATTCATGTTGTGAAAGACTTGAACAGATATTTGATAGGTAGTTAAACATAATGGGATTGTGAAATTTATAAGAAGATGAATGAGAAGTTACGAATACACTGATTGTGCATAAATCACATATATATCTCAAATGTTTTAAAAAGCCAAATAAATAAACCTAAACTAGAATATTGGCTGCAAGTAAATCTAGCAAATAGTGGTTTGTGAACTAACTGCTAACAACTGCTAAGCTCACCAGCATCAGACAATGTTTATGAACATATATATTTTAAAGCATTCAACCATAACAATTGTGAATTATTTTAGTGATTAGCTTGGCAAAAAAACAAAGAAACAAAATGACTCCATTTCTTTATGCAAACAATAACAGAGCAGATACAAACCCTAAGATTCACGGCGCCTTTCCAGATGCTGGTGTCCAGTGAAAATGTGGCTATGCCATTTGTGTTTGTGTTGAGTGTTAACTGGACATTGTTTGGGGCGAATAGGTACACTGGCTCATTAGCCACAGGTTTGTTGTTCGGTCCAATCATTTTGACCTGCAAACGAAATAAACGTGGACAAAATGTTTAGCAATTTAAGATTTGTTGCAATACAGAGTGCAGAAACATTCTTTAACCTAAAAACAGCTGCTTGTCCATCCAATAAAATGCGCACAACATTCTTGTCAATAATGTTATCTCAGTCGTGTGGTTAAGTATGGTTGGGCCTGGTTAGTACTTTGATTAAATGGGAGGCATACCGGCTTCTGAATAGTAGGACACTTTGATGAGCTAATACTTCAAACACATGGCAACTCCTATAGTATTTTAGTTGTTCGATTGAAATTCACAGTAGAACAGCACCAGGCCTTTCCTCTACCTATTCAATTTGAAAACTGTAACTGGGAGAATACTGGCCATTTAGAATCTATATATTCACTAACATTGCCGAGCGTACTTGTTAACAACGATATTTAGCGTGGATGGGTTGGTGAAGCTATAATGCTGCAGCATTGTGAATTACAAGCATGGAAAATAATCGGCTGATGGATTTAAAAATATTCAAATGAATACAAATTCTAATTAGTACCATATTTTCTATGCTATAAATCACACCTATTTTCATAGTTTGGCTGGGCCTGCGATTTATACTCAGGTTTGACGTATTTATTTATTTATTTATTTATTTATTTTCCAACACTAACAACCACGGGAAAGATGCTATTGATATGCCCTTTACTTCCAAATTTAGCGTAGTTCTTCAGAAGCTATGCTGAAAATGACGTCTTCAATGGTTTTGATAGTCTTTTGGAGTGATATAAAAAAAATTGTAATACAGGTTATGTTGTATTGTTTAGGTAATAGATCTCTGAATAAATATTTATCCTGTTGTTCACCATTTTATTGTTGATTCATTCAAATTATATACCACATATCCCTGGAGAAGCACTGCCCGAGCACCTTCCACTTTTGATCAACAAGTCACAAATATTTTCAATTCAATAGATTACTGAATTAACTTCCATCAATGATCAATTTATAAGCAGCTCAAGACACTTTGAAAGTAGCAAAACAAATTCATCATAATTACTGTAACTGTGGTAACTTTGTAACGCATTAACTTTATACCTTTATACCTATTACTTTACTTCAAACACATTTGAGTGCAATGTATCCCTCTGATTACTAGATTTACAACGGTTTCCATTGACTTTCATAGCTTTTAAAAGGAGTGATTACCTTTGCTTCAAAATTGATGCCAGGCTGGTATGATTGATCTATATCTTCAAATGTAACTGATCTTATAACGCTACTGAAGACTGCACTCCCAGAACCGTTCAGGGTAACTCCTAAATAGGAAATTCATTATAGTTTAATATGAGGAATCAAGTTATACATTTAACATTATGGTAAATAAAACATTCTTCTAAATTACCTGTGCCATCTTCTTCCAGTTCAGCATTCACCACAAAGGTGTCTTCATACATATACTTGTTGAGTGCAAATTCTCCTATCTTTACTGTTTCTGTAGCACAGCCACTGCGATCAGACTGAAAGAGAATAATACAGTTCATAGATTTGAAGGAACGGACGGACACGAGTAAGTCAACTACTCACTCTCAATGTATATGTTTTGCATATATTTGTCTCTGTTGAACGCCAGAAAAACCGATACGCATTTCTACACATCACCGCCTTGACGGAGCCAACAACTGGTTTTCCATAAGTGTATCTGGAAGGAGAAACAAACATCAATTGCATGCATACATTTTTTTCCGATAACACAACACCAATGATGAACCACAATTCCACAAAAAATAAAATAAAATGTGTGCAATGCATTGCCAATAGGTACAATAACAATAATCAATGAAAAATCTAAAAAGCATTGAATGAGTGTCAAAAGCGAATGATTTTCACAACAGTTGAGAGATATTAAAAGAAAGTTAGGGTTTTTTTTTCTTCCTGTGACCTTCTTTCCATTTATGGAATGTGAGGACGAGGATATGAGGAAACATTACAACACTCACTTTCCACAAATCTGCAGGGTGATCTCCTCATCCACAATTGAAATCACACTTGGAAGGTTAACAGTTACCTCAAATTTGGGCAAAACTACAAAAACAACAAGAAAAATCCAAATAAATTAACAGTGACAAAAGAGGAAGGGTATATAAACTATAATTAACAAAAATTGTATAACAACTATAGCAGACCATATTCCTTGATCTCAAAGCTGTGGGAGATTTGTTCTCCTTTGTTGGTGGTGGCAGTAATTATGTAAGTTCCTTGCGGCGCCTCGGGTATTGTGGGATGTGAAAGATCAAGAATTCCGGCCGCAACAATTTTGTTCAACCACTGAGCAATTCGATTGGAATTGGAATCCTACATTAAGACAGACAGAAGACAAAAATGTGGTTATTGACTTGATATTAGTCAAGCTGTAAGTAACCTTCCCCAGTCACCCTGAGGAGGGACAACACTATCGTTAACTTACTGTAGAAAATGCTAAATGAGAATTAATCATTAAATGAGAATCAGTAATTTTGTGAGTACAAAACTTAAAAAAGGCTTCTCCTGGGATTCAAAATAATGATCCAGAGAAATAGCTTGGACGCAACACACCCACCATATCATATCATATCATATCATATCATATCATATCATATCATATCATATCATATCATATCATATCATATCATATCATATCATATCATATCATATCATATCATATCATATCATATCCCCCTTTCACTGTGGCCCGCATTAATCATATAAGTAAACATGAGCTTTTTTGTTCTTACCTGGAGCTCTATCACTGAGTACTGAAAAAGAACAAAAAGACAAGGAAAACTCATTATTTTTTAGAAAATACATCACAGTGTCACATAGAAATTCAATGTACAATGCAAAAGTACTGTGGGAATGATATCAGAGAAATCTCAATGAACTCTTACATTATCACTTGTGGAATTTAAGGGGAAAAAATAGATGAAAGGTGCACGTAATTTTGGTTACAAACAAATGAAGATGATCAGCTGCTTCTCAAATTTGATGACAAATAAAAAAGCTACATTAAATATGCTAATTAATTTAGTGAAATTAAGCCCATGCACGATATCTAGAACTAGACAACCAACTATGTTATTGTGTGTTTTAACCTGCAAGCATTGGTGCTCTATGTAGCGTGCAATTTTTTGTCAAATTTCAACAAACTGCATCACCAGTTTGCTAAAATTATCCACAGCGAGCGATATTTAGTGTCTGGTCTATTTCTCTACCAGTTCTCAAAGCTTCCCCTTAGTCAAGTTCTTATTTCGATTGCGCAGGTGGAACTCTGAAAGGGAAACAAAAGTAATGAAAATTCTGAAAATCTAAGAGTGAAAGTGGCCATGGATAATTATTGTATGTTATTTTTTCACAGGGACCAATGCTTGGTTTGGGGTAGGGGAAAGCAAATGATTGGTAATGAGGAGAGATACTGTGCATGAGGGCCGCAGAGGACATATTTAAACCACCATTGGTTCATTTGATGAGGGTGCCCCCATGTGAAATGTGAGTGCACCATCTTTAAAGACAATCTGGTTTGATTGATGGAGAATGGAATCGTCAGGTTTCACGCCCACTGCATCACTAACCACCTTGTGACAAGTGCACCTGCTAATGCATGTCGGTGAGAGTAATTTATTGGCTGTCACTGATGGCGAACGATGTCCAGTCCATTTCAAATGGGAGAAATGGTAGTGAATGATCAATGATTGAACTGTTGTTCATGAGAAGTAACATTGTATGCAGTGTAATACTTTAAAATTTTGCATTTTTCATGGACATGTTTTTCCCCCCATTACTTAAATCATATTTATACAATTGGTCTCTTAGGATTGGATGATTCAGATTAGAAATTTGGATGATTAAAAAATAACTTTGATAAAACACTATTTATAGCCTATTGAAATGTTTATAATGCACGGCAAATGGTTTCCCTGTGAATGGAAAGGGCTTGAGACTGTATTGATTTAGATGTTTGGGTCAAATGCAGTGTGAGACAAATGAACTCTGACAGCATGTTTATCACACTACTCCATACAGCGCATCACACCCACACTGGCTTAAAAAAAACAACAAAAAGCCCTCCTTTCAACTCCCACTCTCCTGAACAAAAATAGTCTTTTTCTGAACATTTACCGGAAATCAAAAATAAAAGTTCACCATTTATCCAGTAAGGACAAAAACTAAATGAATACTTACCAGTCGGTATGCAGGGATGAAACTGGAGTCCATAGAGACCATTCGGAACTTGACTGTAAAGTAATTTAAAATATAATAAAAAAAAAAAAAAAGATTTGAATACATTACATACAGATAAAATATCAATATAACAGTAAGGGGTCATTTGTATCCATAGTAGGCCTTCTTGAAAAAGTAAACAGATATGAAATATAATTTGTAGGACAAAGAGATGTTTAACATCATACAACCCGAAAACAACAACAACAACAACAAAGTAATTTAAATATCATACAACCCCAGCCGAGCCTCATAGGTGGTAATGATAAATGCATTATTTGTTGTGTTTTATTGTAAGTTTTGGGGGGTTGGGGGGGTGGGGTGGTGGGGCAAAATTAATGACACTCACCTCACCTATTTGTTCACTCTGATCGTCATGACATAATTAAATTCATTTTCATTTTGCTTTATTCAATCTTGGTCTTAAGGGAGAGTTTGCCATTTAAACAAAAATGTTTGTATGACCTGGCATTAGTAAATGGGTAAAATGATCTGCCTTCTTTGGCCCCATCTTGGGTCTGTAATTTGGATTTGCTAGCAACAACTGCATTCATAGCAGGTGCAACCCTTCAGCTACCTTCGCCTGAGGCTTTGCTGAAACTATGGTGAAAGCAGGACCTACAATTATACAAATAGACCCTTGTCTGTGGATAACTAGGCAGTATTAACAATGTTTTCAGTCAACAGCTTTGTTCATCAAATATCATCTGTTTTTCATAAAATATTTTGTGTTACAGTAAAATTCTAGGCTCTTTGTGGTGAGACTTACCTGTCTGTCCAGGTTTGTAGATGGGTTTATCAGTTTGGATGATGTGGATGAAAGCAGGGGGCACAATATGGATTTTCGTCTTCTTGCTCAGGGGGTCACTCTTCCCGCTAACAACGACGTTTATTGTTGCCACAGTCTTGGTGCGCACTACAGGGACCTGTGGTGCCAAGAAACAAATACATCAGACAACAGATAGTAGATAACAGATTGTAAATTAAGAGATTTACTAAACAATACGATGATTGTCATTCTACTTGCAGGAGGCCCTGTGGTTCAAAGTTGCAAATAACTCCATCATTGCAAGCATTTTTCCACTTGTTTTGACAATGTAAATGGAGACCAAAGACCAGCACTGCTTCCAAAATTTTGCAAGGAGTGTGGCCATGTGCACAAGTGTGTAATGAGGGACTGAGCATCCTGGGGTAGTGGAATGTTTTTCACAGGAATGCAGCTAAATTGGTGGCCTTCTACATAAAGTAACGTTTGTTGTGCTGCGGGTTGAGAAATGCCACTTGAAAAAATTCAAAATGCTATACGCAATTCATGGAATTATTTTGGATTTGCTGCTTAAATGTTTAAAAGAATGTGGCAGTCAACTTTTGCGCTTTTTTTTCTTCAAACCCTTCAGTAGCTTGCCGGTGTTTTTTATTTTAATTTTAAAAATTAAATTTGTTGCTGTAAACATTTTTGACTAAGAGATTAGTATGTTTTTTTTGTATAGTCTGAAACAGCTAGGGTTGAACTCTGGAGAACTGTGTGAAATCAAAAGCAATTATAAGAGATGATTAGGGTCCATTTCATGAAAAAAAAATCAAATGATTAAAAAAAAAGAGCAGTGCCTGTTTTGTTACATAAAAACTGTGCTGACACACAGTTCAAAGCAGTTGTTTACTAAAGAGCCGAGTTTATAGCTTCTGTGATGGCACCGGGTGGATGGATAAACAAACTGATGGATGAATACATGTACAGTACTGTACATAATTGTGTCAATAATAAACAGACCTTAAAGCTACTGCATTGGTAAAAGTCGTTGAAGACCATCGCCTTCAGGAGGATGGTGCTGCGGGAAGCCATGAGCAGAGAGACGGTCAACGTGACGGGCTCCGTGGCCCCGTCGAGTACAGCACAAACGGTTTCCTCTGTCCCTCCCGTCACCTGGGAGCTCACGCTCACGGCAAATGTGCTGCACAAATGGAGAGAACACAAAACTTAGTGTGACGAAACAACCAAAGTAACAGATTACTGGAATATTTAGGAGACAAAATAGGAGATAGAAACCTCCATTCATTTAACAGTTAATACAAACAAAGGTCAATTACCATAATTAAAAGTGCAAAATACAAAACAAAATAAGAAAAACAAAAATGGACAGCTGTTTACGGCTACAGTTTACAACGGAATTGAAACAAGTTAAATCGGCTCTGCTTGAAATTAGTCTCAATGAAATCAATAAGTCTTATTGCTACTTATTGATTGAAATTTTCAATCAAAAAATAAACGAATAGCTCGCCATTGTTGACGTCACCGAGCGGTGACGTCACAACCGTTCTTCCATAGTGTCTTTAACTACGTAAGATAGTGACTGAAATACACCACAAGGTGTCAATGGCGAGTTTTAAATTAGAAATTAAGCCAATGGGTGTGTTTTGTCCCTCGACTGACGCCGTAGCTCCCTGTTTTTTTTTTAGACTCGTTCTATTGTGATTCCCGTTCATTGGAGTGCTGGCTTCACAACGCACGAGACCACTGCTAGTTTGTATATTGTGACTAAATTGCCATCCAGTGTATTTTTGAGCTAAACGAAATGTTTGAATAGAGTTTGACCAAAGTCTGAGTAAGTTTTATGTGTATTTTGCATAGCTATTTTGATTGGGAATGCCAGTTCTCTTTGCATTGTTTTTGTGAACATTATTTTTTTTTTGAGAGATAGGAACATTATTTGTGCTTGCACTAAATGATACTTATGCTTGTTGTGAAGCAGTTGCCGAAGCTTATGCCAATAAGTGGCACAGTCCAATGAACGCTTGTGTCCACTCGCCTTTCTATGCATCTTAGCTCTCAATGTGCAAAAAACAGGCGTCATTGTAATCTGTTTGAGACAATGCATGAGCGGGTCATTCTGCGCATGCGTTAAATGCGTCAAATAGTTTAACGTGATTAATTAAAAAAAAACAAAAAATTACCGCCCTTGAACGTGATAAATTTGACAACACTAGATTAAATATGAATTATTACAAATTTGACTGGTTTATACTAGTATTAGTTCTAACCAGATGTTTCTACCACCTCATGCAGAATAATCTGCATATTGCCTTGTTGGCCAAAACAATGAACAAAGATAGCAGCGGCAATTGGACCCCGAGGGTTACATGGGGCCCCTTATTGGCCCCTCTAAGTCTCCACCTTAGTGACCACTGTCCAGGCTGAAAGAGTCTCCAAATAAATCACGTCATAATCCACACACCTAGTTCACACACATGGTGACATGAGAACAAACTTGTGCAGGTTTAGATGTCTCTACTTACATGTCATTGGGTTCAGCCGACTCACTTTGCAGAAAGACAGATGCCAGTATCAACATCAACGTTTGGAGAGCAGGTGCCATGTTTGCGCAGCGCACACAGCGAGTTGTTCCAATGGGACGGAGAGGCTTTCTGCACTGGAGCACTCGGACTCCGATAAACTTGGAGCAAACTTGTGGCCTTTTTATAGTCCACCAATGCACCCGAACCCCCCACCTTCACGAGCACTCCCCCGCGTTCTTTGGTTCTCCTCTGTCCCCACCCTGCTGCCAAACGAGTTTCTCTTCCCAAAAGTTTAAACCGGACTGGCCTGCTGCTAATAGTCCACTCCAATTAACAAATCAAAGGAATTTGACAGTGCAGGGTGGAGGAACGGCAAGCCTGTGTTTAAAATGAAATAAAATAATATTAAAAGTAATATTTTCATCAGAAACAAAGCAGATGTTTTACCCACTGCTTAAAAGTATGTGTAATATTATTTTTTCTTTGAAATTATGAACACTCAGAAAATGTTTTTATTAATTACAGTAGGCACAATTACTTTTATGCCTTATGCCAATTTTGGAGCAATCCCAGAGGTTCACTTGCAGCACATCATTAACAAAACTCAATTTTGCACCTGATTTTGGAATCCAAGTATATCAGGCCTATTGTGACTTGCATTTCATCATAAAACTGACCAGAGAAGTTTTGTTTGCCATGTCTACGTCTACTAATATCCTTCTGATTTTTGGCAAGTTTCAAACCAGAATTCCTTTTCAGTTTTGAAAAATTTAAAAGTAATGGTTGTGAAGGAGGCATGGCGGACCTGGCCTCTCTGTGTGGATTTTGCATGTTTTCCCTGTGACTGTGCGGGTTTTCTCTGGGTACCCTGTCTTCCTCTCACATTCCAAAAACATGCATGAACACTCCAAAGTGTACATAGGTATGAGTGCTTGCGTGAATAGTTGTTTTATCTCATTGTGCCCTGTGTGTGGCTGGTAACCAATTCATGGTGTACCCAGCATACTGCCCATAGAGCTGGGATAAGGTCCAACAGCACGGAAGATGAAGGAATGAATAAATGGTGGTGAAGACATACCCGTGAACATTTCATTCATTATTTTCTATGCAATTGTAGTAGATTGCAATTAATTGCCTGATCTGTCAAACAAGGAAACCAGTGAGTTTTTTTCTTTGAATAGACAAAGTATGTGGGCGTCGATGGGTGTCGCAAGTCACCTCCTTAGTTCAGACATGGTCTTTTCACTATTTATTTTCCTCAAGGGTGCCATTTCTCTTTAAGGAGCAAGTAGACAGCTGATGCTTGGCTGTCTGTGTTGTGCCTTGGGCATCCTCAGTAATTGCTTGGTTTACCCAATGCAAGTACAATATGTGTGCAACCTGGCCAAAAAGATCTGTGAAATGGTCATTTCTTTTCAAGCTAAGGCCCGTCTTGCACAAGAAAACCTAAACAAGATGAACAAGAAAGTTTCAGAAACTTCCCCTGAGACACAAATCGCAATACTCTCCCAGAGGCAAAAACCTGGGACCTAAACTGTTGATGAAATACCGATACATTAAAACAGATCAATGCTCTAGGAAAGAGAAAGAGAAAAGAGAGCACATGCTCCCACCCAATTTAGCTTGTACATTGGTACCTCTACATATAAAGTTGATTCGTTCCAGGACCTTGTTTGTAAGTCAAAATGGTTGTACTGTATGTCAAGCAGGATTTTCCCATAATAATACATTATAATGGTTTTAATTCGTTCCACAGCCCAAAAACCTACACTAAATGTTTAATAAATGCTGCTCGTACTATTGCAAATAGCAATAACACAGAGCAAAACAAATAAATTATGAATAAAAATCCCTACACCCCAAGAGGTTCCCCTGCTGGTCAGCCTCATGGCGCTGACGGCCCTGCATTGTCGCTTGACATAAATGTCATGTCAAGTATCTCCATGCGAAGGTTGTAAAACAGAAATTTCATAACATTACAATACGATATACGATACGATTGTACGATATTACAATATTTGCACATAATACTTGTGCAGTCTGTAATGATTAGATTTCTCGATTGCAGGGCCTTCAAACAACTTAATACAATATTATGGACACATTTATTACGAACAGTTAGATTCAACCTAAAGCAATAAAAATACAAATCAATTTTCCCATTTTTACAATTTTTTGTTAAAACATTTCAGACATTTACACATGAAAAACATTTTCTAGACAAAACAGAATATCTAAAAGATAATGATGTTGACCGATGTTTTGCGTCAGGATCGATTTGTGTCAATTGTTATGTAACCAGTTGATATCTACCCAGATCATCTTACAACATGCAAGACACACAAAGAACAGAGGCACTGGTGACGGCAACTTCCAAAGCTCATTAGGATGACTGAAGAAACAAAACAAAACCGCAAAACAGGTAGGCAGACAAAAAAAAAACACGATTAGAAATTTTGTTGCTTTGAATCTCTATTAAAGGAAAGACAACAACTTTATCATGTGCCTAAATTAAAAACAAACAAACAAACAAACAAACAAAAAAACCACAAAATTTAAATTTTTTAGAGGTGTAATAGTGGAGACCTGGACCGCAGTCAGGCAAATGTACCATTAATTATTAATGACTCTATTCGCATTTAAAAAAAAAAATTCTATTTAAATGTTGGAAATATACAGAGTGAGACATCATAGTTTTTCAAATATTTTACTTACATTTTAAATACGTATTCTGTGCCTGCCATATTTTTAAAGAGATATGTCCACATTAACTTTACTGTTAGGGTACGGAGAATGCAGGGGACCCAAGCACGAGGCTGTGATGAGTAAAAAAATTTTTATTTTCTTTGAGACAGCAAAAAAGCCTGAGCAGACTGATGCCAGAGCCAAGGCAGAGTGCAAGCAGATCGCAACAAGACAAAGGGGAGGTGGTTGAGCTCTCTACTTGGGGTAGTCGAGCAGGAGTAGTAATCTGACGAGAGGTGCGCAAAAGCAGGTCCTGGAGTGAGAGCAAAAAAGGTCATAAAATGGTGATCAGAAAGAATTTATAAACGAATGCAAGATACAACTGACGGAGAACCCAGACAAGTTGATCGGACGATGAGGTGGGGGCGTCCATTGGATTTTAAAAGTGGCTGATTGTCATTACTTGTACCTGTAGCTACTTCACCCGTCAGATGTCCAACCTGCAATCCGATGAAAAAAATGCACTCCCGCCCAATGTGGGCAAGGTCTCAGGAGGAAGGGGCACAGGCCTTAAATACTTCTCGTCTTAGTTATTTAGTGTTTAAAAGAGACTGAGCAATCAAAGTCGACATTATTGCAAAAAGTTCAGATTACATAAAACACTGAAGCACGCATACACCCAATGGAAGATGCATTTTGGTGACAGAGATTATAGGCATTGTAATTTATTCGCTGAAACCTCCCGAAGTAACGCTAGAAATTCAGTGGCGGAATTGACCGGAACGCACCTACTGTGGACCAGTGCTGTATGACCCAGCGCTTGTCATCGGAGTGTGCCACGGTCAGTGCTTAATTTGTAAATCATAAGGTGCTGGAACGCAAAGTATATATAAAAGCGCAGATGAGACGGGCACAGGTCCCAGAACATATGCAGAAAATAGTGCTGGAAAAAACACGCAAATGCCCACTTGCCATGCTGTGGGAATTACAGGCCTCAATTTCAGATAACATCTATGGTATAAATGTTATGACAACAATTTACAATTATCTAGGCTATACCCTGCACAGCATGGGCAATTGCCCACATAACCACAGGTGGGACTTACAGTACACAATCAGCAATTAGTTTCTCAACAGATCCAAGTTGTAAAACATAAGATTAAAAAAATATATCAGAGATTACAATAAATAACACAAACCCATTCTTTTGTGAGTTTCATCCCCCCTTCGTCTCTGGCCCCAAAGTTCCCACCGCCTTACAAATTGTGCAGCTCAAACCCGAATTTCCCATAAGGGTACTGGCCTGTTGCTCCGGCTGTTGGTGGCCATATGGGTGACTGCTGGCGCTTTAGCTGGCCCTCACTCCGGGTGGCGCTGAATCCGACCAGTTGCTGCCACGGCAACAGCCGCCTGCATCGGCTTGGCTGGTTGTCCATGAACCTGGCTAGCTGCTGCGGTGCTAGCCTCCTGCCACACCTTGTCCTGCTCGTTAGCAAAATCGCTGCAGTTGTTGCTTTTCTGAATTGTTTTGAACCATCTTCCTTCTTTTTGAAAAAAGAAAGTAAATGCAACTTTTTTTCCTTTTTGGCATGTTGAAATACCCTTTGATCCTGGCTGCTTGCTCCCCAGATGCCGCAAATTTCCAAAGGTTCTTCTTTTTATGTCAGGGACGTCGTGACTTGTTGGTCCAGCTTTTCAGTGCGTCAACAAATCTCCGACTATTTCAAATGACGTTAAATTTTTATAAGCACCATGCAATTCTTGGGATTTGTTCTGTAAATCAATTTATGCATATCAATATTTTATTTTACAATTTTTTTCAAAAACGTTTTTATATTATTATTATTTTCGATAGACGAGAGGTGCTGGATCTGCCCAAATAAGTCCCGGAACACTGGGAGGCCAAAATCAAGGGCACAAATTAACCCCTGGCCACGGTGCTCAATGTTGCCTGGCTGTGCTTTGTGCATTAACACAAAGCTCATATAAATTAAAACATAAAGCACAAACATGCAAGAGATTATGTATTGGGGGATCGGGGGCTATAATTTGTCAGCATAGCTTGTTGGCGAAGTAAATGTAGTGATTGTGCTGAAAATGTGACACTGACTTAAAAAGTCTTTATTAATATTTAAAGCTCTAGAACTCACACCCAACAATGAAAAATATACAATTCAATAACATATTCATATTCAGGTCTTTGTTAACTGCTATCAAAGAGGGGTGAAATTCGACTCGATTGCATATGTGTTTTCTGATTAAAAGAAAAAAGCATAAAAAAAACAGAATTATGTCCTACTGTTTCTTTTTTCCTAAACATTTAATTTGGACTGTACTTGCCTCTGTATTTGATTATTTTATTTTATTTATTTTATTTTTTTTTGCTGTTCCTTACTTGATATTAATATTGCGGCACAATTGAAGGTTAAATCTGTGATCTGAGTTACAACTTAAAAAAAAGAAAAACATTACTATAGTCCTGCGACTCTCAAAAAGTAGAAAGGCTTTCCCCCTTGTGACACTAATAATGTGGGTTGACTTTTCCAGCCTGTGAACCATTTAGCAGTAACCTTTATGCCAATCTTGTGGGGTGCCTCAGGTGTACCATTTCCATTTATTCAGGTTTGTAAGGGAGCAAACTTATCATCAGTAGACGTCTTTTATCTTTTGTCATATCTGGGCTTTGATCCTCACTGTTACTGGGATCAATCAACTATGTGAATTAAACTTTTTTTCTGTCCACTACAATTGTTAAAGTTAAAACTTTTGCCTTTTATTGACTTATTTTTTGTACAGTATGGTCTACTTTTTTTCTTTTTTTTATTCGAACACTGGCCCTTAAGAACACAGTTAGTGTAATGTAGTGATAGACTGCGGTGTGTTCCGACTGTCAGAAATCTAGGACTCCCTGCACAGTGAAATAAATGTATTTTAATACACTTATTGCCATACCATTTTTTTTGGGACACAATGTGTTTACATCCAGTTAATCGTGGACCACAACTGCATGTAAGTGAGGGCTGTTATTGATTGTAACACGGTGCTTACTGACACGGATGGAACACTATCATCTCTTCTAGTTCTAGTTCAGATGGTACCCCTCCTCCTGTCCATGCACTGAAATCTCCAATACATTCACAGAACTAAAAATTATTAAATTATAAATTAGAAAACAATATTTTAGTGATGTACTGTATGTTTCCTTCCATGCAAATGAACTATAAAAAAATAAGCTCCAAACTTTACAGCTCTGTCAATTACAAGGCGTCATTTGACTGTTAGGACTGTTATATTGTAAAATTACATTTGAAAGTACGGGCTGAGAGCATGATTTTGTCAATCTTATTTAGACATATCGCCGCCTGGAAGTTGTCCGCTTCTGTCATTGCGTATATTACTGTATATTCATGAACCATTCAAAGGAGTTTAGCACGTTTGTTGTGCAATTCATTAGAGTGTCATGAGTAGTTTCAGGCAGGAGAAGAAAACTGAAAACATATTTCAACATGCACTTATTCCCGATCAGAATAATTTTCTGTTTAATAGGTGCTAAACTGTTTCTACCAACAGGACATTGTTCCAGGGTGCACTCGAAGGACTATTCAAAACAGTGTAGCACCAATGAACCAGGGAATTATTCTGATCAATAAAAATTTGGCGATGAAATGTCTTTTTTTGTCTTTTTTTTGTAAACGCTCTCGGCAGTGTAAAAAACCTGAAAAACAGAGGCTAAAAAAGGGGGCAAAATTGGGTGCTCACTTTGCTGATTAAACTGGGCAGACTGCTGTTGTTTTGGTTATTTTGAGGCATCAGAGGCCAAGCAATGAGAGGAAGTTTTAAAATTCGGTAGTAACATTCTCGTGGCCCTGGAAATAATGGGGCTCAAGACTGGCCTGAGCCAAACGGATTCCTGGTTGCACATGTTTAGCTGTCTTGGTCATGGTTTTGCATGGTTTTCCCCCTGTCTACAGGAACATAGAGTCGATGGCAATCTTGGCGCAAGGGGGTCTCCTAAATTCCAGAATACATCCGGCTAGCTTTGTCCTGACACGAAATTCCTCTTGCATTCTTTATTTTCTGTAATGTACTGATAAACATTAGACTTTCATATATTTTAGATTCATTATACACAACTGAAGTAGTTCAAGCCTTTTATTGTTTTAATATTGATGATTCTGGCAAAAAAGTCAAGAAAAAACAAACATCCCTATCTTAAAAAATTTGCATATTTCATCCGACCAATACAAAAAAGTGAAAAGTCAACCTTCAATTAATTATATCAGCTATGTACTCAATACTTGGTCGGGAATCTTTTTGCAGAAATGACTGCTTCAATGCGGCGTGGCATGGAGGCAATCAGCCTGTGGCACTGCTTAGGTGTAATGGAGGCCCAGGATATTTCGATAGCGGCCTTAAGCTCATTCAGAGTGTTGGGTCTGGTGTCTCTCAACTTCCTCTTCACAATATCCCACAGATTCTCTATGGGGATCAGGTCAGGAGAGTTGGCAGGCCAATTGAGCACAGTATTGCCATGGTCAGCATGAAGTGCTCCAAAAGCTCCTGATAGCTAGCTGCACTGACTCTGCCCTTGATAAAACACAGTAGACCAACACCAGCAGCTGACATGGCACCCCAGACCATCACTGACTGTGGGTACTTGACACTGGACTTCAGGCATTTTGGCATTTCCTCTCGCCAGTCTTCCTCCAAACTCTGGCACTTTGATTTCCGAATGACATGCAAAATTTGCTTTCATCTGAAAAAAGTACTTTGGATCACTGAGCAACAGTCCAGTGCCGCCTCTCTGTAGCCCAGGTTAGGTGCTTCTGCCGCTGTTTCAGGTTCAAAAGTGGCTTGACCTGGGGAATGCGGCACCTTTAGCCCATTTCCAGCACACGCCTGCGCACGGTGGCTCTGGATGCTTCTACTCCAGTTTCTGCAGGTCCCCCAAGGTCTGGAATCAGCCCTTCTCCACAATCTTTCTCAAGGTGCGGTCACCTCTTCTGGTTGTGCAGCGTTTTCTGCCACACTTTTTCCTTTCCACTGAGGTGCCTTGATACAGCACTTTGGGGACAGTCTATTCGCTCAGAAATTTCTTTCTGCGTCTTAGCCTCTTGCTTGAGGGTGTCAATGATGGCCTTCTGGATAGCAGTCAGATCGGCAGTCTTGCCCATGATTGCGATTTTGAGTAATGAACCAGGCTGGGTGGTTTTAAAAGCCTCAGGAATCTTTCGCAGGGGTTTTGAGTTAATTCGTTGATTCAGATGATTAGGTTAGTAGCTTCTTTAGAGTACCTTTTCATGATATGCTAATTTTTTGAGATAGGGATTTTTGGGTTTTCTTGACTTTTTTGCCAAAATCATCAATACTAAAACAATAAAAGGCTTGAACTACTTCAGTTGTGTGTAATGAATCTAAAATATATGAAAGTCTCATGTTTATCAGTACATTACAGAATATAATGAACTTTATCACAATGTGATATTTTTTTGAGAAGGACTCGTATATTTATTTGAACTGATGTCAGTATTTTTTTTTTCATAACATATGTTTGCAACTGCCTATTCTATAATACCAAGCCTTTCCCATCTGATTATGAACTGAAAAGAATTGAGCCAGTAGAAAATGTTGATCATCTTTTTACTAGTTTACCAGCCCTTCAACCTACTGTATCTGACATTCAATTTTCCTTAAGCGACAGGTATACAATTTTCTATGAATGTTTAAGAATAGAAACCTTTTTCCTGTATTTTCTCATTAATGTTCCTAAGATTCAGATTCTTATTGTTGGTTATATTGCGAGCTAACAGGCCATTTATATTTAAACAGCCTGTTCTCTTTTAGGTCGGCTTGTATATGTCCACTTCTGAGTTAACTGTGTAGACTGCTGTGCTGCCCGAATAGCCTTCTGGGTTGTATTGTAAATTTACTGACCAAACACTGACTGAAGTTTTATTTTAAAAAATGTACTAGTATCTTTTGAGATAAAGGGGCCCAAAACTTGCCTGAACTGGACAGAACCCTGTCACACAGGCTCAGCTGGTTGTAGCACTCGCTCCACCGGGGGTTTTACGTATCGTGTCGGGGAAAACCCCAGTCCCTGTCTAAATATCTTGCAGCCCCTCTGTCCAATGAAGGCAGTTACTCTCCTGAGGCAACCTGCATAACAATGTCATCTATTGGAATGACCAGCCTGCTCAACTGGCTGGATCGGTAATTCCCAACCCAGTCTGACACTGCGATTGAGTTACAATGGCACTTAATATGATCAATCAGTATTGTGAGGTGCAGTGAAAATTGTCGATAACCACATAAAAAAAAATAACTACCGTAATCAATTTTATTTTTTGTTGAAACAACTTTTTGAAAAAGTAAAATTAAAGTAAGATTTTGTTGTTGTTTTAATTACAGTAATTTAAAGAATATAGCGTGCAAATGCAAAAAAAAAAAATAAAAAATTAAAAAAGGTGTATACACAGTCAGTGAACTGTGGCTGTAATTTATCACAAGTCTTTACAGGAATCAAAAAAGTAATTCTCCAAATATTCAAATGGACAAATATATGAAGCAAGAATTTCAAATATAAAAACAAATTGATTTCAAAATTCAAAAAAAAATACTGGACTTAGGCCAGTGACATTGTGTTTGTTAGTAGTAACTTTAAAAACATAACACACAAAAGATATACGTATGTTTCCAGAACTCACTTAATTCCAGAATTAACCACAACAAATTCCTAACATATTGCTCAACTGGTTGGATTATACAAGGCTGAGTATACATTTATTTATTATTTACAGATAAAGTTAACCAGATAAAAACATTTTAAGTCAATCATCTTCTAAATTTGCATTTTTTCAAAAATATGAACATTTACTTCTGAGCATATTCAAGTCGTTGGATTGAAGAATCTCTCTGTCACTGGATTAATGGTACAATAATGAAACTTAACTTTTATTTATCCTTTTAGAAGTGTTTTGATTTCTCTTTCTTAATTGTGTCTTCTTGATATTAATGTGATTAAAAGCACTTTGAGTTATTTTGTGATGAATTGCGCCATACAATCAATTTTGATTTGCCTTACCTTGAAATCAATAATTCAACAAACAGAACAACAACAACAAAATACACACTGGTGCCGCTCCTTTTTAGATGGACTATTACGATATTTAGATCAGTGGTACAGAGCCGTTGAGACTCCTGTGGGTGCCCTAAGATGAAAAGTCAGATGCCGGTCCCAACTGTTTTCATGCGCGTCTTGCCGTGCCACCTTGTATTTTTTGATGGGCTGTTGCATTATTTCTATCTAACAATCTATGCGCCATGACACATTTGTGTGCCATAAGAGATCTGCAATTCGGCTGTGTTAAATTATCCAATGTGACTTATGAGATTAAGATCATGAGATTTCACCATTGAATTTTATTTCTAATATTTAATTATTTAAACTTGGTATGATTATATGATCTCTCTCTCTCTCTCTCTCTCTCTCTCTCTCTCTCTCTCTCTCTCTCTCTCTCTCTCTCTCTCTCTCTCTCTCTCTCTCTCTCTCTCTCTCTCTCTCTCTCTCTCTCTCTCTCTCTCTCTCTCTCTCTCTCTCTCTCTCTCTCTCTCGCTCTCTCTTCCTCTCTGTGTTTTTAATTTAAACTCCATTCATGCTGGTAAGACATTTTTGTACAAAGAATTGACATCATATCTTAGAGGATGTATTTTGAAACATTCACTCTGACTGCCTATAACTGTACTGTAATGACATTTAATGTGCTGGGTGACTTACTTTCTTTTATTCCAGGCATACACTTAATTGGCTACCGGAAACAACTAGGACTCCATCCTGGGCCTTCCTTAAATGAGAGAGTGTAGAGGTAATGGGTTTCGGCCATTACCTCTGATACCTCTGATCATTACCTGATGATCTTGAGGTACATAATTGAGAATGTGTCCAGAAAATCTGATTTAAACCTTGTTGAATGCTTCTTTCAGTGTTGCCCTTTTTGACTGGCAAGCGACAGCCTGTGCCTTTTCTATGGAGTTCTACTTTAAACAACTATGCTGAAATGGACGGTGCTGGGTGGTGTGATTGAGATCGTGAGACAAAACCTCTCTCTCTCTCTCTCTCTCTCTCTCTCTCTCTCTCTCTCTCTCTCTCTCTCTCTCTCTCTCTCTCTCTCTCTCTCTCTCTCTTTCTCTTACACACACCTACACACACACTCACCCTAACACACCCACAGAGCTGCAGCTCCAGCTATACCACAGGGCTCTCAGAAGGTGCAGAGGGAGCAGACAGAACATTGTTTGAACTGCAGTAAGACACAGCTCCCGTCAGCTCCGACATCAAAGGAACTCAATTACCAACAACCGACTGTAATGAGACCACCATGACTTAAAAATGCTGGGACAGCTTGGTTCCCTCATATTGCAAAATTGTTATGAGAGACTGGTGGAAAGAAAACAGTAATCGAGTAATATGGGTTTCTCCAGATGTAAACTCGTTGGCTCTTCAGGCTTCGCGACACAGTCTTGCTTGAATTCTACATAGGGCCTCACATAATAATGCAGGCAGCCTTCCAGTCAGCATGACGGAATCTCATGAAAATCAGTCATGTTTATTGAAGAAAATCTAAGATTAGTGACACTCTAGCAAACCCTTTCACACTTTGCACGACAAATAGTATCAAATCCAGCCACTCCATATTTTTCTCTCTCGACATTAAGGCAATGTCTTTTTTGTTTGTTTATTGATTAATTCATTTATGTTTTACACTAAACATGAATTACGGAAAATTACCAACTTTTTATATTTTTACTGATATTTTTGCAGGCAACTTTCCTTGCAACCCTAAATACTTTCACGCACATTTACCTCCTTACTATTACTTCACACTATTGTGAAATTATTTATTGATTTTGAGTGTATGGGCAATGATGCATGATGATTAGGGTTGGGCATCGAGCATCGATGGGATCCGGTTCTAACACTCGGATGCTCCTTGAACCGTTTGAATTTTTAAATTTAGATTCCATGTTTCGATGCCCTGACCCCCGAGCAGAAAAAAATTGAAAACCACGAAGAAGAAGCCACAAGAAGTGTGTCTTTGTGCATTGCAGCTTGATTACAACCATGGTGCGGCGGCGCTCAAAAGTTTGGCTCAACGATTTTTTTTTTGTTTTTCTAATTTGGGGAGGGGGGTTGTTCTGTATTTTTGCGAAACCAATAAAAAGAAATTTGGAAAAAAAAAAAAAAAAAAAAGTTTGGCTCAACTTTACCAAAAAAAAAAAAAAAAATTACCAGTCAGCTCAGTGCAACATTTGCAACACAACTATATTATGCAAAGGGAGCTACACGACCAATATGATTAAAAACCTCCGGCTTTATGGAATAAAAGTGTGGAGTGCCAAGTGCATAGCTGAGTGCTGCGTATTTGACACGCTGCGCCGTCAGAACCAAATAAGTAAAACAATAAATTATGTCTTTCTTCTGCTGTCCCTGTGACCCGACCCCAAGCAGTAGATGATGAATGGATGGATGGATGGATGGATGGATGGATGGACGGACGGACGGACGGACGGACGGACGGGCGGGCGGGCGGGCGGGCGGATGGATGGATGGATGGATGGATGGATGGATGGATGGATAGATGGATGGATGGATGGATGGAATAGTACGAGAATAAACTGTATTATTACATCGGGCTACGGTAGATATCACATGCATATACTGTGGAACTAGATGCGAAATGACAGACTCTGTGGCATTAGCACATGTATAGAGAACTAATGCGAAATGACAGACTCGCCGGCGTTAGTAAACAGCCGCTATCTTAAAACAGTAGACTTCTCAGTCTATATAGCCTGTATAAGCAGCTATGTACTTTACGTAGCGCGTTGCCGCCTCCGTTAAAACCAACAGTATTAAAAGATCATCAATTATAATCAATAGAAGAATTTTCTTCATTGTACCTCCCAGCTAAGGTACATGTATGGCAAAAAATATGTAAATGTTTTCTCTGTGAGCTTTTGAAAAATAAACATCTTTGTGAAAGCGCACTCCTGTGGAAAGAAACTTCATCACACTCAACGTCAACGACTGATATTTACTAGTATAAACAAGTTAAGAATAGCTCTGTGAGAAGTTCAGATAATTTAAAAAATCATCGAGAAGTTAAGACTTTAATATAAACTATGCAATTTTTTTTAACCTGCCTCTTTTTTTTAAATTTATTTATTTTTATTTTTTTATTTTTTTTTACCTTGCCTCTTAAAAGAATCGGATTAGAGAATCGTTCGGAACTTGAATCGAAACGTGGAATCCGAATCGGAAACATTAAATTTCAAACGATGCCCAACCCTATTGATGATACAATGATAGAGTCAACAATCTTAGAAGTGTTTCACTGGTGCATAGCATAAGTATTTAAACAGTATTTAACAGTATAAAATTCAGCATGAGGTTTTTGGCATAACATAAAATCCACCCCTTCCCCCTTTTGTGCACAAGGACACAGGAATGTACAGACACATATCATACAGTTTACTGTTATGACCTAAGAAAAAAGGTCTTGTGTTAGTTTTTAAGTTCATATATACTCATTTGTTACTTATGGTCGTAATGTAAGACTTTTATGCAACCCAGTGATAACACTAGTCAGGGCCGGCCCAGCCTATACGCAGACTATGCAGCTGCTTAGGGCCCCTGACCACTAGGGGGCCCCCAATCTGGCAATTGTTTAATTTGTATTCTATTTTGTTTACTACAGTTTGCTTTATTTGACTTTTGTGAGTTTTGAGACTTGATTACAAACTTAAAAAAATAAAAGTTCTACCTTAACTCCTTTATCCCTCTTTTAGAAAAAGGTTTGGCGCTATATATTGTAAGTACTGACAATCATTTGGGGTGAGAAGTTTGAAGTATGCAGTGCAACAAAATCTGATTAATATACAAAATACAGTATGGACGTACGGGTTTTGATTGCATGTATTGGTTTCACAGTAATGAAATGGTAGGCCAAAAATATGGGCCCGTTTGCATTATTTTGCCTAGAGCCCCCAAATGGCCTGGGCCGGCCCTAACACTAGTGATGAACCTTATAGAACAATACGAGATGATTGTTTTTTTTTTTTTTGGGGGGGGGGGGGGGGGGGTTGAATGGCATTAGAATGATCCTTTTATCGGTACTTAGAGCAAATTACAATAGTAGAAGGCATGAGCATCAGCTGCTTTTTCTGATATAAGACAAAATTGTTGTGAATAGCCCCCCCCATCTCATCATATCTAGGCTTCACGCGAAAAAGAAGGAAAATAAATTAATCCACTTACTTCAAAATAGAAAAACATACAGAAAGAAGATTTCTGTATACATTACAATTTTATTGATTAAATACTTATAAAACAATCAAAGCTGTGTGAATTCAAGTAAAATGGTAAATGGTGTTATATAGCGCTTATCCACCTTTCAAGGCGCTCAAAGCGCTTTACACTATCTCGCCATCTAAAAAAGGTTGATAAAGTACCTTAAAGGTACTGCATTTTCAGTGCCTTCTGTCAAATAAAATACATTTTTTTAAAGCAGATTTTCTTTCACCATACAGTACAAATATTTAATCAGCCTACCAGACGGTCTTCAAGTCAGACTAAAATTGATTATTATTTAATGTTTTTTTTTTTAATTTGTAATTCAAATGCAGTATGTTAATTACTTTTTCTCCTTAATGCAGAATATGTAAATGTACACGAAATTAACACTGCATTTTGTCTCTACCATCTCAAATAATAAATGATAATATCATAGGAAAAAGATTTGAAGTGTCTATCAGTGAGATCGCACTCAATATTTGATATTCCCCCACACTCCCTGAGTACCACTCTAATTATCACCATGTCAGGGTTTAACATGCTCATTTGGCGTCTTGTTTTAACTAATTAATTTGAATTTAGCGTGGGTGTTTCTGTGTGTGCGTTCTTGCGTGAGTGTGAGCCTGCTGCTCTGCAGTATTTCAGAAAGAATGATTTAATCTTTCTCTGACGGTCTCTCTTTGCCCAGTTCTCCAATGCAAAGATGTGAGGAGAAAATGACTCACTCTCCTCAGGGATCACTTAACAAAACAATACACCAGCCATCATTCATGCACAACCAGCACACTTGCTGTCTTATACAGTATGTCTCCATTCTATTTTTTTTTCTTTTTTTTAATCCATATTGTTTTTCTCCTCCTTTTAATCCATCTCTGACTGAAGGGATTTTATTCAATTCATTTTATTCAACAAATACAGCGCTTTAGCAAAAAATAACAATATGTTGAAACAAACTCTTGAATATTGGAGGCAAAAAGGGTTCAAGTGCTGGCACGGCTGTGCACCCCTGCCTTTGTGTTGCCAATCCTTGTAAAAAGTTAATGTAAAGCAGGATTCACAAGGAGCAGCTGGTGATGAAATTATGGTGTAACTGATGCCAACGTGCCAGAGTAGAGGAGTGAGTGCGTGGCCATCTGCGGCTTTGAAGGAGGCTCTTCCATTCCCACGATGCACCACTGGAGAGGGCGCCTGTACACTTGTACAGTACAACCGAACAGACGGAGGGCAATATTGCACAAAAAGCAAGCAATCATTGAAAATGAAATAGAAATTCCAGAAAGCACCTTAGAGCTCATTGGACATTTAATTACTTGAACAGACAATTCTTTGATTGTCACTTTTAAAATATAATTAGTAGTTTTTGGATCAAAATTTAAAATGGACTCCTTTTACTTTTTGATGAAGATTAAGAAAAAAATAAATAAATAAATTTAGATAGAAAATGTGTGTAATTGGCTTTTGGAGGGAGACAAAATGTGGTTGCATAAACATTGCCAATCAAGCAAAGCATTTCTCATTGATGGGCTTCATTATATAGCTTCATAAATAATGTGTTGAAGTTTATACTAGAACAGATGGAATGCAAATTTCTTGCAGGGGTATTGCACATAGCACCCCGCATTTTTTCTCCGACACCCGGTATGATTACGAATTAATGCGAGACTAAAGAGGCGCATCATGCATAATAAAAAAAAGTGCACTGTTGGCAAAAATAGCAAGACACACACTGTAAACAATAAGGGTTTAAGCGCTCAGAGCGGGAGGCCGCAAAAGCCATGTCGGTAGGAATGCCAAAACATGTTGTTAGGAAGGGTGAGCCAGTGTTGCCTATTACTATAGCAACAGGAAGACTAGGCTGCTTCAATCAGCTTTTGGTTTGCGGGTGAAGCTGAGGATAGGCAGCGAGACGAGCATGTAGAGCCATCCTGGTTTTACTAATGAGCGGTGTGAGACTTTTTTAGCCTTAGCTATTCTGTCCAGCATTGACATGTCCTTCCTGTCACACTGCTCCCAGTGCCCTAGAGCGGCCCAAGGGTCGTAATATAAAAACAACAGAGCAGACAACCCACAAGCTTGGCAAGTGGTTGGTGCTGGCAGAGTAAACATACATTTCTGGGTTCACTTTACACTGTATGTATTCTTTATTTTGCTTGTAAGAGTGTGTCTGTGTGTATCTCATTTAAATATCAATCATGATTCAAAATTAATACCAGATACAATTTGGTTGTAAAGCATTTGAATAATAATCAAGTTATTTCTATTTGGGATTGAAATAAATGGTAAAAAATCTGGTCTAAATCAAGAGACATGCATCGTATCCTTATTGATCAAGGCATTGTATTTTGCTTGAAACCCAATCATTAAAACTGACAATGACAACAGGGTATATGTCAAATTTAAAAAGTCTACAAATGGGAATCAGCACACATCTGCCACCATTTACAGTATAGAAAAAAAACACAATAAGCGGAACTCATTTCAATTAAGCAATCTTCTAAAAACTGGACACATTACTTAAAAACAAGTATGTTTTCCCAAATGAAAGCACACCCACAGCAAATTACTTCCTGAACCGGTTACACATTGACACTGTTGTGCTTAATTCAAAACACTTTCATCAATTCTACTGCTTAGTGATTTGAGATGTAAATCAAGCGCACAGAAAAAGTGTAAATCTACAATAAAGACATTAATTATTAAATGTAAAACCAGACAAAACAAATGATGAATGAATGATTAAAAAATATATTTCATTGTGAAAATCTATTCTAGTGTGCATGACACTACACAATGAAATTGCGCAAACAAAAATTGATGATGACAACTGATATATAAGAAATGATCTAGAAGGGAAAATATTATGGATGATCTTTTCCCTGAGTTGGATCAGTGCACGCTGAATCCATCCCTATATGGCTACGGCGTCTGTACACAGGCATCCTCCATGGCCTGAAAGAAGGCTACCTAGGGCATCATACACTCTCAGTATGATAGGACTTGTAGGGTGCATTGTTTAAATCCTATTTTTCTAATAGGTACCAGTTTGTCAATGTAAACCAGAAATCGTCATCATGTTCCAGAGTCGGTTATGGTGTGCCGCAAGGGTTTGTCCTCGGGCCCATTTTGTTTACGTTATACTGTATATGCTGCCTCTAGGCAATATCCTCAGAAAACATAGCATTAATTTCCATTGTTACGCTGACGACACACAATTGTATTTATCAATTAAACCTGATCAGAATGCAGGTCTACTGGTAGTTCCCAGGGTCTCTAAAAGTACAGCAGGAGCCAGAGCCTTTAGTTACCAAGCTCCTGTCTTATGGAATCAGCTTCCAGCTAATATTAAAGAGGCCGACACACTCTGTACATTTAAGATTAGACCAAAAACGTTCCTATTTGACAAAGCTTATGGTCAGGCTAGTTAAAAACTGACTGGACTCACTGTTCGGTCTAAGCTGCCCGTAAGAGCTATAATGCTGGGGGAAGTACAGCCACTGAGTCCTATCTCCTGTTTTCCACTCTACCTACCACTTGTCTTTATTTGTCTTTTCTAATTCTAATATCTAGTTGACTAGTCTCTTAATCACTGGTCACCCGGTGTCCCCTTCCCCTCCTCCCCTCTGGGGGAGGGGCTACTTTTTCAGCCGCAGCCGCCTGACTATCCTGACCCCTGGCTGGATGGATGTCCTCGTTGCCCCCAACCCCCCGTCTCATCTGGCTAGATGGACCCCTCATGTTCCCTCACCCCATTGCATCGCTACAAACTGGAATTCCTTCTGCTAATATTTAACATCAGTCCTGCATCTATAGCCTATCCGTCCTGGGAGTGGATCTATACAATTAAAATTGAATTGAATGAAAAGTAGTATGTGTGCAGCTTAAATAATAGAGTTAATTTATTTTCCCCTCATGTGACTCGTTACAGTGCTGTCAGCATTGCTGCAGAGATTGAAAAAGTGGGGGGTCAGCCTGTTAGTGCTCAGACCATATGCTGCACTCTACATCAAATTGGTGTGCATGGCTGTCACCCCAGGAGGAAGCCTGTTCTGAAGACGGTACACAAGAAAGCCAGCGAACAGTTTGCTGAAGACACGTCAACAAAGCACATGGATTAGGAACCATGTCCTATGGTCTGATGAAACGGGCGGGCTTTCTTGTGTACTGTCTTCAGAAGAGGACATTTTGGAGGGAAAATGACATGCAGTACTCAATTTGGACATTTAGGGATGTATGTTTTTTTCAAAGGGGTGTACTCACTTTTGTTGCCAGGGATTTAGATATTAATGGCTATATTTTGAGTTATATTGATTCAATCAATTATTTATTTAAACATTTTTTGTAATCCTCGACTAAAACTAGATGAAGAACACAATTTGAAATGACTAAAATGTGACTAAGACTAAGATGAAAATGGCTGCCAAAAACAACACTGATAGGAGGTCAAAGCACAGAAACTTGAGGATCATCCTGAAACCAGTTTTGGACCCATACTGAGCAGTAGAAAGATATATTGTGTCAGATGACATTGTGTTGCAACTGCTATAATTAGTTCATTCTGAAGATGTTGTGCAATTGGTCCAGAAATGTAAGAATCTGAACTGAGTGAGAAGCTGATTGGTATATCTACAATTACATAAACAATCATGTGCTTGTGTATTTTGTAGTTGTGCTTAACTAATCGGCTAATGAGTATGGTCATTTGAAAGCCAGTGCTTTGGAATTCAAAAACTCTCATGCTGATAGTTTGACCTGATCCATTTTTTTCTCATTGAATGTAAGGTTTGGATGATTGTTAAAAAAAAAAAAAAAAAAAAAAAAGTGTTTGTGCAGATACCAAATAAACCAAAAACAAAACTGTGGCACATATGAGAGAAGATGCTGTGCTGCAATGTTGAAACCAGTTGCAGACCTATGTAGTTGGGTGCAATAATACTAGCGTTGCTAACAGTCTCAGATTGCGCGGTACAACCCGGAATTTAGAAAGTTCTGATTGGTACCGCCGCCAGCCAATGATACATTGTCACATTGAGGAGATGTTGAGCAATTAATCCACAAATGTCCAAAAGAACAATGTGTTACACCTTTACTTACTTCCTTGCAAATTTCAAAGCACTGACTTCAAATGACCACAATCATTAGCCAGTTGATTAAACCCAACACTCATTTGCACCAACACATGAATGCTCAATTGCAGGCACACCAATCAAGAGACAACACAGCTCTTATTCATACATTTCTGGACCAATTGCACAACATCCTCACCGTGAACCAAACAATGGTTGTGACTGATTGTCCTCGTGACTAAAATGACAACATTGAGGGATCTTTTTTTAGTCATTTTGTTTGTATGTTTGTTTATATTATTTTATTTGTATGCACAATCCCATAGTAGCAAGGTTCTTCTGTTGAAATTTTACCTTGTTTTTGAAAAAAAATTAATTAATTAATTAATTTAAAAAAAAATTATATATATTTGCACTTTAAATGAATACACTTTCTTTCACTTACATTATTCAAATGACTGAGAAGTACTGATGCATACATTTGCTTGACATGTTTGATATAATCACAGCATTGTGTAACTAGTAAAAGACATAATTAAACTAGTTTTCAAAGAGTAAAAAAGGTTTTATTTTATTTATTTATTTTAATGAAATAATGTATACTTTTTACAAGTGTTTAATTTTGCAAATGATGTACCGTAAGTTATTCTGCTAATTTTGTGTATTGTTGTGTGTTGTAACTCATTTGATTGGCTAGTGTCTGATTTGACCACTGGACTGTTAACTTTCACTAGTGAAGTTATTTACAGTTTTTCTCAGTTGTTTATGCATATACAGTACTTATTCTGCGACTTAAGTCATAATAACCACCAGTGGCGTGGGAAGTGGGTGCTGAGGGTGCTGCAGCATTCCCTGGTGTTGGGGAGGGATTTTTTTTTTTTTTTTCCTTTTTTAAATAAATCAATAAATAAAACATATTAAAACAATAGCATATTTAACTTGGGGGATTAAATATACATGTCAAAAAAGGTTTTTTTCGTTAATAACATGGTCACCACCTGACACCTTGCTTGCTACCAGGTCACGGTGGATAAGGTGCGATTGGAACGGAAAAGTTACGTGTTGACAGAGATGGCATTAACATGGCCCAAAAACTAATTAGTTGTTTTTTTCTTTACAAAAATAGCGAAATTTTCTAAAATTCAATTAGAGGTCAAAAATAAGGATGATTATGATTTATAACAGTGCCCAGAGAGGAAAGGTTAGCTGCAGATATAGACCGTGGAGAACTTCAAATAGTTTGCATTGCAGCCATATTACTGTTTGTTGTTGTAGTTGAGCTGCCGCCGTGCTGAGCACTGTTGGATATTCGTGTGCAATTTATTTGAGTGTTGTAACAAGTGAGTGTTAAACCGAAGCTACTAAACCTTTTAGTTTTCAAATGTTTTTGTGTGTCATTGCACCGCCTAGCTACGGGGACTTACATTATAATTTACGGGCACTTTTATTTCCAATACAAAAACTCTAACACACACTGTAGGTGAAATAGAATGCTGTCTTTGTAGTAGCCTAGTGGTAGGATGTAAACTATCCAGCATGTGCCATTGTGCACGCCTTGTATGGAGAAGAAGCGCAAGCAGGACAAATTTGGACTCAAACGGCTGTTTTTTGGATGGGAAAAAATAAAATAAGATCCTCAGCACCCTCTCCTGTGAGTGGCTTCCAGCGCCCCTGATAACCACAACACATTAGTCATGCACCAACCCCCTGAATTGGTTCTGCTAAACCCCAAACATAATTCCTGCTCTACACTCAAATTGTAAAAACACTATTGACAATTCTCTACATTTGGTCCAAGATGCATAAGGAAATTTTCTTGTTTTTACATAGAGCACACTATCATTCAAAATGTAAAATGACTTGCCCTACTATAGCACCGATTCATCAGATTGGCAAACACCATACAGTCACAGTTTTGCCATTACCAATCAAACGGGTGAGCGCATCAGTTTCAAAACAATGTATGCATTCTAAAATAAGGCATAAGAGTGACAGTAAGAGGAGCACGAGGTGGTTGTGGACAGGAAACATTGAGTGTGTTTAAGACGATGCCATACCATCACAAAAGACAGGTTGGAGGATAGTTTTGTTGTTGTTGTTGTTGTTTTTTTTTTAACCATGTACAGTAAATTATTATATTGTTTTGTATGAAGACCACTGTATGTGCAACTTTCTGTTGTCTAAGTAATGAATTATATTTGTTACTGTGCAAACGATATGTGTTTTCTAAAATTAACAATATTCTAGAATATTTTTCTACAAACGTATATTGTCTGCAGTTTTGCAGAAAGAAAAAGTCCTTATAACGATTGTTCAACATGTGTTTTCTCTTCATCATGCAGTGTTTTACCCTTAGCAAATAAGTATTCAACTGGTTTAAAAATGTCTAAAAATATGGAGGCTTTTTTGTGCAATATGATGAAATTCATTTCATTTTTCATCTTTGAATGAAAATAGATTTTGCGGAAGTGAGGGTTTTGTTGTGTTTTTAATGGATTGTGAATCGTAAACAAAACTGTCATTACTTTACCATTATTACAGGAAAACACTCTCAGCGCGACCACCACACCCACACAACACTGCCCCATTTTTGATTGTGAAAAAAACAAAAGATTTTAGGGTTTATGCAATTAGTTAAAAAGTAACAGGCCTCTCATAACAACAAAAATTAGCTACTCTAGTAGGCTTTTTCAATTTTGGCAAACATAACATTTGGATTCATCGTTACTGAACATCTTTGAATAAATTGGCACTTGGCAAGTTCCATCAATCCATTTTTAACCCCACTTCTCCTGGTCATACCTGTGGAGTGCTGGAGCTAGCTCACTTTGGGATGCCCAGAACTGGTTGCCAGTCAGTCACAGGGCATATTGCAACCCCTAGCAAAAAGTATGGAATCACCAGTCTCGGACGAGCACTCACTCCGACATTTTATTATGTAGAACAAACTCAGATAAAAACCTTGAAAATAATGAATTAGTTTAAAAGTGCAACTCCTTGCCATTCAGAAACACTAAAAGAAATGAATAAAACCATTGTGGTGGTCAGTAAATGTTACTTTTATTGAGCAAGTGCAGGGAAATAAATATAGAATCACTCTATTCTAAGGAAAAATATGTGGAATCATGAGAAACAACCCAAGAAATAACAATATAAACACATCTCTAGTATTTAGTTGCACCACCTCTGGCTTTTATGACAGCTTGGAGTCTCTGAGGCATGGACTTGATGAGTGACAAACAGTATTCTTCATCAATTTTGTGCCAACTCTTTGATTGCAGTTGCCAGATCGTCCTTGCAGGTCGGAGCCTTGCTGTGGACCATTTTTTTTCAATTTCCACTGCAGGTTTTTAATTGGGTTGAGATCTGGGCTATTTGTGGGCCATGACATTGACTGGATAAGTCTTTCTACAAGGAATGCTTTAACAGTTTTAGCTCTGTGGCGTGATGCATTGTGATCTTGGAAAATGATTTCATTATCCCCAAACATATTTTCAATTGAAGGGATATTAAAGCTGTCTAAAATTTCAATGTAGACCTGTGCATTTAATTAAGATTTAACCACAGCCATCTCCACAGTGCCTTTGCCTGACATGCAACCCCATATCATCAAGGACTGAGGGAGTTTTGATGTTTTCTTCAGGCAGTCATCTTTGTAAATCTCACTGGAACGGCACCAAGCAAAAGTTCCAGCATCATCCCCTTGTCCAATGCAGATTCTTGACACATCACTGAAAATAACCTTCATCCAGTCATTCACAGTCCATGATTGCCCTTAGCCCATTGCATTTTTGTTCTTTTCTGTTTAAGTGTCACTGATGGTTTCCTTTTATCTTTCCTGTATGAAAATCTCATTTCCTTTTGACGATTTTGCACAGTTCTGTCACATAGCTTGACTCCATCTTCCTCCCATTTCTTCTTCATTTGTCTTGTTGTACATCTTCTGTTTTCAAGACATATGGCCTTTAGTTTTTTTGTCATGATGTTTGGATGTCTTCCTCGGTCTACCAGTACGCTTAACTTTAACAACCTTGCCATGCTGTTTGTACTTGGTCCAGATTTTTGATACAGCTGAATGTGAACTGCCCACATCTTTGGCAACCATACGTGTAGCGTTACTTTCTTCAAGAAGTTTGCTAATCCTCTCCTTGGTCTCAAGAGACATTTCTCTTGTTGGAGCCTTGATTCTTGTGAATCCACTTGTTCCAGTATCCCTCCAAGGTGTGATAACTGCACTGTTTTTAACTGCTGACTAACGAGCAGATCTAATCTGAGGCAGGGGCCTAATTAAGGAAAGAAAATTGAATGGGTGACTCTGTATTTTCTATACTCAAAATGGAGTGATTCCATATTTTTTTCTTCAGAATGGCGTGAATCTATATTTATTTCCCTGCACTTTATCTATAAAAGTAACATTTACTGACCACCACAATGTTTTTTTTTATTAATTTCTTTCAGTGTTTCTGAATGCCAAGGAGTTGCACTTTTGAAGTAATTCATTATTTTTCCAAGCTTTTTATCTGAGTTTATTCTACATAAAAAAAATGTCTGAGTGATTGCTCGTCCGAGACTGGTGATTCCATACTTTATGCCAGGGGTTGTATACAGAAATACAGTGTTAGACAACCGTTCGCACTCACATTCACACTGTCGCTATGCAGGAATTGATCCACAGCACAACTTTGTGCAGGATTATAGTTGTTCTGGATTGTTTTCACACATTTTCTGAAAGCATGCTTCATAATCTCAGAACCCTGTGTACCAAGCAAAAACAAACAGATAAACAAACAAACAAAAAATGCAGACAATTTCTAAAAACCCCTCACTCCTCCTGCAAAATCAAACTTTTTATTCCAAACAATATTATTTCTTCAAAAAAAAAAAGACTTTTCTTTTTTTTGCCACTTGTTTTTTATTCAGTTTTTCAAAACCAAACACATTTGCACCCAGTGTCTTGAAATGACAAACAACAAACCAAAACAGGACACACTAACAAATAAAAAAAGGAAAAAGAGAAAAAAATAATAACAGCACTAACAGCACAGTATGGAGGCCCGACCTTCAATATCCCCTCAAAAATCTGATCCACATGTCTTTTTTTCTTTCTAATGTCTCTCCATTTCTTCCATTTGTCTTTGAATTGTCTTTCTTGTAGTCTTAATCTAAACATAATTCTCTCCATTTGACATAGCTCTTCCACCGTGCACATCCACTGCTTCTCAGTTGGCCGGTCCACTTTATACTACAGTCTTGTGTTTACGTTTTTTTTAACTTGCTGTCAGCAACACCTTGACAAGGTACTCATCCTTTTGTATCATTTTCTGACTTAGGTTCCCCAAATAAAGCACCTTGAATGTTCTTGAAATCCCATATCCCATTATTTTTCTCAAATCATTCTAAATTGTATCCCAAAATTATTTTATATTTTGGCAAGACCAGAATACATGTAATTGTCCAGCATGGTTGTTGAGCAGATACTATTTCTTTCCTTAGCAGAGGGGTTATGAAGAACCGTACGATTATTTTCCAATTAAATTCTCTCCAAACCTTGGAGCTTGCAGTGTTTCTCACCCATCTTTGATCATTTTTCTTCAGTTATTTGTGCTTTTGAGTTCTTTCTCCCATTTTTGTTTAATATACAGAGATGTGTGCATCTGACATGACATGACTGCTTTATAAAGTTCAGAAATAACTTTACATTTCTACCCATCGTGAGCTTTCTTGAACACCTTAATGATCTCATTTTCAGTTACACCCTTAACCTCTTTGTCATAATAATCTTTTAATTGTATATCTACTAGTATAATGGTCCTCCGAAACGACTTTTCTAGGGATACATGTACATATACCGTACATAATACTGTCTCTAAATTTATAGATAGGCTACCGGTAGATTTAATTAATCTTATTCAGCTATGGTTTGCTTAAGAAATATCTCTATAAATATAAATGGTCTAATTAAGTGTAAGTGCAGTAGCTGTTTAATTACAATGTAATTTGCACTCGGTTAATATTTTTATAGCGTTTCTAGAGCTCAATAACAAACTTCTCCCTTGTTGGTGCTAATGTAAAATGATTAGCAATCAGTGTAAGAATGATAGGAGGCCAATAGAAACAAGAGGGGGGGGAAAGTTCCCAGTAGGAGCCAATGGTGAGACCTCAGCGTTGAGTCCCCTTGCGCATCTGATGCAACAGGGTTGCAACTAAAGTTACACCTTCACGCTGCAATATAGTGTTCTTCCGCTGAGGCGCAGTGAAAACTAGTACCACCGTCTGTTCTTCACTCCTCGACTTCTTCACGCTTTCAGTTGAAAGTGTTCTGTTGGAACATATCGTTAAATTCAACATAAGGGATACTCTATTAGGCTTTGCACGTCGGAGATTAAATCATTCATTGAAAAAAAGTTCCTTACTTTTTTCTAGGGGGGAATGTTCTCCCTCCACGGAAAAATGTTCCATAGTCACTTGTTACTTGTTGTTGTGGTAGTTATTAATTTAAAGGCGGGGAAATATGAGATCTAAATGCAAGAAAAACAAGTAAAACAAAGGGGATATGAGTCGAGGTCTCAGGGTAGCTGGAAAGTCCCGTCTAGGTGATGACGTAACTGGCGGCTGAACTCTGGAAAGTGCGGAGTGATTTCATGAAATGTGATTCGGTCGGGGCGCCTGGAGTTGTCGAAGTAACCGATTTAAAAACTTTGTGTCTTCAAGTGTTCTTGCTGCTAATATCGCCTGATGAACAATTGCTGGCTTCCAAAAAAGGAAGATATGGCTTTTTAAAGCGTGGCTTCGCCTCCTTCCTCGTTCCAAGCCTTTGTGTGCTTTGCTTTCGCAACGCACTTGACAACACAGAGAACTATGGGGTAAGTGCAACTACTTTTGTGACTTGATGGAACAGGGAGCATCAGTGCTATTTTGCTTCTCTGACGTTGAGAAGAGTCTTTCCCAGTTTACACTCACATTTGACTGCAAATGTATTTATTTGGAGGTGTTGCTGTTAAAAAAAAATCGAAAAAAATAATTTAAAAAATGTTTTTGCTAAAAGTTAAGGACTGCTCAACTTAATGCCACTTTATTATGTCAAATAAATGTGAATCCATAATTTAATTATCAGAAGTCATAATGGAATGGAAAAGTCGTTTTTTTTTTTCACTTTCGTGTTAAATTTGTCATTGCTTCTCTGTTGTTCTAAATGAATTTATTTGATTAGAAAGGGACCAGTTTTTTATTAACATAACAAAAAATAACAAAAAAATGTACAGTATATTTCCAAATTGTTATTCATTATTGATGTTTTTTTTTTTTTCTCTCTAAAAAATCATTTATTCGTCCATAGGGACTCGAGTGTAAAATGAAAATGTATTAATAATGTATTTTTCTTTATTTTTGTCTAGGTCTTCAGGTGTTCATGTGACACTTTCATCCATCTTTTGCACTATTTGTGCAGTTTCACAATTTAATGGCAGCAGACGATACAATGGCGGCATCGATCCTTCGCAAGAAAATTCACCCCATTTTCGCAGACGGGCTCCACGTTCTCCCTCTCCGACAGGCTAGCGTCAGCCAATCGCGGCCCACGACGGGGGCGGAGCCTGTGGAAAGGCAGCATTTAATTGGTGAGTTTTTCCAAGATGCTTTTTTATTTTTCCACATCCCGAGGTCGGAGCCGCAGTGCAGCACGGGACTAATGTCGTACAGTGAGTACAGCTAAGTGGATATTTATCGAACGCAGACGATGCTGTTCAATCATTTTCAGATGATCGGTTAGTTGTTGGATTTTATTGGGAGTTTTTTTTTTTTTTTGCTTCATTTTAACATTGTTTATTTTTCCTTCACGATTTATTTCAACATCATGTGATTTTTTTTTTTTCAGCATTTGCAGATTTTGCTTCAATCTTTTTTTTCTTTCAGACAAAAGAAATGGATTGTTTTACTGATTTTATTCATTTTGATGTTCATTTTTCTAGGTGATGGTCACTCAGATTGGATGACGGAAAAAGTTGATTTGTCTTCATTCGTGTCAACTACCGAGTCGTCCCCCAGCTCATCCCTTCCACCCTCACCGTTAGAACAAGATGTCAAGGTGCCCTCAGACCTGGAGGTCATGACCTCTCTATTGCAGGAGGAGCTAGCTCAGCTGGAGGACTACTTCCGATCAGAGTCCACTGCCACGGCCAGCAAGTTGGAAAAATCCTCGAAATGTGACAAAGGTGCCCAAGCAATGGGCTCGCAGTCTTATTACCAGTTACCCTATAACTCTTATGGGACCAGCCAATCAGACACCAGCCCCGTGGTTGTTACCTTGGCAACAGGGGAACTGGACCTGGCCAGCTTCTGTGGCGGTCCCATGGGCAGATCCAAAATCACGCGACCTGCTCCGTACAACTACCACCACCGGTACCACCACAACAGTGGGCGAAGAATAATCAGCGAGGCAGTGAAAGTCGGGGAGGAAGTTGGACTCGATACGTGGGGCTCCAGGGGGAGCTACTCAGGAAGCACAGAGTTTTCTGTCAACCACTACTCCACGTTGAAGACGGTCAGTAAGAACAGCCTCGGTGGCATCAAGAAGGTGAGAGAATGTGCTTTATCGTTGAAGGAAGAGGAGAGCTATTGTTTTTCCGAAGGAATGTTTTGCAGCGAAGAAATCGCACGAAGCTTTTGCCTGGGTGGCTCGTACGACAGCCACCACAAACGAGAGGGACAGCTAATGCACAATGTGAAGGTTAATGTAAGTTACGACAGCGCTGGGCTGGAGGTCCTGCACTGCAGCAAAGATGGAGGACTGTCTGGAAGTATTCCCCAAGAGACAATGATGGCTGCTGACGGCTACTTCCATCAATCAATGGCCACCGCAGAGCCATACCATAGCTTTATCGGTGAACTAGACCAGCCGTCGCAATCTGTAGAGCCCCAACATGGTCACTACCTCTATCCAGAATGCCTTGTGGATCAAAGTTACGAATGTCTGTCGAGAGGAGAGGGCGAGGGGGCGCTTCTGGGCGCTCCCATCCACCGCCCGACTCAGAGACTAAAGGACGAGCCCTGCTCCATTAAGTCGACGCTGGTGGTCGGTGCCGCTTCTTTGGATTTGAACACTGGGGAGAGGAAGCAGAAGAAGAGAGACCAGAACAAAACTGCTGCTCACAGGTGACCGTTTTATTTATTTTTTAGCTTTTTGACTATTATTATGGCTTTGTATTTCTTTGTAGAATCAATTCTGGATGGGAATATTGGTTTTCTTTTTTTTTTTGTGCTTCAAGGATTTAGACTCATTTTTACTAGTTTGTCAGACAAATTAATGATTTGTCTGCAGTCCTCCTTATTACATCCCAAGAAGCCTCCAGTCATTTCATATAATTAATCAAATTTCTGGGGAACCAAAAATAACTTAAATACAAGCTTTTCCTCTGCAGGTACAGGCTGCGGAAAAGGGCAGAGTTGGACTCTCTGGAAGAGGAGCTTCATGGGCTGGAAGGTCAGAACAGGGAACTTCGTGACAAGGCGGAGTCAGTAGAGCGAGAGATTCAGTATGTGAAAGATTTACTTATCGAGGTCTACAAGGCTCGCAGTCAGCGGCTCAAACAAGATGGCAGTGCCTAAAATGCGCCCTCGCTGACCCCACTCCCACACCCAAGAACACAGACAGCTTTTGTGTCTTGTTAAATGAACCGGTAGTTGCATGGTTTTGGTAGCAATTTTCTATAAAAATATATCTACTTTAATATTGTTCTAGAACCAGAGCGGAGGTAAAAAAAAAAAAAATAAATAAATAAAACAAAGAAGTTTCCTAAAAATGGGTGATGAACTCTACAAAGCCTTAGTAATGTGGCTTCCAGAGGAGATGCTGAACTTGTCCGTGACCACTGTGATCCTAACTGAACTCACAAGCCTTTGTGACCACTTTGAGTTTTGTGCTTGCAGTTGGAAAAAGAAAAAGATAATCGAATTAGTGAAAGTGATCGAATTGCGTGTGGTTTTTTGCGGCAACAAAGCAGAGCCACGCGAAATAGTATATATACTTATACATATAAATACTTATTTATTTTATAGTTTATTTTTCTTTAAATGTCCATTTACCATTTGCGTTAAGATGAATAAAGGGATTGCTCAAAAGGTGTGTAAACATGCTCTAGAATTATTCACAATCTAAATAAGGGGGATTTGTATCGCTCAATTATTGTGTATTCACCCCACTGAAATACCCAATGCATGTTTGATTTTGGAAAAGCATGTGCGAGTGTTATTTGAAGGCATTATTCTGTTTACTGCATGGCTTCCAGCTCTCCACTTCATCAGTTCCAACTCATCTGGTCAAGATTCTGTTCTCTTCGCCAGTGTGATTCATACTCAGGTTTTGGGCACAGAGACACTGAATACTTAATTAATTGTCCCACCTAAATTCTTTACCTTCTTCTTGTCCCTTTCATTTCAAGGCTGTATTTTGCGAAAAACAATCACACTACTGGGACTTCACTTAATTGTTGATAATGACTGGCCAAATTGAGGTTTTTGAGAATTCAGGTCCTTTAATTGATCAATGTCAGGAAATGCATCAGGTGAATTACAGCCAAATAAAGCAGTCATGTATCATTCATCTCTGCCTCAGACTCTTTTTTTTTTTCTTTTTTCTTTCCCACACCCTACTAGAAGACTAACCCTTAAGTTGTTTGTCTACATGTACCTAGCAATTAGCTTTTGACCGGGTGAGGGTGTACCCAGCATCTTGCCCAACATCAGCTCAGATGAGCTCCAGAATAAGCAATACAGAAGATGGGTGTAACCACATTGAATGACAAACCATGTTAGGAATATTTGCAAATATGGATGCAGAATGAATCCACACTTTTCCTTCCTTGTTATCTTGGTGGCCAAATTCCATTAACTTGCCAGTGGGAGACAAGCAGTGGTATTGAGGATAACTGGATCCTTTATGTATGAATGGTCTAATATGATAAAGTGCAGTAGCTGTTTAATTAATTTTTTTTTTTTTTTTTTTTTTTTTTTTCTGGGGCTAAGCAACATATGTCTCCCTAGTTGGTACTAATGTAAAATGATTACTTGAGACCTGACCAAACATAACATCCCGGTTTTTTTGTTGTTTTTTTTTTTTGTTGCAGCGGTTGTGTATCTCATCTTCCAGCTACGAGTGCATGTGCGCGTGTGTGTAAGAGTGAGTGAAGTCTCTTGGTATCTCTCGCAGCAGTTGAAGGCCTTTCAAGTACATGAGGCAATATCACACAATACTTTCATGAAGGGGCAAGAGATGCAAGTTGAACCATCAGAATGAAAAACTGGGCTGCCAGCAAATGACTTTAAATGTGTTGATTCACTCTTCTTAGCGCCTTTCATATAGATGGATTATATGTATATTTTTAAACCTCATGCAACTAGTTCTAATGTGACAAGTTGGTTTAGATAATTCAGTATTTCGTTTTGGAAAACATTTATGATTGGACAATTAATTGGCAATGAATGAAAAAGAGCTCCCACACTACACTAAAAAGTATTGAAAAATGCAAAAGTATTGAGGTTGTTCTAAAAAAAAAAAAAAGTATTATAAAGTATTATTTATTTTATTAATAACCGAGTTGTGCCATTTGGGAATTTAGTTTTGTTGAATTGCCAAAAACAATGCTAAAATTCAAAGATGTGTATAAAAAAGAAATGATAGAAAAGGACCATGTCAAAAATGTACGTAACAAAAAAGTTAAAGAAAAAAATATAAAGGTGAGTTAAATATTTCACTGCAAATGACATCGAAAGACGTTAAATCTGTTTGAACTCTGATGGTTGGCATTGAATGATCATGTTTCAGTATGTTGCCAGCCCTCCAAGTCAAATTGGATCGGTTGTTATCGCCATCAATGGCAGCCAATGATTTAGTTAATGAGGTAAAAAAGCTTTTACAAATGTAGGGAGGTTATTTATCTGTTTCCAGTTTTAGTGTTATATTTAATAACCTGCCAAAGTTACCTATAAAATTGGATCAATTTTATTCTGTTTCAGTGACAGCGAATGTCACATGTGAATATGAAGTCAGTACCGTAGTAGCCTTCAGTTTTAGGAAGGTGGCAAATTTATAATTTCATCCATCTCATCCATGTTTCCTGTGATGTGTGGTTGTGAGAGCAAAATGTTAGTGAAAAGGTGATGACTCCCGACACCCAAAGTGGTTTCTCTACCACCAGATGTCGCGCTAAGCCTAGAAAATTTGCATTTTACCAGCTCAATTACTTCATGACCCTTGAATTTGGACTGTCCAATCAATTAAGCATGCATGATTTTGGGATGTGGTCGAAAACCAGAGTACCCAGAGATAACCCATGGAGGGAACATGCAAGGAAGGCCAGAACACAGGACTGAACCCTCAAACTCCAAGATGTGAGGTGCCAGGGGTGTTCAAACATTTTTTATCTGCACTTTCTGAAAAAAATAAGGGATGCAAGGGGCCAACTAGAAATACTTTGTTTCATTTGTAATCTGAAAAAGAGGATCAGAATCAGGTTAAAAAAAAAAGATGATGCTTTAAAAATGTATTTTTAAGCGGTTTTGTTTTTGGCCGCCCTTTTAATTTTCATCTTAGTCTTTTGGACTATAATACTTATTTGTCTTAGTCATATTTTAGTCATCTCAAAATGTGTTTGTCTGCGTCTAATTTATGTTGATGAAAACTCAAGAACAATTTCATCTAGGTTTAGTCGTCGTTTACTAAAACTGTTTTTGTAGAAAAAATAATTATATATATATATACTGTATATATGTGTGTGTATATATATATATATATATATATATATATATATATATATATATATATATATATATATACAGTGGGGAGAACAAGTATTTGATACACTGCCAATGGGTTTTCCCATTGACTGTGTATCAAATACTTGCTCTCCCCACTGTATATATGTATGTGTATATGTATATATATATCAGGGGTCGCATTAACCAAATATTTTCCGTCGTTGACCGGTTTTTTAAAACGGTGACAGAAAAAACTGAAGTCCATCTGTCATTTTGACAGGTTGCAATTCACACCCCAGACCACAGGGTGGCGAGTGAGCATATCAATTAGCGATTGTCTCTCATGATGCATGACGTCGTTGGCCTTATTCGGAAAAATGTCAAGGCAACTGAGCGTCCGAAGTTTCTTCAAAAAGCCCCAAAACGACGATGGTGTTGATAAAAGAGGTGAAAAAACAGGGACTGCACAAGCGGGCACGCAATTCAAGTCCATGCGCACCAGGAGGACATGGCTAACGTCGCTAGCTTCTACTGTACATTCCACAACAGTTGGCAGCTCTGCTTTGACAAAGTCATCAGTCATCTATCCAAAAATCACACTTACTTTTTGGCAAATACTTGATCATAAGCAGACCGGTTAAGGAAGCAGGCATCTTCCAAGTGTTTGCAGCAGAGAAGACTACTCGATGATGCCGTGAAATTCATTCGCTTCTTGCGAACGAAAGATGTCCATTTACGTGCCCTGCTATCCTTTGGCCACTCATACAACTTTTCGTTAGAGTGAGAACAAAACATCGCCACACACCACCGTGGCATCTTACTGAGAAGCAATGCAACAAACAATACTGTTCTATGGCGGACTTCCCTCGCACTTCCTGGTGTGACGTAATTTCCGAAGATTGCCGAAGAAAAGCATTTTCGTTGTCAAGGGCGTTGCTATGGGTTAAACAAAGAATCTGGAAGGGTTGCGTTAAAAAAAATAATTAAAATATGCTTATAATTGTTCAGCCATTGATATTATTCAAAAACATGGTTGGCCAACCTTAGTTCACATTTCCCCTTTAAGAGAACAATCGGAGTTAGCATTAACTTTACGCTAACGTGAATGCTATGCTAACGCTATGAGTTACATTTAGTGTGTGAATAAAGTTCAATTCAATTTCAATTGTATTCAGACAAAATAATCCAATGGTATAAGACTTTTGCAAAATAACAAAAGCCAAATATAAATAATAAATGAATAACAAAATATTTGCAAAACAAAGAGAAAATGTCCAGCAACAGAAAAAAAAAGAAGAAAAAAGAAGAAAAGGGAGGAAGAGGAACAAGGAAGATAGCTCAAGTCATTGCGTTGAATTAAAAAAAAAAAGTTTATTTATAAGGGATAAAGGCTCTTGAGGACCGGATACGGGCACCCCTGATCTACACAGTTCCCACATTGATTTCAACATGTTGTCAGGTTTTGACCCCTGCGCTAATGGGGAGGCATTGATTAAGTGATTAGCTCAAGCTAGTGTTAAAGATGAGAAGTGCAACATAAAGTAGGATGAACTTAAGCTTCTTGCGTGGGCTTTATTCAGTGATATTTTCATAATTTACTGCCAGCCAATGAAAACTAGGCATACGGTCGCAGTTAACGCCTGTGGTATTTTGGACACCCCTGTTCTAACTAGTCATTCACCGTGCCATGGTGGACTTTAAACCTTTATAGGACAAGTGATGTTTTTTTGTAATTAAAATATATCAATAAATTAATAAATATTGGATAAATAAATGAATACATTAAATAAACATAGTACCACAGTATTCATATTTGGTATGACCTAAAATATGTTTTCCACATACGTGGACGCCACGTCTGTGAATGCTTATGTTTCAATGCCATTGACAATGCTAGACGCCCCATTCATTTCTACTGGGAGACTTGATGAGGCTGTCAACGAATTACCTCCACCAGCCCTCCCAGGATGTATAGCCCTGTCAATGGCAGCCAGTAAGCTTAAATGAGTGTCCTATAGAGGGTTAAGCGGTGCTTTTAAAATAAGTATAACAACAACAACAAAAAGGACTAAATCACATGCAACATATCAAGAGCAGCTTGCTAAAGTAATAGGATGGAAGCACATGGCACTGGTATGTGATGCAAGAAATGAAAACAAGGGGGCTTATGTGGGTTGGGGAGGATTTACAGAGCACATCCAGTGTTGGAGGGGAGCAGAACAGTGGATGAGCAATATCACAATGGCCTGCAGCAGTCTAAAGCTATGTTTGTACCATGCAGCGAGAAGGGTTTCGTTTCATTATGAGCAGCCGTATGGATAGGGGGGTGGCATTGGGATGTTGGGTGAATGCGTGTTGATGCCGCTGGATTAAATGAAACAATAGAGTCTGGTTATGTCTGTAGGTTAGAAATAAAGGGCATGCCATATGTTTCACTGCAATTGTGAAGCCACACAATCTACGGTAGGCCTAAACCACCGGGAAGACTATGAATTTAAATCTGCCATTGTAAGTTTAAATGTTTTTAGTTCATTGTAAAGCCATTTATTGTGCCCCCCCAATACCTCCCACTGTCTTAAACACACTTGTGTCTTCTTTTTTCAATTGACTCTGCTTTGAGTGTCCCCTTGTGTTTTCACTTATGATAAAAAATGCTATGAATAACATTAATGATAATCATAATAATCTTAACTCACCAATTAATTAACATTTAATCATGCATTACCATTCATTTTGAATTTTGTGTTGGCAAAAAGACAGTAAATTTTAATTCATAGGGTAGTACATTTAAAATATAAGAGTGCTACTGTACCGTAATTTTCGCACTATAAGGCGCACCGGACTATAAGCCGTCACCCTCCAAATTTGACACAAAAACAGCATTTGTTCATAGATAAGCCACATTGGACTTTAAGCCGCACTGTCCACACTGTATTATGGGATACTTACACTAAAAAATATTAACCGATAACACTTTATTTGACAGCAGCATAGTACAACTGTCATAAGGCCACCGTTAAGCTTTGAACTAATTGGCTGAAAAGCATCATTGCTTCAAGAAGCTTCATTTGGCCATCACTACTCCGTTGGGGGTGACAGTCAACATCTGCTGTTAACACTGTTTTCGTCCAACATGCCTCCTAGCATGCATTGCAGCGCTACACATGTAAATAAAAATCCAAATTCATGTTCTGTGCGAATTATTCATTCTGTTACTCTTCCAGTTATTCCATTAATTGCTACTTATGTTATTTGGTAACACTTTATTTGACAGTGGTGCCATAAGAATGTCATTAGACTATCATAATTATGACACTGTCATGAGCATTAATGAATGCTTATAACAGATGTCATTTAGTGTTATCCGACAAATTATCTCACTTTTGAACAGATGTAAAAGATCCAAGCTGGACATGAATGGAGTTAGTGACATAATTTGTCGGAAGTCACTTAATGACATCTGTCATAAGTATTCAGTAATGTCCATGATAGTGCCATGTCATAATTATGATGGTCTTTTGACAGTCTTATGATGCCGCTGTCAAACAAAGTGTTACATATTAACACAAATAAATAATCAAATAAGATGCACTGAACTACAAGCTGCAGGATTCAAAATGAAATGTAAAAAAGTTGCGGTTTATTATCCGAAAATTATGGTATATAGAACTTTAGAATTAATTATCAGATTGTGGGTACAACAAGGTAATTGCATATAATCACAAGTATATGTACAATAACTAATTAGTCATGTAGGAGGCTAAATACTATTTGTTACCATTAGCATTTAAACGACAAGGCGATTTGGTTTATTCTGAAATCATGCGTTTTTTTTTTTTTTTTTTTTTTTTTTTTTTTAATCAACAGTAGTTTATTCCCCTATGTCTTACCTAAGTGCCTTAGCTTCAAGGAAATTTTTTTCTGAAGATTATGCTTCATCTAGGCCTTCACACAGGTTTTATGATTATCAGATAGATCTGCTCCCAAGAGCCCCGTTACCCACAAGTAAATTGTATAATCGCTCCAAACCAGAAAACGGAGACTATAGAGATTTATATAACTTCCTCTTCTCCTGTGGGAGCAGGGTTCTTTTTTGTTGAGGAAAAAAAACAAGTCTCCATGTCCTTGCATTGATTTCAGAGGCTTGACACAAATCACAATTCAAAACAAGTAAGGTAGATAAATGTAAAAATATTTTTTAATCACCCGGAGACAAAAAATCGAAAGTCCGGGGGTCGAAATATCCCTTTTAGTCAATGTCTCAGCCTTCAATTCGCTCCGTCAGGCCACCATTTTTATCAAACCTGACCTACGTCGTTTGTTGAGATATAAAGATGGTAATGAGTGGAAAACATCATCCAATACTCCTTTTGGTCACTTTGAGTATATACACTACTGAAGTTGATCCTTTCAGATTGACAAATCCAATTGCAGCGTCTCAGTGTCTCATTAGCAACGTGTTGCGTGACATGTTCAACAGATTTGTGTTTGTTTATTTAGATGACATTTAAATCTGTTTCTAAACCTCCACAAGAGCAAGTCCGACATGCAAGACTTGTTTTGCTGCAACTGATAGAAAAAAAGAGTTATTGTTAAAGCAGAAAAATGTGATTTTCATCTTTCTTCAGTTGTTTCCCTGATTTTGTAGAGGAAAAAAGGCAAATTAAAACAGATGCAGAAGCTGTAGCAATTTGGCTTATGCCCAGTGTAGCTACTCTCCACGCGAAACACACCTTTCTTACGACACTTTTTTTGTTTGTCCCCAGAAGCTAAAGTAACTTTTGTTTGATAGATGAAAGCATTTGTTATGATCTGCTACTGTGTTATGCTCTCCTTATCCCACAAATCCACCATGGTGGAGGTGGATGCTTCCAGGTCTAGAGTTAGGGCCGTACTCCCCTATGTGTCTTTCTTGATCAATAAATCTTGGATTAAAGGAACTAAAATAGAGAGAAAGGAGAGTTGTTGGCAGTAGTGCTGGTTCTAAAGGAGTGGAGACATAGGCTGCTCAACCTTTCTTGCTATGGTCGGACCGCAAACATTTTTTCATGCCCTTGTTCTGCCTGAATGCTGAATTCACAACAGGTTCGGTGGGCCCTCTTCCTGGAGATGTTGTGAACACTCACCCATTATCAAGGGATTTCAAGCCTGATGCGTTTTTCCACCACTTCACACCACCACCCCAGATGATCCATTGGAAGGAAAACACTATCCTCCCCTCTTCTTTTGTGGTTTGCGTTTTATTGTGTGTATTCTCACAGTCTGGCATATGTGGTGTGTTTTCTTTCTTTTTCTCTCAGCAGAGGGCATAGCTCAAACCACCTACAGATGAAACAAACCTACACCTACTCCATGTGTAGAAAGCCTGGCCTTCGCAGCACCACTCTGCCAGATTATTCTACTCTATTCGTTCCTTCCGGTGTCTTGTCCTGTTTTTCCTTGTGTACTGAACCCATCCTGTCAGCGAGCACCCTGCCTCCACCCTCTGCTTGAGTTTTGGTTTTGGTACTATAAACTATTGAATCTGACCTCTGCCTCACTCTCTGCTTTTGGGTCCACTTAGACAAAAATAAATATGTTGACTGGGTCAATTCAAATTGACCCAAGTAATGTAATGGTTGCTTCAAACACATTTTGTGATTCTATTCATTCAGCTCCTTATTAGAAATGAGAAGAAAGTACTGATTTATTGAACAGTTAAGCATTTGGAGGTTTAGCGAAAGGCAAATGAAGTTTACCTGAAAAATTTATATTGCAGTGGAGGTTCATCCCAAAATTTCATAAGGAATAATTATATGGCATAACGTTTGAGCAGTGTACATCATACGCTACAGTCATACGCTTTGAGACTTTTCAAAGCGCATTCAGTTGTATGAGAAAGAACCACAAAACTTTTGACCGAGGGTGTTGGTATAGACAAAGGGCCTCGGGTCTGACTACTGTACAATATGTTAAGTCTGCCCTGTTTATCATGGAGCTCAGAATCATCATTACTCTAATAACTGGTTTCCAAGTACCATCCTAAGCAACTGTGCTATTATGTGTCTGTCTGAAATTGTTATGTGTCTGTGTACATTTACATTGAACTGTTTGAGAACAAAATTGCTACGACAAAGGAGGACAGGAACAGGTTTAACCTGTATTTGCGATCATTACTTCATCCAACACCTGTTCCTCTTCAAACATTAAAGGCATGTGTTGATCATAAATGTCTTTACATTCAATTAGTGTTTTTGTTTTTGTGGCAACGGCAGCAGGAGATTTTTGCTGGTCATCACTTACACTGAGTGAAGCGATTGGTGTATTTTAGTGGAATATTAAAAAGTTCACAACCATGCATACTCTTACTCGGCTGACAGTTGACAGGAGTGGAACTGAGGCACTAAAGAGCAGTTGATGGAGTCATGATAGATCGCTCCTGATACAGGAAGTCTCTACGTGCCGATAGGCTAATTAGCCAAAAATGTCATCAGGTGGATTATATATCCCTTACTTCAACATTCATGAAAATGGGCCATTGATACTTGTCACAATTAGTTGCCACCAAGGTAATGAGCAAAGCTACATCTTTTTTGGTCTTCTTAGTGAATTCATTTATTCACTAGATCGCACATTTGGTTCATAAGAAGAACTCTAAATTTTTACTGCCTACACTGATAGGACAAGTCTAAACAGTTGGCAGTTGTCTAGAGTGGTACTTGAGTCATGTTGTTTAACTTTATTTCATTTTGCACTAAAAACATATCTTTTATTCTGAAATGTATTCTTTTAAAATACATTTTGCTTGGTGCTTTTAAAGTTCTCTCTGAATCAAAATAATCCTTAGTGGCCTACTATTTTACATATGAACATTAAATTAGTCTACAATAGTAAGAAAGTAAGATCTAGAATTAAAGCAAACAAGTCAGTAGAACAAAACACACATTTCTGATACAAAACACAAGTTCAGAGAGCCATTTAGCAATGTAAGGATTCTGGTGATGTAAAGGTACAAAACCCTACTGTGAAGGGCATGCAGGCATATGTCTTGTTATAACGTGACCAGGAGTGCAGTAACCAGAGGTGGGTAGAGTAGCCAAAAATTTTACTCAAGTAAGAATTGCTCAACTTCAAAATAATATTACTCAAGTGAAAGTAGTCATCCAAAAAATTTACTCAAGTACAAGTAAAAAAGTTTCCAGTGAAAAGAATACTTAAGTAATGAGTAACATTTTGAATAACTGCTTATTTTTGTTTTTTTAAACAATGGTATTTTTTTTTTTCTCTCAGCACAAATTTATCTACAGTGTAGCAAATTTATCTACAGTGTATCACAAAAGTGAGTACACCCTTCGCATTTCTGCAGATATTTAAGTATATCTTTTCATGGGACAACACTGACAAAAGGACACTTTGACCCAATGAAAAGTAGTCTGTGTGCAGCTTATATAATAGAGTTAATTTATTTTCTCGTCACAATAACTCAAAATATAGCCATTAATATCCAAACCCCTGGCAACAAAAGTGAGTACACCACTTAGCAAATATGTACATCCCTAAATGTCCAAATTGAGTACTGCTTTTCATTTTCCCTCCAAAATGTCATTAGACTCGTTACAGGAGTGCTGTCAGCATTGCTGCAGAGATTGAAGAGGTGGTGGTGGTGGGGGGGGGGGGTCAGCTTATTAGTGCTCAGACCATACGCCGCACTGTACATCAAATTGGTGTGCATGGCTGTCACCCCAGGAGGAAGCCTCTTCTGAAGACGATACACAAGAAAGCCCGCAAACAGTTTGCTGAAGACTTGTCAACAAAGCACATGGATTACTGGAACCATGTCCTATGGTCTGATGAGACATTGATCAACAACAACAGTGTTGTTAAGTTAATACTGCTACAACAGAGATGCGCAAAACTGGTTGATTGGCAGGTGTCACTATGTAATAAGAAGTACTTTCTTTAAAAGATTTCAATAACAGCACTTTATTTGTTCCATAAGAACTTGACTTTGTCACAGTTAATTTGTGACGTATGGCAAATTAAAAGCTATTTAAAACATGAATTGTGTGATGTATGTATTTAGTTAAATGTAAAACGAGACTTCAGAGTTTGTCAAGATTCATAAATAATTTATGCTTCTTGCCTGTCACTGTTGCAAACATACAATTTGTTTTCTTACATTTCTGTATGAGAAATGTTTTGAATGGGCAAGACATTTTAATTGAGGGTTTTTAACAAACTGCCATGTGACTCTTGACATGATTTACTGCATGCTTTTGGTTTTTTTTTCTCTTAAACTCAGTGTGATGCCAAAGTGTGACTCATTGTGTTAAAGGATACCATCCGCAGAACAAAAGAAGGTAATAACCTTCCATTTGTGGGAAAATATCAATATTAAACAATAATTAAATTAATTTTAAATAACGGAAGGAATCAGGTTATAAGTAGACTTTATTTGGTACCCAAAGATGCAACACACAGTTCAGTTAATAATTACACATCACTTAAGAGTCATTGTCACAGAAAATAATAATATAATACATAAAACAATCCTGCATTCTTTTTATACCTGCCAAAATAAAATTCAACTTGACAATACCATCTAATGATGATAACAAATTAATAGTTATGCCAAAATCCCAGTAATCAAAAGATTGTCTTTATGCTCTCATAAAACATGCTTACAAATATGTCCTTTCGTAGAAAATCAATGAAACCAACTTCTAGTTATAATAGTAATAATTTGGTACAAATACCGATACTGTTTAAATCAAAATGTCATAAAAGATTCAAAAGCAACTTCAAATTATTGCATTGTAGGCAGACAAAGGTGTTGGTAATCGCTCATGTATCACATAACAATGTTAAAAAGTGTGCTCTTAGTCCAAAAGTGTCTTTAACTGTTTGACAGTTGTAAATGAGCAACAAACATACAATTCCCAATTAAATTACAAAAATGATATTAATGCTAACTAATGCTAATATTTTACACACAGTATTATGCCTTCTTTTACAAATGTATGATCACGATCCAGCATTATGGTTGTAGATCTATTAGCTCTGCTGTATATCAAGATTAGCCATGATGGAAATTGTAGCAAATAATAAAAATGGATGAGGGTGAAGAAACAGCAATGCAATCTCGTCAACTTCATGAAATTGAATGGTATTTGACACGGTTATAAAATGTCCAGAACTGTACCAACCAGCATTATGAGTTCAATTAATGTTATTTAGATAGTCAATTAAACTGTCTGCTTATGTCAAATTGTTGAAAGTCATATATACTGTACTAACTCATCTACTCCGAAGGATTTGAGATGTTTGTTTGGGATAGTACAGTACATGGTTAGCGGTAGAAATGACTGTTTTGTTGGATTTGTACCTTGACCCAAAAGCAGTAGTTCCTAGTTACATAGTACACCAACATACCACATAAAAGCGAGACAACATTATGTAAAAGCAGCATTCCATAAAATTGGATCACACACTGAAGGCAAGTTGTTACTCAAACGTAGCAAACCATTAAGTTTCACAGAAACCGACCAAATGGGCACCTAAACGTAGTGAAGAATTTAAAAGACCAGATTCCAAATCTGATATTTAAATTAACACAACCTTAGATGCGCTACATAACATGACTGGATTCATGGGAGAATACACTATTAATGGTAGTCTTTATCACAAACCAAGCCTGTTCATACTCGGACCATTACCGTCGGGTCTTTACCAGGTGACATCCTGTGGGTTAAGCGTTCATACCCAAGGCCCCCTACGAAAAGAACACAAGGATAGGAATTTGCAATTAATTAATTAATTAATTTCCTAGCCAGTTTGCCATAACACACTGCCATAAGACTGCTCATGTTTTGGCTGTCAACAATAGGAAACACAATGACAGCATTAGCAAACTGTAAGGAAAAGCTAAAATATGAAGAAGAGATTAATGGATGGAAGTATGGTTCTGTACAGCAAATGCACAGCATTTTTTTTTGACATGCCAGATGTAGTAGTCCCATTTCAAATCAACCCATTGCATAGTTTCAACTGACAAGCACAATATTAATGATAAATTATAGGTGCAAGCCTATCTAATATTACATCTAGACATATTCAACGTACTGTTGCTGTGGTACCTTATATGATCCTATTCTGTATATCTAGGACATTTCCTTATTAACAGAAACGGTAATTAAAATGAATGGCGGCATGGTGGCAGAGTGGTTCGCATGTTCGCCTCAAAGTTCTGATATTGTTGGCTCTGGCCTCCCTGTGAGGAGTTTGCATGTTCTCTCCGTGCCTGCGTGGTTTTTCCCTGGGCTTCCTACCCCCCCAAATGCATGGTAGGCCGATTGAGCACTCCAAATTGTCCGTAGGTCTGAGTGTGTGGATGGTTGTTTGTCTCCATATTCCCTGCGACTGGCAGGCAACCAGCTCAGGGTCTACCCTGCCTCCTGCCTGTTGTTAGCTGGGATAGGCTCTAGCACCCCTTCAACCCTCATGAGGATAAGCGGTTCAAAAGATGGATGGTATGAAAATGTATTAATGTATTAAATGGTAAATGAAAAACTAATCTATATTATTTGAATTAAGTCTATTTTTTTTTTAACTGTCACATAGACCATTAGTTAAAAGCACACCAGTATCATAAATCCTCTTTGAAAGCAGTAATATTTTATTAGGTCATTTTCACATCAATTAGACACTTTGGTAAATGGTGGTAATGGTGTTATACTTGTATAGCACCTTTTATAGGGGTTCGGTATCTTGCTCAAGGATACTTAGGCGAGTTCATCAGGGCAGAGAATCGAATCCACAACCTCTGGGTTGAGGGACAACTACGCTACCACTGAGCCACGCCATCTCCACTCAACCCCTACTTTGGTAGCCATCCACACACTTCTGATAGAATCTTAATTAACATTAACATAATTGTTGAAGTTAAGTTAAGTTTGCTGGCTTTCTGACATGTATTTGTTTCTTCAGCATTGTCTACATGTTCTTAATGGGGTTTAAGTCAGGACATTGGAAATGCTAAAACCTTAAATCTGTCCGAATTTACATAAAATAATGCTAGAATTTGGTTACCTGTCCCTTGGCCATTTTCACTTTCAAATCCCTATGGTGCTTTACGCAGAGTAAATTGAATAATGAAGAAGGACTATTACCGTACCCTTAAATTCTTCAAAATAAACTAAAATCATCAGCTCGAAGGTTGGATCTTTGGCGCAATTCATTGTTCCAACAGGACAATGACCCCAAACACACACAAAAAGTGATAATGGAATGGCTAAATCATGCTAGAAGTTTTTAAAAGGCCTAACTTAAACCCCAATGAGAACATGTGGACGAAAATGAGCAGATGAGCCCATTTCGGAAAGCCAACAAATTTAACTGAACTGAAGAGGAGAGGTCAAAAAGTCAATTAAAACATGTGGAAGGATACCAAAAGCGTTTAATTGAAGTAAAAATGACCGAGGGACATGTAACCAAATATTAGCATTGCTCCATGTACAGTGGGGCAAATAAGTATTTAGTCAACCACCAATTGTGCAAGTTTTCCTACTTGAAAAGATTAGAGAGGCCTGTAATTGTCTACATGGATAAACCTCAACCATGAGAGACACAATGTGGAAAGAAAACTACATTGTTTGCTTTTTAAAGAATTTATTTCCAAATTAGAGTGGAAAAGAAGTATTTGGCCACCTACAAACAAGCAAGACTTCTGGCTGTCAAAGAGGTCTAACTTCTTCTAACAAGGTCTAATGAGGTCTAGCGAGGCTCCACTCGTTACCTGTATTAATGGCACCTGTTTTAACTCATTATCAGTATAAAAGACACCTGTCCACAACCTCAGTCAGTCACACTCCAAACTCCCCTATGGCCAAGACCAAAGACCTGTCGAAGGACACCAGAGACAAAATTGTAGACCTGCACCAGGCTGGGAAGACTGAATCTGCAATAGGTAAAAATCTTGGTGTAAAGAAATCAACTGTGGGAGCAATTATTAGAAAATGGAAGACATAAAAGACCACTGATAATCTCCCTCGATCTGGGCTCCTTGCAAGATCTCACCCCGTGGTGTCAAAATGATAACAAGAACGGTGAGCAAAAATCCCAGAACCACACGGAGGGACCTAGTGAATGACCTACAGAGAGCTGGGCCACAGTAACAAAGGCTACTATCAGTAACACAGCCAGGGACTCAAATCCTGCACTGCCAGACGTGTCCCCCTGCTGAAGCCAGTACACGTCCAGGCCCGTCTGCGGTTCGCTAGAGAGCATTTGGATGATCCAGAAGAGGACTGGGAGAATGTGTTATGGTCAGATGAAACCAAAATAGAACTTTTCTGTAGAAACACAGATTCTCATGTTTGGAGGAGAAAGAATACTGAATTGCATCCGAAGAACACCATACCCACTGTGAAGCATGGGGGTGGAAACATTATGCTTTGGGGCTGTTTTTCTGCAAAGGGTCCAGGATGACTGATCTGTTTAAAGGAAAGAATGAATGGGGCCATGTATCGAGAGATTTTGAGGAAAATCACCTTCCATCAGCAAGGGCATTGAAGATGTCGTGGCTGGGTCTTTCAGCATGACAATGATCCCAAACACACAGCCAGGGCAACAAAGGAGTGGCTTCGTAAGAAGCATTTCAAGGTCCTGGAGTGGCCTAGCCAGTCTCCAGATCTCAACCCCATAGAAAATCTGTGGAGGGAGTTGAAAGTCCATTTTGCCCAACGACAGCTCCAAAACATCACTGCTCTAGAGGAGATCTGCATGGAGGAATGGGCCAAAATACCAGCAACAGTGTGTGAAAAGCATGTGAAGAGTTACAGAAAATGTTTGGCCTCCGTTATTGCCAACAAAGGGTAAATGGTATTAAACTTGTATAGCACTTTTCCACTACATTGCCATCTACCTACTGGTGATGCAGCACCTTGAGCATAAGGGCAGAGAATCGAACCACAACCTCTGAGTTGGGGGACAACTACTCTACCACTGAGCTACGCCATCCCCATAGGATGGGGCCCAACCCCATAACAAATAACATAACAGTTTTGAAATGAACTTTTGGTATTGACCAAATACTTAATTTCCACCATGATTTGCAAATAAATTCTTTAAAATTCAAACAATGTGATTTTCTGTTTTTTTTTTTCCACATTCTGTCTCACATGGTTGAGGTTTACCCATGTTGACAATTACAGGCCTCTCTAATATTTTCAATTTCTGGTGTAGTACAAACCATGGTATGAGAGTAGCTAGCCATTTGCAGCACACACTCCAGGGTCTCTAGGAGCTGTTCCTTGCGGAGCATGTGGAGTCTGGTTTGATTGAGGCTCTTGCTTATTTCTAGTTGCTGCAATGTCACCTTGAGGGCCACCGAAGCACACTGAAGAACACTCATTCCTGTGTACACATACTGTACGTGACTATGACTTGCAAGAAAAAAAGAATTATACATGGTCCAGATATAAAGACTGCAAATGTCGCGCACATTTAATTTTTAACACAACACAGTGTACGAACAGCTTTCACTGCTTGATTATTTATAATCCGTGAAGAGTTCTACCTGACCCTGCTCACATTGGGATTTAAGATATTCTTGAAATGCGTAAAGTAAAAACTCGCAACCTTGTCTTTATGGCATGCAGACATGTTTCCATTGTTGCGAAATAAAAAATTGGATTCTGATAAATTACATAATTTTATCGTACAATAACTTTCTTCTCCAACCGTTTTTTATTATTCAGCGTAGAAGCAGTCATCTGCTACAGTGTCTCAAATAAAGTTCCTGGCACAGTTGTTCGATCTCAGCAATAATAAGGTGTTGTGGAAGCAGATGGGGTGTGTGGTGTGTAAGAAGGGACCATCAAGATCTGCAAGGCTTTAGTTGTTGCAAATGTATTATTGAAAAAATAAACTACAGTATGCTATTCATTTTGTGAGTAATTTAACAAACAAACAAACAAGTAATTTCTTGAAATTGTTTGGCCGACCAAAGTATTTATCTAGTATAATAAATATAAAAAAATAAAATAAAAATAATAATATAAGTATATCTAGTATAATTTTGTTTTTATATTTTTAGTGTTTTTTTAAATTGAATTTATTATATGTTAAATGTCAATACAGTTTTTCATGTTCTAATCAGTGTCAAAACCAATTGTTGTTTTTAACCAAGCGAGAATGCATGGACTAACTTGAATGAAATGAGTCATAATTTGGTGGTTTCCTGAAACTTAACGTTCAAGACGTGAGACTTATTCATGACAACTACATCAGTGATTTATTGTCATCTCTGCTATAAATGTAAAATTAATGTTGCTAATAAACAATCAAATAGCCGAAAGCCAATGACAGTATATTCTCTTTGGCAAAGATAAACGATCTGAAGGCACGAGCAGAGATATTTGTCAACAGCGGCTTCGATTAAACAAACGCAAGAGGACCTACCATACTTATCGGTGGCTTCAACATCAATGTACACACCATCCATCATAGCACGTTTTAGAACCTGAAAGAGAGCATGCAAGTAAAAAGCTGTGTCCCACCTGTGTTCCTAGCTTTCAAAAGCCACAAGTAAGGTGGTTGAGCTTAATAAAGAGTTATGACTAATAAGTCAAGTTGGTAAGACTAAATAACATACACACCATGGACTGAAAACTCGGTGGAATGTGTCAATGTTGACAGTAATTACACACTAAATAACAGTTTCAATTTAGGGTGATCAAGAGAGCCATTAAAATTAAAAACACATGTTGCCATAACCTTTCATTCTAATATTATACGTAATACATTAATTTATATAAATATCAAAATTTTGTCTGCTCATCAACAAGCATAACATTATTGGAATTGTCCCAAAATGACTCAGCCCAATTGTTCAAATTACTCTTTGAATAAAGTTTCCATTTTGTAACATGGCATTATTCATGGCGTCACATGATACTCACGAAAGAAGATAGACTTTTAAATAGGTTTCTTGGTGGGTGCACACTGTATACAAGTATGTACTATTAATCAGAAATTATAGTAGTTTAGTTATGTGTAAACAATACTTTTCGCACTTATACAGTATGTATTTACTTAAGCCTAATTACGCCTTGTCATTGAAAGAGTGCATATGGGCAAATGAGGAACCAGACATATTAATGATGTTTTACTCAAAGCAAGGTTCCAACCTCAAGAACTCGGATGAAACCTTTCTCAGCACTAAGGTGAAGGCAGGACTTTCCTGAGTTGTTTCTTTCACTGACACAAGCACCAAATTGTATCAGGTCCTCTACTATCAGGTGATGGTTGTGCTTGGCTGCAAGGAGGAGGGCAGTCTGAAATAAAATGAAAGACATGGGAATTTTACCACAATTCACTTTGCAAAGGATTTTAAGGATTTTTATTTTTTTTATTGTGTGTAGGAATCAGTTTTTCCATCAGTTGTGTCCTAGTTAACGAATAAGAGTGTCACAAATAACTACAGTTGTAAATCAAATGCAAAACATTTGAATAAATTCTTGAATTTATTCATTCATTGAAGTTGGCAACTGTCAAGCTCTACAGTAGAACTTGGCTTTATTGGTAGGTCACTTATTATCATGACCTTTTCGCAGTTCTGGGATCAAGGACTTATCATTTAGTTTTTACTATAGGTCACTATTTGTGGCTTTTAACATTTATATTTGGAGGAAATAATTTTGAACCGTACCATTCCATCCGAATCTTTTAGGTCTAAGCTGTTGAGTGCAGCCATCCTTTTTGCGATTGCGTAGGTCAGTGTCCTCCTGCCGTCACATGCCACAGTATGGAAAGCACTGTAGAGAGCGAGCGAGTGAGCATTTAGATCTCAATAGCAAGGAAAAGTTTTTAAAAATCTAGACAATAAACTGCACTACTGTCACACATTTACAGTATGTTGAAAAGTTGAAAGAATTCTAGTCGAATACAACACATTCTGGTCGAATACAACGCATCGATGCCAGAATAGATCTCGTTATCACTGTAGTAGCAGTACGGCCCAGCGTTGCCGGGCATGCTACTTGTGCTGGGTGGTTTGGGCCAAGGTTTCTTAAAATGACACATTAAAAACTTGTGTGTGTGGGCTTCCTTATGATATTTTTATTAATGTATGCTGGATGGATTTATCGATCAGTATGGCCCTGTGTTGCTCAGGTGAAAAAGTGAAAGTTGACATTTTCTATGCTCATTTTTGGGGTTTCCAATTCATTTTTTCACACTAAGTGGAGGCGTACAGAGATCAAACCCATCTAAAAACACTCCCAGACACATATAGTACAACTCTGTAAAATTTGATCAAATACCCTCAACCATTTCGGCGTCTATAAAACACAAAATTAGAAATATTTTATCTAAAAACGATGTAGAAAAATTAATTCACGCGTTCGTTACATCGAGATTGGATTACTGTAACTCCCTACTTGCAGCTTGTCCTAAAAGTTCTCTAAAAGGTCTTCAGCTTGTCCAAAATGCAGCAGCAAGACTTTTAACAGGAACCAATAGAAGAGAGCACATCACCCCTGTGCTCCAGGCCCTTCACTAGCTTCCAGTCGAGTTTAGAATTAAATTTGAAATCCTTCTTACTTTTAAGACCATTAATGGGTTGGGGCCATCTTATCTCACCAATGTTATGGTTCCATACCGCCCCAACAGAACACTCCGCTCTCAGAATGCAGGTCTAATGTTAATTCCCAGGGTTTCTAAATGTACTGTCGGCGCTAGAGCCTTTAGCCACCAAGCCCCTGTTTTATGGAATCAGCTTCCAGCTAATATTAAAGAAGCCGAGACAGTCTGCACATTTAAGATTAGATTAAAAATGTTCCTATTCGACAAAGCTTATGGTCAGGCTAGTTGAAGTCGGAGTAGACTCACAGTTTAGTCTAAGCTGCACTAGAAGCTATAACGCTGGGGGAAGTACAGCCACTGAGTTCTATCTCCTTTTTCTCACTCTACCTACTACTTGTCTTACTTTATTTCTATTTTCCAATGTTAATATCTAGTTGTCTAGTCTCTTCATCACTAGTCACCCGGTGTCCCCTTTCCCCCCTCCCCTCTGGGGAGGAGCTATTTTTCAGCTGCAGCCTCCTGACTGTCCGGACCCCTGGCTGGATGGACGTCCTCTTTGCTACCCCCGTCTCATCTGGCTAGATGGACCTCTTCTTGTTCCTTTACCCCACTGCATCTTTACGGACTGTAACTTCGCCTGCTAATTCCCATTAGCAGTCCTGGTGCTTCCTGTCTATCCGTCCTGGGAGTGAATCTCTCCTGACTGTGGTACTCCCCAAGGTTTCTCATTTTCTCCCAAAGACTCAGGAGTTTTTGGAGTTTTTCCTTGCCGACATGGAGGGTCTAAGGATGGGGGATGCCCAGGACTTGAACTTTATTTATTCATCTTTGTTGCTTCATTTGCTGTTTCTGATTGTGTATCATATTGCCTCTGCAAAGCCCTTTGAGACAACCTTGTTGTGATTTAGGGCTATACAAATAAAATTGAATTGAATTGAATTGAATTGAATTGAAATGAATTGAAATGAATTGAAATGAATTGAATTGAATTGAATTGAATTGTATTGTTTCAAATAAATTTTTCACACTAAATCGAGGCCTACAGAGATCAAACCTATCTAAGAACACTCCCAGATGCATGAAGTACATCTGTGTAAAATCTCATCAGAATCTACCCAGCTATTTCAGAGACTTTGGGAACGAACACACACACAGACCAAGATCCATTTATATAAAAGTATAGAGAAATATAGATATCAATTTGTAAAAAAAAACAAACAAAAAAACATCTAAGTCTAAGCAAAGACTTCATAATATATTGACGGGACACAGGGTGCGGGGCCGATTAATAGGGGGCCTATCTCCGTCAAAGCTGACAAAGTGGAAACACAGACAAAGAGCTTTTTACATTGAAAATTCTTGTGAATAATTGCTTAAATCCCTGAATTCTTTATAGATATGGACGTAAAGCAATCTCGATTTTTGCTTAAATGCAAAAACAAAACAAAAAACGGGCAGTTAGCATTTATTTTACGTAAATATGTCGAATGTGCTGCTAGTCTTTAAGCCACTGTGGCACCGCCTTATCACCAAAAAGAGCTTTTTACGTAGGAAATTCTTGTAAATAAATGCTTAAATCCCTGAATTCTTTATAGATATGAATGTAAAAGAGTCTCGATTCTTGGTTAAAAGCAAAAAACCAGGCAGTTTGCATTTACTTTACGTAAATATTGCGAACTATGACGCCAACACCATAACTGTTAATTTCGCCCAATGATTTTTTTTCACAACGTTTCAAAATGCATGCATGGACCTTGAATCCTTGAACAAATCACTCCTGAGACAATCCTTCCTGTTTGCATGCGGTACAGCTTTTGTACTTTTTCAACCTAAATCTGGTGTTGGATCACTGCATGTGTTTGAGAAAAACTGCGACTGACTTCAACAAACTGAAGCAGAGTGTGGGACGGTTCCCTAATTGAAGGCATGGTTCAGTGTCCGGGGAGTGTGTCCCGTCAATATCATTATGAAGTCTATGGTCTAAGCTTTATGTGTAACCTGTTTTGGTCAGAAAATGTATTATTGGTGTTGTTTTTAAACTTATATGACAACTAAACATGATCAACTTACGTTCGGCCATGTTGATCAGCCATCAGCAGTGCTTCGTCAGAGATGTCCCGCAGTTGAATCTCCTCCATCTGGAGCTGTGCCCAAAAGAAGTCGGAGCTGCTCAGTGGGTAGTTATTGAACCAATTGTCTGTTGTCAATGTGGGCTCGAAGCCTGTGGTCATGGCATCAGGAGGGGGTGACCTTTGGTGGTACTCTAACCCAGGTGAGTAACTTGTATGGGAAGGTGGGCTGGGGATGATTTCGTCAGACACATCACTGTTGTACCCTGTGCCTTGTAATGAGGGAAAGGTAGAATTTGAGGTTAAGCTATCGATGAGTAAAGCGTAGATTTTTATGAAACCTGTGAGACTAGTAAATTACCATTTGGCTCAAAACTGTATGCAGGTGACACCGGTGAGCTGAGAGAGGAAATTTGAATCTGGGAACTGTTTGTGGTGCCGGTCCTCAGATCCTCCTCCAACACTTCGACAATGATTGCCAGCTCCTCCAGGCTACTGGTGGGGCGTTTTCTCTGTGATGTGAAAGACAGCTATGGTATTTGCGGTTCTTGGAATGTTCCTTAATTCTTGACATTATTTTTATGGCGACCTGCAGACACGTGAGGAGTGATCACGTTTACTGACCTTGCTTGTTCGATTTGCTGTGTGAATTTTAACTCGTTTCTTGTCCCCTAAAAAAAACACACATTGATTATGAACGCAAAGTAATTTATGAAAAACTAATTTAGTATTGTAAAACTGGTCTTTACCTTGAACTCTTTTGCTGCGCAGATTCTGCTTGCAAAAATCAGAATAGTAAAGGAAGAGAGGGACATGTTTTTTAAACTGTGTTTCTTTACTTACAAACACAAGTAAATGTATTTTCCCATATCAATTGCCCTTAAATCTTTTAGGTAAATTCAAATTTGTTTTGAGCGTCAAAAGCATTCTTGCACATTTAGTCTGGATTATAATTTTCCACTTTTAATTATTGAACTGTATTCCGATTTTGGTTTAATTTTTTTTTTTCTCTCTCTCTCTCCTCCAGGGACAGATTTTAATTATAACTGTACTTTTCATGGACCAGTCTCTCTATATGTTCGTTTTTTCTGTCTGATCAGTTTATTCGAAGATTATGACTACAGTTATCAAACCGGCTGGAGGAGCGTGTGTTATCCAGGGCAAGATCAAGTTTCTATTATTTGCTTGATGAATGCCGTCACAATTGATAGAAATATGATATTGATATGACAGAATTAGTTTTTCCCAATTCGACCACGAGACGTCACATTAATCTGAATCCGACACATCAATCTGAATTACGACAAAGGGATCAAGACAGGTAAATCTACTCATCTCAGTTGTGTGTTAAAGTATTTTGCATGTGGCTTATTTAACGTTTGATGGTTGGGATGTAGAAATGCCGCAACGTAAAGAGGATCAACACACTGAAAACCCTAATACATTCACAAAACAATAAACTATATTTTTTCGGACTATAAGTCGCAGTTTTTTTCATAGTTTGGCAGAGGGTGGGTCTTATACTCTGGAGCGACTTATGTGTGAAATTATTAACACATTATTATATCATTGTTGCTTGTTAGCATATTCTGTATACTATAGTTTTCTCATTAACTCTACGTTACATTACCATACCATGCAGATTCTCACTTCGTTGTTTATACGTCATGTAATGTTAGCATACCGTACACTTATTCAGCCTGTTGTTCTCTATTGTATTTTTTTTTTTTTGAATTGCCTTTCAAGATGACATGTCTGTTCTTGGTGCTGGATTCTATCAAATAAATTTCCCCCAAAAATGCGACTTATACCCCGGTGTGACTTATAGTCCAAAAAATACGGTAAGCGTTGACACAAAAATATTTTAGTAATGTACTGTATGGTTCTGAATTATTTTCTAGCCTACCACACAACTTAGTATAAAAACCTTTGTTCAATTAACCCCTTGAAATGTTATAGCTCAGTAAACTACATAACGACGTTTGACTTTAAGACGTTAATAGTTATTCAAGAGTTCAGCTGTTTATGATTACAGTGCACTTCATACTGAATGAAAATACACGTCACACTAAATTTCACAAGATCCTTTCTTATGTGGCTTTTTAGTGTGTCCAGCTTTATTCGGACTTGCATTGTCGTCAAACCTGGTAGGAGAATATGTGTTGTCCAGCAGAATTTCGCCTTATTTTTTAAAGCAACCAGTGTCTTCATTGACAGCCATTTGTTTATTTTTCATTCATTCATTCAGCTTCCTCACCGCTTATGTGTGCTGGAACCTTTTCCAGCTAACTCTGGGCCGTAGACAGGGTACACCCTGACTCGGTTGCCAGCCAATCACAGGGCCAGAACAAAAGAAACAACCATTCGCACACGCTCATAAACATGGACAATTTGTTCAATCAGCCTACCATGCATGTTTTTGAGACATGGGAGGAAACAGATGCAGGCATGGGGAGAACATGCAAAGTCCATACAAGAAGACAGAAGCCTGGGATTGAACCCTTGACCTCAGAACTCTGAGGGGGATGTGCTAACCACTCGTCCACTATGCCGCCGCCAATTTCACCTACATGTGACTTATCGTCCGAAAAATGCCTTTCGTATAATCCATAAATAACTTTACATAGCAGACAGTTGGACAGCCCAACTGACAAATGGGTCAGTCAGCAGACAGACAGATCAATTGATAAACGGATAAATATCATGACTCGGAATTATGTATTCAGCCTAATTTTTTTTATTGATAAAGGTTACCTGAAGATCTTGTGGGTCTCTGCCCTGGGCCATACGGATGTTCCGAAGCAGATCCTTGACAGGCATTTTAACACGTACTCCAAGATATACCTTCTTATTATCTTCACTGCAATGCTCTGGAACTTAGATGAGCCATTATGGTGTCATAGTACAATGAAAAAACATGTACAGGCAAGCAGTAGACAAAGTATTTGTCTGAAAAGTTTGTCATACAGATATCTTGCCACTTGAGTACAGTTAGGATGGCTTTGTAGTAGGCCTAATACTTACTAACATCATGTTTTGATACTGTCAAAGCAAAATTAGACCCCATCTTTCCTTAAAACTAACATTAAGGCACAAACAGTAGGCGACATTTTCAGTCTACACCTTTCAAAATGAAAAATCTTGAAATACATTATTTGACAACTCCTCGGGGTTAATTACACGATCCAAGGCAATGTACCTGTACTTGTTTCACCAGCCTTCAGGGTGAGCGTATCCGAGTCTGCAATGTGCACTGCAGCACCCCGCGGCTGAGAAACTGGATGAGCGCCGGTTTTGGCTCTTCTGTACACTCGTTCCTTGCCCTCCAGCATTTTGTAACGTCCTCTCATCTTGACCGACTATTCAAAAAGAACACAGTATAAGTAACTTTGAGGGAAAAAAAATGAAACTTGCAGTTAAATACCTACACAAGCTTTGTGTTTCTAGACGAAATTGGTCAAGTCCCCACACCAGCTGGTTCTCCAGCTCACCTTGACATGACTGCTTGTTGATAAGTACTTGTACCTACCTGGTAATCTGACACCAACCACGCCCAGCAACTGCATCCATGCGTTCACGTAATCAACCTCAAATATGTTCAAATGCCTTCCATTAAAACAACTAAAAATGATAATCAAGTTTAATATGGTAGTCCAAAATTAAAACATACATATTGAAAATATATATGCAATATGTATGTTGTAATTTTGGACATACATATTGCATACATATGCAATATTTATGTTGTTGTTTTGGACTAGCAAATTAAACTTGACTTATCATTTTTATTTTTTACCATCACCTACCTACCTACCTAACCACCCACCCACCCATCCATCCATCCATCCAATGGGTTTTCCCATTGGCAGTGTATCAAATACTTGTTCTCCCCACTGTATATATATAGATAAGAAAGAGGGGAAAGAGGGGGGGCCGAGGACTAGTGAGCATCAGAGCCACTATCCGGGAGGAAACTATATCCCACCATGAGTACATCATGAAAATGGCCCCCAGTGATGACATGCTCGGTGAATGCCTCAGGCAACAGAAGCCCAGTAAGGAGGAGGACCCTGAGGAGCCATCATGGAAGGACAAGCCCCTGCATGATTTGTACCACTGACAAATTGAGGGGGTATTAGAAGTTTTGAATGGCCGTTTATTAAGGTTGTACAATTCTTTGACCATAGATGAAGAAATAAATATGCTTGCTTTGATGTAAACCAACCTCAAAGTTTCCACATTCATTCCATTCATACATGTAGAGTCGATTTTATCAAAGAGTTACTAAACAAGTTTTTTCAAGTTACAAGTTACTAAATAAATTCATGTTGGCAGTATGTTTGTATGTTCTTCCCATGCACACGTGGCTTTTTGCTGCATGTCTCTCAGTTTCTCCCACATTTCAAAGGCATGCATGTTAAAGTTTACAATTTCTCTAATCGAATCTGTTGCCTAATTGCTTGATTTTCTAATTATTCACTGGTGTGAATAATGAATAATTACATTTAATAAACATCTTTGCGTGTGTCCGTTGACAATGCTATATAGAGGACAAACCTTTGATGAAAAAAAACAAACACTAAAAGGGTATCCCATATTCACACACTTTGAGGAAACAGTACATGCTTTCAAAAAAATATATATTTATATATTTTTTTATTCATTTACGAAAATCATTTAATTAATTGTTTCAGGAGCTATTGCTTTTCAAAGCGTAAACATTAGGGGTTTAAGACTACACAGAAGCCATACTTATTTACATGTGGAAGTTATTGCATGCTTGTGGGTTTTTGATAGTTTTCTTGCTAAAATGCCTAGATTTTGTAATGTGACAACTGAAGGGGTTTGTAATTTTTAAACGCCGATGGACAAAAAAAACTGGACAAATTTTGTTCCGAAAATGAGATTGTGGAAAGGTGGGCTTTGTTGTTCTTGGCCAAGCAGATTGTTTTGAGGATTTTACCATTAGCATTGACTCAAAAGCCCCTTTCACACACTCCGAATAACCAGGAATATCGCGGGATCTAACCCTGTATGAGAAAATGTTCCACTTCATTTGATGTGGTTGGAGTCGTGAAAGAACTGGTGTCTATCATTTATAATAAAGAAAGATTTTGGAGGCAGTTTGGTGTGTTGCATGCTTTACTGATCTCTCCGTGTGTCTCATACAAATCCGTCCGTGTGACCTCACAAATGCAACACATAATATCCGCTTACAAACCTGGAGTAACCAGATGTTTGACATTTGAAAAAAATTGCCATTTTTAACTTGTTTGAATGAAGGACTTTTAACTTTAGAGGACTCAAAGGGGTCACCAAAGCCCTGATTATAATGCTGCAGGCCATGTTAATTTTATGTTTTGTTTTTAACACTGCTCACATTGTTGCTAAAAAGCCTGATGGGTTTTGCAGTATCTTGGACTTTACAGTGTATCACAAAAAGCCTGATTGGTTTTGCAGTATCTTGGACTTTTACAGTGTATCACAAAAGTGAGTACACCCCTCGCATTTCTGCAGATATTTAAGTATATCTTTTCATGGGATAATAATACTGACAAAATGACACTTTTACACAATGAAAAGTAGTCTGTGTGCCGCTTATATAATAGAGTTAATTTATTTTCCCCTTAAAATACCTCAAAATATAGCCATTAATATCTAAACCCCTGGCAACAAAAGTGAGTACACTGCATGGGAACTATGTACATCCTTAAATGTCCAAATTGAGTACTGCTTGTTCTTTTCCCTCCAAAATGACATATGATTCATTACAGGAGTGCTGTCAGCATTGCTGCAGAGATTGAAGAGGTGGTGGTGGTGGGGGGTCATTCCCACCAACATGCTTGACTGTAGGCATGACACACTTATCTTTGTACTCCTCACCTGGTCGCCGCCACACATGCTTGAGACCATCGGAACCAAACAAATTAATGTTCGTCTCATCAGACCATAGGACATGGTTCCAGTAATCCATGTGCTTGCTTCACATGTCTTCAGCAAACTATTTGCGGGCTTTCTTGTGAACCAATTTGCACCAATTTGACGTATGGTCTAAGCACTAACAGGCTGACCCTCAACCTCTTCGATTTCTGCAGCAATGCTGACAGCACTCCTGTAACGAGTCACATGACATTTTGGAGGGAAAATGACAAGCAGTACTCAATTTGGACATTTAGGGATGTACGCAGTTCCAATACGGTGTACTCACTTTTGTTGCCAGGAGTTTAGATATTAATGGCTATATTTTGAGTTAGTTTGAGGGGAAAATAAATTAACTCTATTATATAAGCTGCACACAGACTACTTTTCATTGTGTCAAAGTGTCATTTTGTCAGTGTTGTCCCATGAAAAGATACACTTAAATATCTGCAGAAATGCGAGGGGTGTACTCACTTTTGTGATGCACTGTATATCAGCTGCGTGCTTAGTTGAGGAGTTCAGCAGTATTTTTAAGGTTTGTTGCTTCAATATATCAGAAATCAAAAGGCTTTAAAGCCCCTTTTACACCTAACGTGAACAGGAAAGAACAGGAAGGTGTCATGTAATCTCATGTATCAATGTTCTAGCATATTGCATCACACTCATTCATCACAAAACTTTCATCATATGGACTGAGTACTCTTTATTATGTCACAAAGAACAACTGAGAACAGTATATAAGGTGTCTGCAGCGATTCAGCATATGCTTGCATGCCAACAAGCCATTACCGCTTGACCTGATTGTTACCTTTGCCTGTCAACATCAATAAAATCCTGTGTCTGCGATACGCAACTGGTTTCGCCGTCTCGTACATGAGGAAGGCAGAAGGCTGGAGCCCAGGATTGAATCCTTGATCTCAGAACTGTGAGAAGGACGCGCTAACCACTCTGCCACCCTGCCACCAATTCCCATGTTCTAAAATATAAAATATGTCAAGTCACATTTACAGGGTGATCCAAAAAAAGACAGGTCCTAAATTTGGATAGGCGCCTCTAGCTACAACTACTAATATTTTATTTTTATCCAGAGCATCATACATAATATAAAATTGAAGTAGTTTTAGCTGCAGTAGGTTTTGGGCCATTTTCTTTTCTTTTCTTTTCTTGTCCGTCTGTCTGTCTGTCTTTCTCTCTCTCTGTTTCTTTCTTTCTTTCTTTTAAGGGAACCCAGTATTTATATGCAAGACTATAAGGTTATAAGAATATGCACTTTTATTTATATGCTCTGAATGAAAGCACATGCTTTCACGGCTGATTGTTTACCAGCTAAAAAAAGAGGTACGACTGTTGCTAAGTGATGAAAACTATAGATTTAGTCATTCAAAAGTAAGCGAGATGAGATGTCAAAATTGATCGGAAATTATGTCATCCGTTACAATGAAGTATATGAATCAAATAACTAAACTACGGCATGTTAGTAATGTTACAAAACCAACATTTAGAGATATTTATTGAGTAATCTTTTAATCTCTGGAATTTTCTTTTTTTGTGTGTGTGTGTGTGTTTCCCGTTTATGGTAAAAGAAAAACCTCCAACTTTCAGAACACAAGAGTTGATTCTCAGCATGTATCCTTAGTATTTTTTGACGGCGTGCAATCTAACAGGTTCAACCTCTTCTGCCAGAGGAGTATTATAACGATGGGCGTGTTGCACGGAAAGTTTCCTCACCTGGGAGGCTTTATGAAATCATATAAAATGAAAAGTATTTATCAATTAATCTTCATAGAAAGTTGTGTAAACAAATAATTTCCCTTAGCAGCTGAAGAAAAGTGGTTATACATGTATTATTCAGAAAATAACCCACTCAAAAAAAACAAAACAAAAAAAAAAAAAAACAGCAGAGAATGCAATGAAAATGATGACAAAATGCCCTTTAATTATTTTTACACAACCATTTAATTTATATCAAAAGGTGCCTTCATTTGAAATATTGAATGAAAAGTACAATACAGAGAGCCGTCTAAGTTTATTTATTAATATATTAAGGCAATACTATTTAATGTTCATTGTTGTCATAGACAGCTTTGGATTTTTTAGTTGATTTCTGTCATATAAAATTGTAGGCATAACTGTCTCTAACCAAAAATAATTGTAATAATGCACATCATGAAGCAATCAAATTTCCATGTTAATACAACTAAATTTGTGTTGACCTAGTGAACTACATTTTTGTTGTAGTCGATAAATTCTCCTTGATGACCATTGGCTCCAAATGGTTTAATTTGGGGTAAATTAAGATGATTAAATTGTTGTTGTGGAATCGATTGCTTTTTCTATTATTTAGGAGCAACATTTATTGTCATTATTCAACCCCTATTCTGTCTTTAATCATGGCAGACTGACAAAGAAAGCTTATTATTTATGATTCCTTCTGAAAAAAACATTTCAGATGACAGCTTGTACGACCACGTATAAAAAAAGGAAAAAATGCAGTGCAGAATGCCAACACAAACAGTGAAGGCTCTTTTGTTTTACTGAAACAATCTTGCAGATTGTATCAGAGGCATAGTTAACCTTTTGATGCTTTGATGTCGTGGCATATGCCACTTCAATGACGCATTCGGTTATTATGAGATCAATGTACTTTTGTGGTTGAATGGAGGACGATTCATCTCCATCTATATTTTAAACAAAGGGAAATCCAGCTGAGGGCTGGGATGAAAATCATGCCAGAGAACATCTGCATAATCTTTTATCCAATATAAGTGGACTGGACATGTTTCCAGGCAATCTGAGGGCACACGTAGACATACTGACTACTGTTTATAGTCACATTAACACATATGGTAGTCCCCTGTTTATGATTATGAAAAAATAATTATATAAAAAAATATTAATAATTACTTAAAAATTTATAATTATATAAAGATAATATAATAATATTTATGAATATTTAAGTGTTTTTAAATGAACAAAAATAGTCACCTTCCCTTGAATTGCTGTCCACTGTAGTGCCCACTGTCCCTGAGAGGTTTAAAACAGAAAACAATTATAATAACAATAATTTGTCATTAATCACAAGTGAACGATATGGACCTTATGTGATTAAACATGATTACAAAATGTATCGCTTGACAGCTCTAATTTATATACAGCTTTACAATTTTGGTTTCTTCCTGAGCCAACGACGAAGAAAAATAAAGCAGTTTGGTGCCGCAATTTCTCAGTTCCGTGTACTATTATTTGTTTTGAATAAAGCTACTAAAAGGAAATAAAAAACACAGGTTGAGTTTTATGTCATCCAAAATGCTACTTATTAATAAAGGGGTTGTTGGGGAGTTCCCCGGAACAAGAAAAAAAAAAAAAAAAAAAAATTAAATTAAAAAAAATAAAAAAATCTCCTCTGACCTCTGGCATAAACAAGGCATTTCCGCCCACAGAACTGCCGCTCACTGGATATTTTTTTCTTTTTCGGACCATTCTCTGTAAACCCAAGAGATGGTTGTGCGAGAAAATCCCAGTAGATCAGCAGTTTCTGAAATACTCAGACCAGCCCTTCTGGCACCACCAACCATGCCACGTTCAAAGTCACTCAAATCACCTTTCTTCCCCATACTGATGCGCGGTTTGAACTGCAGGAGATTGTCTTAAACCATGTCTACATGCCTAAATGCACTGAGTTGCCGCCATATGATTGGCTAATTAGAAATTAAGTGTTCATGAGCAGTTGGACAGGTGTACCTAATAAAGTGGCCGGTGAGTGTATATATGGCGGTAAACACTCAGGTGATTTGAAGTTCCGCTCTGAGACCCCCAATTTAGCCACCTTTCAAAATTGGCTAATAACCATGTGTGATACATCATTGGAAAGCTTAAAATCTCAATTTGCTGGGGGAAGAAAAAATTTGAACAGGAGGGCATTTAAAAAAAAAAATTAACAGCAAAACCCTATCTGGAGGTGAGAGCACGCAAGAGCAGAATTACAGACGCCACGATTTTAACGAGATATTATCGCGTACTTACGTTGTTTCAATCCAAAAACTCCATGTAGCATGTATCACTGAGTGTCAACACACAGCTGTGAATAGCCACAGCTGGATTTTTGGGGGACTTTATGGATGAAATATGGTAATATAACAAGGGTCGCAATGCAGAACTCGCAGACATCAAGGAGTGGTCGAGATTTTCTTTTTCATATATTTACCCCTTCAAATGTTTTATTATTATTATTATTTTTTGTTTGGATCGATTATTTATCATCTAACATATCGGAGAAAATGCGACAGTAACAAAAAAATACAATTAAGCAATAGTTATGAGGGCGATATCCATGACTTTTTTACAGACGCCATTTTTTTTCACTGTGACATTATTTGTTTAAAAGTTTTAAATATGTGAGTAAATAATTCTTTAAGTCGTTTTTTTTTTTTTTTTTAACGAAATATGAGACATCAATTAATGATTCTAAGCTAAAAACGACAGACATTTTGAATAATGAATATAATTAATTACCTTCATTTTATGGCTGGGTTGAAACAAAAGCGGTTGCGTTATGTCTGTAAACGGGGGTTTTCAGGGTAAAACGGACGAATTAAAAATAGTTCGGGGTCTTCATGCACCATTAATCTGCTATGGCAGCATATAGACATATTGTTCTATCAAACAACAATTTATATATATATATATATATACATACATACATACATATATATATATATATATATATATACACATTATTTGGTCTTTTTCTTTTTCTCCATGCTTAATGTGGTACACACAAGGACACAGGACAGAGGTTGAGTCAACTTTAATCCACCTGTTATGTGTCACACAGGTAAGTAACAGGTGCTGTGCTTTTAATTACACAAATTAGAGAAGCATTTTCAAAGGGTGCCAATACTTTTGTCTGGCCCATTTTTGGTTTTGTGTAAAATGATAATGATTTTTCTTTTTTTTCCCAATCTCTTTTGTGGGTTTTTTTTTATTGCAAGCAAAATAAATGATAGAGATGAAGATATTACTACCAAAGCATTTGTAATTGCAATTATTTTCTGGGAAAAATTCAGCATTATCTGACAGAATCACAGGGGTGCCAATACTTTTGGCCAGCAGTGTATATGTATATATATATATATATATATATATATATATATATATATATATATATATATATATATATATATATATATATATATATATATATATATATATATATATATATATGTATGTATGTATGTATGTATGTATGTATGTATGTATGTATATATATATATATATGTGTGTGTGTGTGTGTGTGTGTGTGTGTGTGTGTGTGTGTGTGTGTGTGTGTGTGTGTGTGTGTGTGTGTGTGTGTGTGTGTGTGTGTGTGTATATATATATATATGTATGTATGTATAAAATCACTACTTCCATACAGTATCTACCAAAATTTGTGCTGGTGTACAAAGGTTTTAGGCCACCCTGCTCGCATATGCCTTTTCAGGCGAGTTTGCAGCAGAATTTAGGTCAAGGCTGTGTAATGACCACTCCATAGCACTCTCTGTCATTCTTAAACCAATTTGTAACCAGTATGGCAGGAAGCTATAGGTCAATTCTCCATTTGGAAGACCCATTTGCCCCCAAGTTTTAACTTCCTAGCAGAAGTCTTGAGATATTTATTCAGTGTTTCCATTTATATTTATTTAATCATGAATAGGGATGGGAATCGAAATCCGATTCCAATTCGGAACCGGTTCCGAGTGTTTCGAGGCCTCGACATCACAATGAAAAAGCCGTAACGATCCCTTTAACGAGTCCTGAAGACGCTTATTGCGTCGTGACTGTCTTGTTGTCCAAATGCATCAAACTAGCATGGCGCCAAGAACCACTCGCTCCAAAGTTTGACTACACTTCACCAGGAAAGAGTGTGAAAATGAAAGGTTACGACGGGTAAGCACGAGCATTGCAGCCATAAACATAACAATGACAGCACGTAGGTTCAAACGCTTGAAAGTGTGTCTTCACAGTACAAAGTCCCGGCTATACAGTTAGCTAAACTCCCAAATGACGATGCAGAAGACGTTGGTATAATTTGCTGACTTTATTCAACCATCACTTGAAGAGTGAAACTAAGAATAGAAATGAAACAAATCAATTTCGTCCCCAATAACAAACAGGTTTGCATCAAAGTAAATCAGCGATGATTAGCTGCTAATAACAGTATGGTTAGCATTCGTTCGCTAGCATTAGCACATCGTTCAAACCACTACACAACTGGACTTAAGTGTCCGATCGCGAGTGGAAACACAACAACAACTCAAAAGATGATACATACAGGCGTTGCCTCTGTAGATATTAACATTAACAAAGAACGTAGGCTCGTAGAAGTGTTTCCCTCTCTCACTCACTTGGATGCGGCATTTCTTCTTTGGGTGTATGCGCGCTCCAGTGGTCCTCAAACTGCGGCCCGCGGCCCAAATATGGCCCGCCTCCACATTTGGTCCGGCCATTTTGATTTTTTTTTTTTTTTCGCAATCGTGTTATTTATTTTCTGGCCTTCTCCTTGAAGAATTCAGAGAGGGTTATTTGGTTATTATCTATTTGATTAATAGTGTTTTTATTATTAATTATTATTATTATTATTATTATAAAGAATCCAGAAAGGGTTATTTGATTGTGGCTTTCTGAAAAACAATAATTTTTTACATTTATGCACTTCTGCAATCGTCACACTTTTTCTGTAACAAACTGACCCCGGCCCCTCATCAGAGAAGGGAAAAGTTATGTGGCCCTCACAGGAAAAAGTTTGGGGACCCCTGCTTTAACACATATTGCCAAAGGCAGAACAAAAACCTATCTGCCTATATATATATACCAATATTTTTTATTTCTATTAGATAAATGTTTCAGTAAAATGTTACACATTCTTGTGTATTTGCCACTTATTGCCACAGTTAACATTGAGGCTTTGGGCCTCTTTTGATCTCGTTGTGAGTTTGTAAGGTTGTGACTTCTGATTAAACAAACTCGATGCCAATCAAAACGTTTGTTCTTTTTTCCCAAATTAGAATCGATAAGAGAATCGATAAAGAATCGAATCGTTAAGCAATATCGATAATGGAATCGGAATCGTAAAAATCCTATCAATTCCCATCCCTAATCATGAATGATGCCACCTATTCAGCCAGGTGCACTATCCCCTTCTCTTAATCAAACCTCCACAACATAATGCTGTCGGCCAAATATTTTACAGTTGCTATGGCTGTCACGGTCCTTTCCTGAGGACCCTTAAACAGGCAACTGGGTGAGCGAGGGTTGGATGGAAAATCACGTTTATTTAATAGACCCACATGACAGCCTGGCTTGGGGGGTTAGGGGTGAACATACAGGGCGTGAAAGGTGAAAACGAAGTCGTGAGAAAAGCGAGAGGTCGGTGATCAGTACACTGTAAAAAATTTCAGTGTAAAATAACGGTAAAGAGCTGGCAGCAGGGTTGCCATTTATATACGGTTATTTTACAGTCTTGGTCATGTAAAAATGTTTCACAGTAATAGTCCGTTATCCAGAAAAACTGTTGATTCCTGTATTTATAGAAAATACAGTAAACGTTTGTGTTTTACGAAATTTTCCAGGTTCGCAGTGAGTAAGCAACAGGCACACTTTTGCTTAATAGGCAATGTTTATTAATTAGAAATTGCAAATAAATGAATAAATGGAGTTTAATTGATTACAATCCCACAAAAGCAAGCAAAAACAGCAAAAACAACATCAAGCATCACTCAGAATAACTACAATGCTAGGCCTGAATTGTCAAAAACCCTTACAAAGCAGTTAAAAACACATCAGCACACATAACTTTGGCGCTAGATAATCAGTTGTCGAAGCTAATAATATCCCCGCACCAAAGCGCAACGAGTTCCTCTATGAATTGGTTCACTCGTTGCACTTCCGAACGGCATCATATATCTTGGTTACCATAGCAATGAGCTAAAACTCCCGTCAGAGAGGCAAGCATAACCTGATAAGAAGTTGCATTATCAGTCCAAAAGAATGTGTGCACCTAGAGCACACATTTAGTTACTTTTCTCAAAGGCAGTTATGGCGCAGTTAAAAAGCAGTTATGACGCAGTTATGTTTATATGTGTAAAGTTATACATATATGGCACAATTCGGGTCACAAAAAAGGTTACAAGGTCATAAAAAGGTCATAGAAAATGTTACTGGTGTTTTTTTTCCCAATACATTCCACCCTTTGACCCGGATTGGGTCCATCATTAACCCCTTAATTAATTAATCCTTCAATATATTGTTCCCAATTATCAAATATCCATTGAAACCATGGCACATCGTAAAAATGGGCATATTGAAACCAATGGTGATCTTCTAGAACACAACGCACTACAGCGGTCAACATTTCAATGCGTGTATCAAAACGTGTGTCACGACGAGTATATCCACACCCTATACGTCGAACATACTCAAAAACATGTCCTGGCTCTTCTGGGTGCAAAGTCAATTCACATACGTACCGATTGTACCAAGAATTTGTTGTTTCTACCCTTATTCTCATTGATAGGCTAAAGTATACATTTTATTAGTATACATTCAAAGCAGTGAGTATACTTAATACAATAATCAATATAAACATCGGAGGTACAAAATATTGTCTTGCTGTCATAGACATCCCGGTAAATATATCCCACCAATGGTGAGCAGACTCCTGCTCAATTTCCTTGGCTGCATGTACCACTTCATTTTGAGCTATCAATGTGGACACTTTAAGCTTGGAAACGTTAGACCTGTGTTCCTCAATAAGGTCTGATTATTCCAAATGAAAAGCTCCACATTGTCCAGACAACCCGAAAACGGTGTTTTAGGCAACTGTGGGTGTGGTTTCATAGTAGCTACACAAATAGAGTGGGGTCCTATCTGATATAGCAAGTCATGAGGTCTTTCTACATACCAATCACATAATGCCTGTGTCGTGTCAAAACATGCTTCTTGATACATTACTTGTTTCATACATGCAATACCTTTATCCGATGTGTCGCATCCGCTTAGGTCATAAGTAAGATTGGTTTGTGGGCTAAACCATTCCCCTTGAGGTCTCACAAAATAATAAGCATTAGTTGTAATTACAGGCAAAACATGATATCTGCAAACTAATAAGGGTTTAGTTACAGTCATTTGCAACCACATTCCTTGACACACAGTTTCATTACATATTGTTTTCTCAGGATATACCTTTACCCAAGACTCAGTGGAGATGTTCCACACCTTTCGCCATTGATCTACTGAGGCTGATGTTACCACCCTTAGGAACCTTTCTTTCTGTAATTTCATGTTAAGTACCTGTAAATTACACACAGTCATATTCAATGCATTAGAAATATTGGTTAATACTTCGCGTGTCTCATCCCACATCCCTTTATCCCATGACAATTGTGCTAAGAATAAAGACGCCGCTTCTTCATGAGGCGCGATAGATGTGGGCATCCAAAGTCCTACGGTCGAGAGACCGTACGCAATGTCACTTCCGGTGTTGGACAACATAGTTCTGGTGACTTCTCCATCAATCGTGTTAGAGATGCCTAACACGGTTCCGGTTCCACCCAGAAGGGTGTCATACCAAGCACGCTTTTTTCGTGCTGCACAAGTGGGGAAAGGGGGAAACAAGACGATCCAGTGAATTTCCGTGTGTGTTTTCTCCAAAGCGGTGCAAGAGGGCAAAATCGGGGCCAAGCTGGTATATCTGGGGACAAAGGGGGCAAACGAGGGGGCAAAGGAACCAGAAGGGGGATCCAAAGGAACAGGAGAACCCATCCGATCCCTCGAACTTCCGTGCTGTTCGAGATCCATAGGTCAGACGTGACCTCGGTCATCCACTCAGTGCCATTGCGTGAGTGGCACGTTTTGTTGTCGAGATGCCACGGACAGACAGGTGTTTCAGACGTGACCGTGATGAGGCATCCTGCAGCCACCATGGGAGCCCTGCGAACCCTTCCTGCATTGTTGACTCCTAGTGTGCAGGGGGGTCCGGAGGAGCAGGGACGACTTCCCTTAGACACCGGACTCCCCGAGTGTCATCCACCATGCAGAGCCGTAGCGATCTCCCAGCAGATGTCCCAATAAACCGCCTCCACATCACATTATCAATCGTCAGGCTAGAAGAAGCAGAATAGATTTCAAACGCTTCGGACCAGACACAGTTTTGTATCAATTTTCTCGTAAATAACATTTTTGTATCGGAACATTAACCCATTTAGTTTCCCCAGAATATAACACAGTAACCACCTGGTCTTTCCCCTGTGCTATTATTTCAGCAGAAGATGCATGGTTTTGCAACTAATTGTACAATTTAATCTGAAGTAAAATTGTATATTACAACCCCCAATTCGCCTTGATAATCAGCATCAATAACCCTTGCAAGTATAGTTACCCCTTTAAGTGACAATCCAGATCTAGGTAAAATGTACCCGTAGTGTCCCTTGGGACATTTGAGTCGTAAATCAAGACCAGCCGAACCCGGAGTAGCTCGAACAGGTAACTCGGCGGTTTCTGCAATCTTATAGGTTGTCCTGTATTTCTTCCACTCACATTCCCTGGCTAAATGTACCCTTTGATGGCACAAAAAGCACCTTCTTTCTAACATCGCAAAGTCAAAATCGTAGTCAAAATCGTTCTAATTATTTCCACTTGGCGAAGCGCCAATATTCACTTCTCTCTCCAGATTGTTCAGTTCCGTCTTTTGTAATTTACTGTAATTACATACATTATAAATTTTGCCATGGTCACTCATTACAAAATTGGCCACTATTCCACGTAACGACAAAATCTAGAATTGTCTATTAGCCACTGAGGTCACAGCCGAACAAAGACAGCCAAATTCCATCAGCATGTGATCCAAAAGCCATAAGCCTAGACAATATTTAGTATCTTCAATACCTTAAGAAAAATTTTAAATTCAAATTACCAATAAAGCAACTCATGACAGTCAAATTCAAGTTATCAATAAAGCAGCTTATGACAGTGAGTGTACATTATTAACCCTTAAGTTGCCAATACCACACCTCAACTGTTACAGCTGCATCAAGGTGAATAATCACTTTATCACTGTTCCCATTAACATAATTTGTCAACACTATCAATAATCCTTGTTGTTTTGAGCTTCTGGGCGGGAACTGGAATACCGTCATCTGTTGATCAAGCAGATGCTGGCATACACACTCCTCCCCTCAGGCATATTTAATTAATCAGTTAATCAAATGTCTAAACCAATGTCTAAATCCATGAGCTCGTTGATAAAATTATCCTTAACATTTCATAAGTTTCAATTGAGCTCAACAATCTATTCTCATCTCTAATGAAATTCCATTTCAAAATCATTTTTGTTTCACCTGTTTTTTCAATTTGTTTCTCAATTTTATCCTAAATAATATAAGGGAAAGGCCGGAATATTCCCAGCTGCAATTACAACCTCCCCTTATAATCAATTTGGGCAAAAACCCAGCGGATGCCGTCGAGGACCCCATGTTGCAAATAGGGGCCACCGAAGGGCCGCACTCCTCATGTTGAAAAATGTTCCCTTCTTCTCATTTTGCGCAATAAACGGTCAGCCATTTACGCAATAAATGGTCAGCTATTCACACACGATCGCACGCAAAAAATCATAATCAGTCACGCGACAATAACTACAATTATCCACACGCAATAAACGGTCAACTATTACACATGAGCCTCGCAAAAAAGAATCATGACGCAACGCAGCCTCACATTCAGTCACACAACAACAACCATCCCCAATGACTTATCATACAAGACAGCACAATTTCAAATACAAATCAAAATCACCATACATTCTACCAGTGGCTCACACCAGACCAAACATAAAAAACATACAATTTGAGCTCAATGACAAACTAACTGTCAACACAGTTCCACAGAAATTCCTATTCATCTGACATCATGTGTAGTACAATCCCCTAACGAATCCACGTATCGGGACGATCACCACATCTGCGCAAACACGACGCAATTCCATTCCAGGGCTCTTTTTCCCAACCAGGAGTTACGATGACCCCATCGATCGACTCCTCAGCTTCTTTCACATTACACTTCCGCAATTTCTTAAACATCGCTATTCTGTTACGTCTCACTCAGTATTACTTTAAGCAACACAACCCAATTTTACTCAAATTACCAAATCAACTGACCAAATAAAATTCCCCAGTATTACTTAATCACAATGACCAATTCCAATCAATAATCAATTAATCAATACTATTGATCCTGCCGACAACGCCAAAATGTTTTACGAAATTTTCCAGGTTCGCAGTGAGTAAGCAACAGGCACACTTTTGCTTAATAGGCAATGTTTATTAATTAGAAATTGCAAATAAATGAATAAATGGAGTTTAATTGATTACAATCCCACAAAAGCAAGCAAAAACAGCAAAAACAACATCAAGCATCACTCAGAATAACTACAATGCTAGGTCTGAATTGTCAAAAACCCTTACAAAGCAGTTAAAAACACATCAGCACACATAACTTTGGCGCTAGATAATCAGTTGTCGAAGCTAATAATATCCCCGCACCAAAGCGCAACGAGTTCCTCTATGAATTGGTTCACTCGTTGCACTTCCGAACGGCATCATATATCTTGGTTACCATAGCAATGAGCTAAAACTCCCGTCAGAGAGGCAAGCATAACCTGATAAGAAGTTGCATTATCAGTCCAAAAGAATGTGTGCACCTAGAGCACACATTTAGTTACTTTTCTCAAAGGCAGTTATGGCGCAGTTAAAAAGCAGTTATGACGCAGTTATGTTTATATGTGTAAAGTTATACATATATGGCACAATTCGGGTCACAAAAAAGGTTACAAGGTCATAAAAAGGTCATAGAAAATGTTACTGGTGTTTTTTTTCCAATACAGTTTGTCAGCAGGATTGCCATTACCAGACTGTTATTTTACAGTCATGGTAATGTAAAAATGTTTCACAGTAATAGTCCGTAATCCAGAAAAGCGGTTGATTACTGTATTTATAGAAAATACAGTAAAAGTCCGTCAGCAGTATTGCCATTACTAGACTTATTTTACAGTCCTGGTAATGTAAAAATATTTAACAGTAGTAGTCTAATCCAGGAAAAACTGTATATTCCTGTATTACCAGAATTCACGGTAAAGAGCAGGCAACTGAGGAGCTGCAGTATGCTGCGTTTTTAACGATATACTGTGTTTTAACGGTATTTGGGGGAAATGACTTTACAGTCTATGAATGCATATATTTCTGTCTAGTACAGGAAAAAAATGCTGATGTCAGGTGCAAAACAGAACAGGTTTTATTTCATCGTGTTGGCAGGCAGTGAAAACCGACAGGAACTAGAGAGATGGTGCAGTCGGGTCGTGTAGGTCAGGCTGAGCAGGCTGGACATCTGCCGTAATCGGGTCAAGCAGGACAGGTTGAGCTCAACGGAGCGCTGGCATAGTCTGGTCAAGAAGGACAGGCTGAACAAGTTGATTGGGCTGGAACTCTGGCGTAGTCGGGTCAAGCAGGACAGGCTGGGTCAGAAGTGGTGATCGGTCAAGGACAAATCCCAAATTACCCCTAAACAATATACTACAAAAAGTGTTGACGTGATGTGTAGTCAGGACTTTTCGGAGGTGCACGTCAGGCTATGGCGTAGGGTCATAATCGGGTCTGCGTTAATAGCGTAGGCCCGCCGTCACCGCTACACAGAAGCATAAATCAGCCTTCAGGGTGATGGAATACTACAATTTTTGGATAAGGGCCAGTTTAGATCAGAGTGGGGATACAACAAGAAACATACGAGTAGAATAGAATGGAGGCAACGTGAAATAATATAATACTATAGCCCAGGGTTCACTAAATCCGGACCTCGGTGCCTTTTCCTGTCGTGTTTTCCATGTCTCCCTCCTCCAACACACCTGAATCAAAATAATCAGGATCATTATCAGGCTTCTAGAGAGGTTGCTGATGACGTAATCATTTGATTCAGGAGTGTTTGGGGAGAGCGACATGGAAAACACGCCAGGAAAAGTGGCACCGAGGTCCGGATTTAGGGAACCCTGATATAGCCTATAGGCCACAGGTGTCAAACAGATTCCAGAAAGGGCCTAGTGGGTGGGGGATTTTGTTCCAACCGATAACGCACAGAGAGTTTAACCAATGAACTTCCTGCTGAAACAAGCAGCACCTGACAAAGTTTAACTGATTTCACATGTAAAAGATCTAATTGGTGAAAAGGTGTCCTCTTCATTGGTTGGAAAGCAAACCTGCACCCACTAAGCCCTTCCTGGAATCGGTTTGACACCTGTGCTATAGGCCAACAAAACATCCAGTCTGGTGTTTGCGTCGATGTGATTGTGTTGTAGTCTGAGGCTCAACTCCAATGCATCATCCGCTACAGCTAACGCTAATGCATTTAGCTAACATTTGCAACATCAAAATTTAAAACTGCTAACAATCAAAACATAAACATAATAAATGTATTAAATAAATAATAATATAGATAGAGAAATTATTATAAATACATTTTATCATATTGTAACTCCACTGTTGGATACATATGAGACACTCGGTTTTCACCTTTTTAACTGCTCACTGGCAAACACCTTTTATTTATTTTCCCAAAAAATTCACTCAGCTGCATCTTTTGCAAAACAATAGAAAACTGCCCTCTACTGGCACTCCAGAGGAATTAACATCAATATTATATATCGCCATCCAGCAATCCTTAGAACTTTAGTTTAGTATACAATAATTTAGGTAATATGAGTAAGACTTAATTAACTCACCGTTTATAAATTGGTACACATAAATCCCAATATAAGTTGAAGAACAAGCACTGAAGAGCAGCAAATGTCATCTAAAGTCATCCTCTGAAGAGTCTCCAACATCCAAATTATGGCTAATTAGGTCCTCCAGGATTTGATGGCAAATTATTTGCAGTGTCTAGTTATTTTAATTTAAATTGGCAAAAAACATAGTCTATATTGCCACAATGTAAAAGATGTCAGATTTCTGACCATGCTCCAAATTTCCAGTCAAAACTCAGTTTCCCAAAAATACGGTAGTGTCATGTAATTGAAACATTAACATACCGTTTACAGCATTTGTCTTATTGCTTTAATGCTGGTAACCCGCAATGCATTGCTAACTACCCACAATGCATTTCTAACTACAGTAATAAACTGTTTAACACAAAAACGGTATTTTAGTGTTCAAAATTGGCCGTAAATTTACAGCAATTTTTTACAGTGTAGACAAAACACAGTTATCAAAGAACGAGAGAAACAATGAACTACAATACAGCGATATGCCGGAGCTCCGGCTGGAGCTAGAAAATGATTGATGACACCCTCATGCCTGGGGCCAAGCAATGGAGTTCTCTGGCTTACAAAGCCTCTTTTTAAGCTCCAAATGAAGCGATGCTCATACTAACAAAACAATTCAGTCTTTTGTCAAATCAGAGGCAATGTCTCAAAGTATCAAGGGCTTGTCCTTGTATTGTGTGCATTTGCAAACTGTAACCTGGCATGTTTCTTTTGGGGTAACGGCTTCTTTCTGGCAGTGTGGGCTCTCAGTGTTGTTACAACTTCATGAAGTCTTTTGTTTTGTTATATTATAAGGCCAAACTTTAATCTCTGGTCCAGGAAAAGAACAACCTTCTTGAGTGGTATGATGTTTGGGCATTCCCGTGATGTTTGAACAGTATATGCATATAATTGTTTGAACAGATTAACTTGGCTCCTTCAGGCACCTGGAAATTCCACCCGGGGTTTAATAGATGTGTACAAGTCTATTATTATCTTCCGGATATATTTAGTGATTTCTTTTGACTTTCCAATCATGTTATTGGGTGTGTTGCTGCAGAAGCAGCAGTGTGTTTCAGGTGTTCCCTTAAATACATTCATATGTGTCTCTATTTTTATCAAATGGTGCCAATAAACTAAGCGTCCCAAGACATGCCAAATTGTTAAAAATAGAATAGCATTACTGCGGTATGTCAACCTTTTGTCTAGAGAAAAATATCATAATTAGAATAAAGTTCTGGCATTTAGCAAATAGAAATAATTAAGATTTCGTCGAATTGACCATAAAAGGAATAGTTTTATTCAATGTCATACAGGTTTTTTTTTTTTTTTTTTTTTTTAAATACATTGTATGCAAACGCCTGGTTTCACTGTATGTAGTATTTTCAATACAATTATAATTGCTGTAGTAGCTCTACATTGAGTATTATAGTTCATGAAAATCATTATATATCCTTGCAGTCTGAATGTTCCGTGTTTGTCTGGGGCCCTCTAGGGGTAAAAAAGGTTGTCTTTTAATCTTCTCGAAGTAAGGGGTAAGTAAGCTTTTCTGCAAACACTTGAAAGTGACTTAGAGCTACCAATAGATGTCAGTAGAGCATAAGAATGAATCATGTCTTTCAATGTAGCTGGTTTTGAGTTCTGTCCATTTGAACTTTCGGGTTCCTATTTACTCAATTTCTGCTATATTGGACGCAATTACGTTTCGTAATATTTAAAGATTTTTTTCCCCCTCTTCATAAAATACCCAGTGCGTCGTGCAAATGCAAAATAAAGCAACTCTACGCACCAGGCAATGTAAACAGGAATTCCTGTGTGGATACTGTGTGCAAGTGAATGGGTTTGCGCACGTGTGCGTGTTACCGAACTGTAACATTGGCTCTGTACTATTTCCAAAAATAGTGATGTTGGCAAAGGTAATTCAGTGGACATTAACAGCTATCTTATCAGCAACTAAACAAATATAATTATTATTTTCTTTTTTCACAAGTGTGCCTTTACCCATGTGTCATCTTTGTTACACATAATCTCAAGTGGTGTCATCTGGCCCTTTGTTGTGTTGTGAAAATGTCTAATACAGGCATGTCCAAAGTCTGGCCCGGGGGCCAAACGCGGCCCGTGGTCAAATTTCTTCCGGCCCCCACCCTCTGTCATAAAATCAATAACATCTGGCCCACACACAGACTTAATAAATTGGTCAGCAGTACTGCAACCAGCATATGAAGTAGCTTACACACGAAATGCTGCTCCTCGTTTACCCACTAAAAGGCAGCAGCACTTTAACCCTTTATTGCCAAAAGTATCACATTTGATACCCCTAAAATTTCATGATTTTCAGACTAATTTAAGATTTTGACATTTCTTTTTGAAAAAAAAAAAAAAAAAAAATGGATGCAAGTCAACACATGCATCTGCAGGTTCCATGAGAAAAAAACATGATTTAGCATGGGTTATAGACATTAGAGCGCTTATTACACATATTCATTTTGACTTTTCTTTCCATAAATTTCAAAAAAAGGTTTCATTAGGACCTATTTTTCTAATTTTGGGCTTCTCTGATAATTGCTTCATGTTGCAGGTATTTAAGGGCTAAGCAACATTACTCCGTGTGACCCTCTACTTCCAAATTTTCTAAAATGGTGACAACAAAAAAAGCCGACGCTTCAAGGATGATGAAAATTGGACTATTTCTTCAGTAAAATACGCAACAACTGTGCCTTGCCTTATTTGCAAAGAGACAGTCGATTTCAATGAGGCGATATTACCAAACAAGACACGCTCACATGTATGGCAAGATTACAGGGAAGATACGCAGCGAGAAATTGAAGCAACTTGAAGCTAGTTTAATTTTACAGCAGTAGTATTTCGCAAGAGCCCGAGAGTTGAAAGAGAACGCCGCAAAGGCTAGTTGCGAGATTATTGAAATTATTCATTAAAAAAATAATAAAGCAAATGTGACACACTGAATGGCTTGCTAATTTTTCCTTAAATACTGGACTGTCCTGAGACAGTCAGGAAATTAGAATATTGTGTATTCTAATTTCCTGAGACAGTCCTGTATATATACACAGGACTGTCTCAAAAAATTAGAATATTGTGTATTCTAATTTTCTGAGACAGTCCAGTATATTGTTCTACGTAAAGGACGTCAGCCAAGGTCGGCCCCCCACATTTTTACCACGCCAAATCTGGCCCCCTTTGCAAAAAGTTTGGACACCCCTGGTCTAATACATGGACAACAAGCATTTCAACCTTGGTTGCATCAGTCCCTTTCAAACATATTTTTCCATGTGCATATGGAAGACTTTAAATTGGTTTTGGTAAAAATGGGAATCAATATTGAACACTTTTGCCCTAATTTAAAAAAGTACATTTAGCGCAAATACAGCACTGGACATCACCAGACATCACCAGACATCCAGACATCAGCTAGAATGCAAAACATTGCAGAATTATTTCAATTTGCTGGACAGTAAGTACAGTTTCTGGGCATGAAGTGCACTTCAAAGGTCATGGTCACAGGATTTCAATCACATTCATGTCTGGACTATGCCAAGGGTCACTCCTCGAAAGTAGACTTAACTTAGACAGTTACAGTTACTTAGACCCCTAAACTTGACAGCGAGCTAAGCTCCGAAATGACGATGTCAGATGTGTGTGTGGTTTGGTGACTTTATTCAGCTGTTCATGACATCAACACTTGCAGATTGAAACTAATATAAAAATGAAATGATGAAATGTTCATCTTCATTAACAGCAATTCAAATTTGCTTTTATAACTAGCTGCTGATACAATAATAATAATCCACACAAATGATTAGCATGTATCAGTTAGCGTCCGCACATCATCAGAAACAATCACATTAACTTGCCCCAAGTATTTCACCACAAATGAAAATGCACAATGTCCGCGCAGGCTTGCAGCTCTAATCTTTCTCCTCTGCCGCTCACTCGGCTGTGCGACTTCTTCGTGAGAGCAGATGTGCTCTTCCTCTATTGTGCGCGTGCGCTCTTACTCTTGTGTCGAAGTACTAACCGGTCATCACACGACCGTGACGGTCTACCGGATCGTGACAGATTGGTACTGTGCATGCGTGAACCAATGCCATTTTCTCTCGAGCAATGACAATGGATATAGTTTTATATCATGTGTGTATGTACATTGGATATAATATATATATATATATATATATATATATATATATATATATATATATATATATATATATATATATATATATATACACAGTGCCCTCCATAATTATTGGCACCCCTGAAAAAGATGTGTTTTTTAGCTTCTAATATATATATTTTTTTTATTCAAATAATATAAGACCTTAATGGAAAAAAAGAGAAAAATCCAACCTTCAATACAAGTGCATTCATTCAGTGGGGGGAAAATCCCACATAAAGAAAAAATTATTTGACATCAAATAATGTGTGTCAAATTTACTAGCACCCCTGGTGTTAATACTTTGTACAACCCCCTTTTGCCAACAAAACAAGGTCTGGGGACTGAGATGGCCATGGGAGGAGCTTGATTTTGTGTCTGGTGGACAATTTCTGTGTAGATTTGGCCATATGTTTAGGGTCATTGTCTTGCTGAAAGATCCAGTGATGACCCATCTTCAGCTTTTGGGCAGAGGGCAACAGATGATTTTGATTTAAAATGTCCTGGTATTTCAAAGCATTCATGATGCCGTGCACCCTAACAAGGTTCCCAGGGCCTTTGGAAGCGAAACAGCCCCACAGCATCACTGACCCACCCCCATACTTCACAGTGGGTATGAGGTGCTTTTCAGCATGCACATCTTTCGTGGCATGCCAGACCCACTTAGAGTGTTTGTTGCCAAAAAGCTCAATCTTGGTCACACACAAAAATACACACGGTCCCAGGCTTCAACTGGGACCGTGTGATTTGGTCTTTACTTTGTGTGTTACTCCCAAACAAGTCACCTTTGGTTTCATGAGTCTTCTAAATATTTTGCCAAAACTTCTGTGGAGTGCCCAAGTGCCTCTTTGCGAACATTAAACGTGCAATAATGTTTTATTTATTTATTTATTTTTAAACAGCAGTGGCTTCCTCCATGGAGTCCTCCCATGAACACCATTCTTGGCCATAGTTTGACATATACTGTAGTTGATGTGTGCACAGAGATGTTGGACTGTGCCAGTGATTTCTGTATGTCTTTAGCAGATGCTCTAGGGTTCTTTTTTAACCTCTTTGAGTATTCTGCGCTGAGCTCTCAGCGTCATCTTTGGTGGACGACCACTCCTTGGGAGAGAAGCAACAGTGCCAAAATATCTCCATTTGTACACAACTTCTCTGACTATCAATTGATGAACATCCAGACTTTTAGAGTGATTTTCCAAGCTTTATACAAATCAACAATCCTTGATCGCAGGTCTCCAGACAGCTCCTTTGACCGAGCCATGATGCACATCAGACAATGCTTCTGATCTAGACATTTCTTACCAGGTCTGTGTTTTATAATGTGCAGGGCAGCTCCAAATCCCTCATCAGTGATTGGGCTCACACCTGACTAAAAATGTTTGGTAAAATTGGTTTCAATTGCTCTTTAAGTCTCCTTAGGCAGATGTCTCACTTACTTATTTTCACCCTTCTGTCTTTGCTTGCATGCTATCTTCAATAAAATATGAAAACCTATAAATTTTTGGGTGGTTTTAGTTAAAGCAGACACTGTTTTTTCATCTGTGTGATTTTGACACAGATCAGATCACATTTGATGGTGATTTTATGCAGAAATGTGAGAATTTCGACACAGATCAGATCACATTTGATGGTGATTTTATGCAGAAATGTGAGAATTTCCAAAAGGTTCAGATACTTTTTAATACCACTGTATACTCACATATGAAAATATAGGACTCTGAAGCATTCATTCATTTTTACAATAACACTGTTTCTTACATATATCTTAACAAAGAATAACTAAAAAGGCTAGTTAATCTATAGATATCTGAAAAACCTTGTATGTTATAGCAAAGTCTGTAATGTTTAAATAAAGCTTTTGATTTAAATTATAACAGTGTGAATGTTTTTTGAAGGACTTAATTGGGATGAGTGGAGATGAATACAGTTAGGTATGTAAGGACTATGCTTCCTGCGCCAAAATAAATGCATGCATCGCAAAACAAAAGTCAACATTAAGACAAAAGTCAACATTAAGATAACATTAAGGGAAAAAAAAGAAAGAAAGAAAGAAAAAACACTGGAGACAAAATGGTGGACTAGACTCCGGCTTCGTAACGTCGAAATCACGTAAGTCGGGTATGTTGTAACCCGGGGAAGACCTGTGCATAAATTGTTACAAATACCTTACACATACCTGTTTGGGATATTCACTTGAAAGGTATAGCTGAATCTGTCAAAAACAATAACAGAGTATATGAAAATTTAATTACCATATTTTTCGGACTTTAAGTCTCAGTTTTTTTCATAGTTTGACTTGGGGTGCGACTTATACTCTAGAGCGACTATGATGTGTGAAATTATTAACACATTATTATATCATTTCACATGTTATTTTGGTGTTTTAGAGTGACACTGATGGTTTGGTAAAATTGTTAGCAGGTTCTTTATGCTATAGTTATCTGAATAACTCTTAATAGATATGTTACGTTAACATACCGGCCACGTTCGCATTTCGTTGTTCATGCATCATGTAACATTATCATACGGTCCACTTATTCAGAATGTTGCTCTCTATTGTATTTTTATTTTAAATTGCCTTTCAATCTGTTCCATGTGTTGGATTTTATCAAGTAAATTTCCCCCCGAAATGCGACTTATACTCCAGTGTAACGTATGTTTTTTTTCTCATCATTGCGCATTTTTGGGCTGGTGCGACTTATACACAGGTGCGACTTATAGTCTGAAAAATAGGGTAATTGTAATTTTTATTTGAGTCTTAAATCTAACATGAACGTAGTGCTAAAACCTATGCGTACATGCAGTTTAAATACTTCACTTTATGATACATTTCCAATCTACAATATATAATTTAAAGTTGTGAAGAAGTGACTAAAACTGAAGAAAACAAATCAAGCAAAATGAAGTTAAAATGAAGTCTCCATGTTGTTCATTTCCCAAACACATATACCAGATAGTCTATAAACTATTGATTGGTCAAATTTAATCAATAAAACATTGTTCCTTGGCTGCAACCCACCCTCTTAAGAGCACAAATATTTCGGTTTTCAAGTATAACATTCATTTCCAATCAGTGCATGAGGAAATGTAATTCAAAGTGTGGATACAATGAACAGTGTAAATAATCCTGTATTGTATTTCACAAGTCTACCCTTCACCTTTGTGTGCACATATCAGAGGGCGTTTCTTTGCTGACTCACTCAAATGGGATTTGTTGTAATTCTTTTATATGTTTGTGTACAAAGCACCAACACACACCCAAGCCTGATAATAGAAAGTCTCATTTGGCAGGTCACACAGAGCAGCTGCATTGAGAAAGTGACAGAAACTTCTTATTTACACATTAAACATTATTGAGAGGTGCTAGACTTTGAATGAACATGTCTTTATAGAAAGCACTTGTTGCCTTTGTGCTAATATAAACTTTCATCGGTGCGTGAACAAAATGTGTGACATTTTTTAATAACGGTGAAAAAAAAATCATATACCACACAATATATCAGCCGATTTTTAATGGCGATAAGTTTAATGAGGTACTGATCCTGTTCTGAACTCTTGTGCAGGTCTACTGTCGTAGTTGGCAGATGTATTTTCTTATGAATTTGTACAGTGAAAACAATAACTGGTGGATCTACTTGATCAATTCATTGTAACAATTTGCACTTACTTCTATGAAGTAAATTTTACAGCTTGTGAACTGAACTTCATATTGCAAGAGGTAAAATTTATTTCATAAAAGTGCAAATTGTTACAAAGATTTTATCAAGTAAATCCACCAGTTATTTTTTTCAGTGTATGAAGAAGGTATTATCATGTGCAATTGTACCTCAACGTTTTGGTCGATTTGTTGGAGTGGCCTTCCTGCAGCAAACACAAAGACAGGGGTACCCCAGTTGGTAATAATCTACCCACAGTCCAGCCCATTACTTACACTACTGCCCTCAGGAGAAAACTGAAGTGCACAGCTTAGAAATATATAATTAAGAAAAAAGGAACGGCATGTAAAGTGTATATAAACATACGCATATTTTATTTTTATTGGGTTTTAAATCTAAACGTTCCATGAGTAATAATGAGCAGAAATAACAGGCCTCAGCATGACGAATCCTGCTTGTGATTCATGCAGAAACACTTCTTCATTGTGCATGAAATTCGAGGTAATTTCAGTGCACGTACAGGTGCCAGCAATTGCAACCCCTAGGCTTCATGAATAAGTTATTGTTTGACGTCATTTAACAAGAATTTTCTCACAATTTCCTGCGTAATTAGAAGTCGTCAGTGACAGGGTGGTAACATAATACACATATTGGTGGTGCAGTTCTCCTTTCCAAAGTAAAATACAAAAGTTACAAAACTTCTGGTGCAACATTTTTGTTGTTATATTTCTGAGTAAATGTTAGGTTAGTTATAAGTGCTGCTTTTGTATGAAGAAAACCTGCTGAAGGATCCAAACCCGATGTTTCAATTCAGTACAATATAAATGATAAAACCACTATATTTTGTGTGTAAAACTTTTTTTCTGTGATTTGAATGAACAAGAACGGAGTTAGTTATCGCCTAAACAATATATAATACATACTATATATATATATTTGCATCCACTGATAGCACACTTTGCCACTTAGGTAAAGACTACAATGCCTTGCAAAAGTATTCGGCCCCCTTGAATCTTGCAACCTTTCGCCACATTTCAGGCTTCAAACATAAAGATATGAAATTTAATGTTTTTGACAAGAATCAACAACAAGTGGGACACAATTGTGAAGTGGAACAACATTTATTGGATAATTTAAACTTTTTTAACAAATAAAAAACTGAAAAGTGGGGCGTGCAATATTATTCGGCCCCTTTACTTTCAGTGCAGCAAACTCACTCCAGAAGTGCAGTGAGGATCTCTGAATGATCCAATGTTGTCCTAAATGACCAATGTTGATAAATAGAATCCACCTGTGTGTAATCAAGTCTCCGTATAAATGCACCTGCTCTGTGATAGTCTCAGGGTTCTGTTTAAAGTGCAGAGAGCATTATGAAAACCAAGGAACACACCAGGCAGGTCCAAGATACTGTTGTGGAGAAGTTTAAAGCCGGATTTGGATACAAAAAGATTTCCCAAGCTTTAAACATCTCAAGGAGCACTGTGCAAGCCATCATATTGAAATGGAAGGAGCATCAGACCACTGCAAATCTACCAAGACCCGGCCGTCCTTCCAAACTTTCTTCTCAAACAAGGAGAAAACTGATCAGAGATGCAGCCAAGAGGCCCATGATCACTTTGAATGAACTGCAGAGATCTACAGCTGAGGTGGGAGAGTCTGTCCATAGGACAACAATCAGTCGTACACTGCACAAATCTGGCCTTTATGGAAAAGTGGCAAGAAGAAAGCCATTTCTCAAAGATATCCATAAAAAGTCTCGTTTAAAGTTTGCCACAAGCCACCTGGGAGACACACCAAACATGTGGAAGAAGGTGCTCTGGTCAGATGAAACTAAAATGGAACTTTTTGGCCACAATGCAAAACGATATGTTTGGCGTAAAAGCAACACAGCTCATCACCCTGAACACACCATCCCCACTGTCAAACATGGTGGTGGCAGCATCATGGTTTGGGCCTGCTTTTCTTCAGCAGGGACAGGGAAGATGGTTAAAATTGACGGGAAGATGGATGCAGCCAAATACAGGAACATTCTGGAAGAAAACCTGTTGGTATCTGCAGAAGACCTGAGACTGGGACAGAGATTTATCTTCCAATAGGACAATGATCCAAAACATAAAGCCAAATCTACAATGGAATGGTTCAAAAATAAACGTATCCAGGTGTTACAATGGCCAAGTCAAAGTCCAGACCTGAATCCAATCGAGAATCTGTGGAAAGAGCTGAAGACTGCTGTTCACAAACACTCTCCATCCAACCTCACTGAGCTCGAGCTGTTTTGCAAGGAAGAATGGGCAAGAATGTCAGTCTCTCGATGTACAAAACTGATAGAAACATACCCCAAGCGACTTGCAGCTGTAATTGGAGCATAAGGTGGCGCTACAAAGTATTAACGCAAGGGGGCCGAATAATATTGCACGCCCCACTTTTCAGTTTTTTATTTGTTAAAAAAAGTTTAAATTATCCAATAAATTTTGTTCCACTTCACGATTGTGTCCCACTTGTTGTTGATTCTTGACAAAAAATTTAAATTTTATATCTTTATGTTTGAAGCCTGAAATGTGGCGAAAGGTTGCAAGGTTCAAGGGGGCCGAATACTTTTGCAAGGCACTGTATATAAGCACATGTCGAGATAGACACCTAAAGGCGCTTCTCATCTCATCTCATCATTCTCATATCAATATTGTGAAGAATATATTAAAATATAATAATATGAGAAAAAAAAATTCCGTCAGACATTTTAAAAAGTGAAACGGGTATTGAAATATTTAAAGATTATGGGCTAAAGAAAATGAAAACCTAAAATTCAGTACCTATGAAAATTTTAGTACCACACACAACCAAATAAAAAATGTTGGTTTTGGCAAAAATGTTTGGCTCCTAAAACGTGTACTGAGTTCTATGCACTCAGTTTTTGCTTCGGAGTCCTTATGTGAATGACAGCATCAATGCACCAAGGCATGCAGACAATCAAGTTGTGGCACTACGTTGGTGTAATGTAAATCCAAGTTGCTTTATAGTAGCCTTGATATCATCTGCATTGTTGGGTCTGGTGTCTCTTATCGTCATGCCAACAGTCCATAGATTTTCTATGGGGTTCAGGTCAGGGGAGTTTGTTGCTCAATCAAGAACACAGAAAAAAACATAGTCAATAAACCAGCTTTTGGTAGCTTTGGCAATATGGGGTAGGTGCCAACTCCTTCTGGAATACAATAAGCATCTCCACAAAGTAGATGGAAGCATGGGATGCTCTACTAAATTCTGGTGGCTGTCTGCATTTAGTGTAGACTTCAGAAAAAGGTGAGCCAACAGATGACATGTCGCTGCAGAACATCATTTACAGTAGCTGTGTCACAATTCAGGTAGGATTCTTCCTCTGACTTGGAGGAAGAACACTGGACACTCCCCCGTTAACCGGTCTACCCTTCAGCGTACTCTCTGTGAGCGTCATCGCCATTCCCTTGCGTCATTTTTACTACTTGAACAATTTACAGAAGAATTCAGAAATTCAATACATTTCGAACCCCAAAAATTGTAAAGTGATGTTTTGACTACATCAAGCAAGCGTTAATCAGCATAGACAGTTGCAGGGTTTTATGTTGAGATTTTTGTTTCTTGTTTGAAGTTGAGTGTTCAAATAAGTCAAAATCCTAAAGTAAAAACGTTTGTGAAATTTGAATACTTTAAAACGTCGTGTTGCCAGTAGATGAAATTCATTACTTTCAGTTGTAGCAGCAGCACGTGAAGCATCTTGGGTTGGCTAATGAGAATGGTGAGAAGGATAGTACGGTGTATGCTTCTAAATTGTCCCAAAATCAATGATAAGGAGTGTGTGAGAGGAGTAACTAATATTTGCTTAAATGTATAACTTTTGAAGTACAGGTAGTCCCCGGGTTATGAACAAGTTCTGTTCCTAAGCTGGTGATGTGACCCGAATTTCCGTGTAAGTTGGAATCAACCCTTTAGGTACCCATAATTACCGCCCAAAATCTCAAAATAACTGTACAAAAATATGCATTATACGACATATTAATAAGATGAAGTAAAAAATAAGATACTGTGAGGTACAATGTGTTAAATGCTGTTTTATTCAATGACTTCGGAAAAAAAAAAAAAAACATCGGGCTTCACTTGCTGTTGAGTCGCCTTGCTGAGAGAAAGTGTGCTGTGGAAAGAGTAGGGAAGCGAGAGAGGGGGCATATCATGGCCGCTCAGGTCACTAGCGCCGCCTCTCTTAATGCGAGCCTGCCGTCCGAACTCAAAACACCCGATTGGGACTCGCAAGAGGAGTTGGTGCGGGGGGAGAAGCATCAGCAGCAGCATGAGAACAAGGAAATGGGACCTGATGCCATCAGGAACTGCAGGACGGCGGCAACGCTGCTTGGGGAGGTGGGGAGCCTGACATGGCAAGAAATAAGTACTGTTTACTCGACTAAAAAAAGAAAAACGACTGAAGACAGAATGACGGACGAACTCACGTAAGGCGGGTACGTTGTAACTTAAAGACTACCTGTACCTTATAAAGGAACTGATGAACATTTGATAACTGCATTAAAAAACTCTTAGCAATGCACTGTATTAAGCCTGAGTTATGCTCCTGCATTGCGGTGACGGCGAAGTGACTACGGCGTCAACGAGCATTCAATAGTTCTGCGGTGAGGGAACGCGTTGCTCTGTAATTCACCGCCAAGCCACTAGAGGGGTATGGTGTTATGTTTGTACGGTTTTGGGGCATGCTTGTTGACTTCCGCTAGTCTAGTTTAACAGAGAAAAAAATAAACAATGCAAGATGGAACGCTTAAATGTAAATCTTCAGCTCATCAACATTGAATAAATATTGATCATACAAATGTTGAGGCGCAGGGCGACGCAGAAAACGGTTTCGAGGCGGCCTGGCCGACTTTTGATGCCTCACAGAGAGTTCTAGATTCGAGTGGAGACCAGCTAGCTTTGGCGGCTAGCTTCAAACTGGCGTCGAGCACTGCGTCCAAGGTCTGCAAAGCCCTCCAGCCCGATTTGTTTGCCGTGTCCTACAACCAGCCAGTAGGAAGCCATAGCAGATTTATAGCGGTTATGGAACTTCCTAAACTGCGCTTGAAGCCTTGATGTTAACGTTATCATAAAAGCACCAAGGCACTCTTAATCAGTGATGATGTATCGAGTGTGAACTGTCTGTTGTGGAAAATTAAAACATCAAAACAACTCTTTTGACACCAAACTTGTGCTTTCTTCTTCATAAACTTGAAGTGTGACACGTAAATAAGTCACAGACTCACAGCAAACATATGTACACAATAAATGACGAAGTGCACGAACCAAAAATACGACATAAAGTGATATAAAGCTGGCAATTTTGGCCGACTGAGTCAGCGCTTTGTGTGGCCATTCGATTCCGAACACACCCATATTTGAGTGGTCCTTCCATTCTTTTATTCAATCGCTGGCTGACCTCCAGCCCCGTATTTTCAGCAATCTACTCCCTCGAATTGCTTGCCACTTGGCAATCTTCATAATGTCTTGACGAGCCATTGTAGAAGTTGTCGTACTTGCTCTTCGGTGATACTCTCGTTGGCTTGGTCCATTTTTGCGTGTAGAAAAATAATGTTTGAGAATGGCGGTGATTTCGCACTGAACCGGAAACAACAGTCTGAGCGGACCACCACGTCACACGCGTTGACACGACGCGAAGTCAGAAAAAAAAGAAGGACCCAGAGAGGCTATGGCGCAGGGTCGTAAATCGGGTCTTCCTTGACGGCGCGGGTCTGACGCGGAAGTATAACACGTCCTTTACTCAGTAAAGAGCTACATCAATTGTTTATGTTCTTTTTGGAAACAGACCAATAAACCAAGTGTAACAATTACAACTAGGGTTGGGCATCGTTTGAATTTGAACAGTTTAGGTTCCAATTCCGATTCCATGTTTTGATTCCGGTTCCAAACGATTCTCGATTACGATTCTTTTAGAAGGCAGGGTAAAAAAATTTGCATCGTTTATATTAATTTCTTAACTTCTCGATAATTTTTTAAATTATATGAACCTTCAATTAACTTTGCTATGAATTTCTCACAGGGCTATTTTAACTTGGATTTAAATATCAGTCTTTGAACTTGAATATGATAAAGTTTCTTTCCACAGGAGTGCACTTTCACGAAGATGTTTATTTCTCAAAAGTTCTGGAGAAAACATTTACACATATTATTTTGCCTATGTTTTAGAGTGTCTTATGCTGGTGGCATTTATTGTATTACATCGACTGTTTTAGGTGGTATTTCTACAAATTAGTTAAGGACTGGCATCTTGCAGATGATTTCTTTCTAAACTGATATACTAGTATTGTTCATACGGCCACAAGATGTCACTATTGTGTTTATGGACTCTACAGTTTTTCTTTCGGTTTGCTATGTGCTCTTGGCTTCCCCTAGTGGTGACTTGTGGTGGCAAAAAGAACTTAATACCGTACTTTAGTTGGAAAAGAATCCTTAAGGTGTAAGACGCTACACACCTCCTTTGCATGACACATCGTTGGGAAGCCCTGATAAAACAAAATCTGTAAATTCGCGTGTTTTAACAGAGGGTCTGATATCATTTCATTGTGTTTATTCTGTCACTTTGTTGTCATTGTGAAGCGAAGCAACAGCTAAATCAGCAACTTCATTTGATCTGCTCATAACGGAGCTAGTCTTGATGTGGCTTCTTCTTCGTGGTGTTCGGCAGCTATTTTTTTCTGATCGGTGTTGAGGGCATTGAAACTTGGAATCGAAATTTTAAAAATTCGAACGGTTCCAGGAGAACCGCAGCATTAGCCCCATATCCCATCGATGCTCGATGCCCAACCCTAGTTACAACTATGTGGAATATTACGCTATTAAAACACCAATGGATTTTTTACTCAGGCTGTTCATACGGGTGTCGTTTCTGATGCATAACTGTCAAAATTATGTTATTTCTCAAATGAATGACAGCAAAACTGGGCGAAGGTGTTAAATATTTTATTCTTCCACTGAGGAAGTATAACCTCAGTGCTCAGAAAATACAACACAAAGAGTATCAAATGTTGTATGTGTGTGTCAAACAAGAGAGAAAACACCTTTTGCATAATTATAGCCCAGAGATTCCTGAAGATGAAGAGACCAAGTACATTACATGAATTATTGATGCTATTTGTCAAATTTTATTGTCACTTTAAGAGGGAAAACTTAACTTTACAACACTGCCTTACAGTTAATGCTGTTCCTCAAAACTGGTGATTAGAAACATCATTCTTAGATCACAGAATGTTTTAGACATCAACTCGTAACAAGCAGCAAGGTTTTTCTTGGAGGTTTTCCCTGGGGGAAAACTGACATGTTGCAAGGAACTACGACTCATCTGTTAATCTTTCACCTGGAAAGAGCCAAGATGCTATCTGTTCACGTGTTGTCGCTCCCATCACATAAAGAATTTGGCTTCGACACAGATTAAAGCATTTAATATCCATTGCCAATTTTTATTTTTATGGCAGGGTAAATGTAATTCTGTCTTGATTGCATCGTCCAGTGATCAGTGTTTATTCTCAGCCACACTTTATTAGAGACGTTCTTGGACCAGTATGTACATGTCGTGTGTTTAAAGTACAATCCTTTCATTGAGAAATATTGCCATTGCCACAGGGTTTGCCCCACCACTATGCTGATGGTGTTTCAATGTGCTTGACGGGACTGGATGATGATTTTTTTTTTTTTTTTTTGGCTTACTGAGTCCCAGCATTTTCTTGCTTTCTGTGTAATGGGAGTGAAATGGGCTAGCACCTTGCCACAATGTTGTTGAATTTTTGTGCTCGATCTTAGCATTAAGTTAGCTTGAAACATCAGCAACCATTGCAACCCAATCTTCTGTACCGGCTGCTTGGACACACAGAATGGTCAATCTGAATGCCTTTTAATGCTGGAATAGTTTTAACTAATCACAGGGGAGGTTTCTGTACTCCATTTGGGGTTGTTTAAATTATGTCATTTATTAAGAAAATGCAGCTTGACCGAAGATGTTTTCAGGGGACAGGCAGAAGGAGTAATGCTATCCACTGTAGCTACTTGAAGCATTACAAAACCATCATGACTCAATCTACCAAGGGGACACTCTCCGAGGAAGGTATATACCTACTAAAAAGACAGAAATAGGGAGGTGAGGGCAAATCAGAGTATGACAGAGCAGAATAAAAGTGCACGCAGAGCTAATATTGTGCTGGAGTGAATCGATTTTAAGACCAATCACCTTTGAAAATTAGTGACTTGTCATCTTAATACTCAGTTTTATTGCTAATCCCAGTAATTGTTTGAGGTGGGAGTCTTTGGGCACCAAACGATTCGATTACGATTCAGAGGCTCCGATTCGTACAAACCCCAGTAAATAAAATACTCAAAAAACAGTACATAAAATACTCAAGTCCCCATTCTGTATCAGCAGCTTTTAACTACATTCAATTAATTTAATATTGGGAATCAACCGTTAAAGTTGGTAAAATTGCTCCCGTTATTCCATAATTTCCCTTCTGACTACTTTCGAGATGTCAAAGTTTTAAAACTGTTTCATCATTTAAAGATAGATTCAAGTCAAGATTTTGCCGATTTAGGGGTATTTTAGATAAAAAGTAATTAGGTTGGCTACAACAGAGCCTTCTAGAGACCTCTACTGCTTTAAGATGGCGGCTGTTTACTAGCGCCGGCAAGTCTGTCATTTCCATCTAGTTCTACATAGATGTGCTATCTCCCATAGCTGTATGTTGCCGTATGTTTGTAGCAACTAGGCGCTGTTTGTAGCGGCTGTCGGCCGCAGCCAGGTATTATTGTTCTTTTTTTTTATGTAGCGGCATGAGTTGAACATGATATTTACTCTAGGTCCCTCCCTCATTGCGTCCCGAAGATCACGCTGACTGTGTTTTATATCCCCTTTACCTGGTATAATTCAATAATCGGAATTTGGATGTTTGTGAATCGTTTTTGAATCTTCCACGGCCGAATCACGAATAATCTAAGAATCGGAAATTTCGCACGCCTCTAGTAACTATAACTATATCCCGCAGTGTGTCGTGATGCATATTCATATGTCTACCTATTGTTAAATGTGATCAGTCACGCAGTAAATGGGTCAGACGCGCGGGCACCATACGAAAGGGCAGGCCCTACCCTATCCCCCCTAAAGCCAGCTCTTCCACCAGGTGGAGCTATCAGTCAATGAGAGACCACTCACATCCCAGGACTAAGGGCAGTCCACCAGTCCAACTGAGATCGACCACCTTGTGAGAGTTGGGGGAACCCCACCAGTCCACACTCTCCACCACCCGCCAATCCATGCCCTTCACCGCCACCATGTCCCCCACGGCTCCCATTTCCCAGCTTATGATCACGAGGGTAACCAAACATCCTCTTTTGCCCGGACATGTCCACTTTTTACATCCTGTCTGGGGCATCAGACGGGGTTTTAAAAATTTATTTTCGGTTTTCACTACTTCTTGTGGGACCAATTAGCGTGTGTTGGAATTGACTTACACTCTGCACAGAATACTACGGTACTGTGGTGCCTGTGACGTGTTCCTAGAGAGCCAGCACAGTGGTTGGTTCCTCTGAAAAACGTCGGAGCAGTGTTCCCCAAAATGCCAAAGCGCCAGTGCATCTTCACAGATGAGCTGCAAAAAACATCCCCACATACCGTCCCCGTGAGGGCAATTCAATTTTAAAGACACTTCTTGAAAGCAGTTTCATACTTATTTTATGAGGAACCGAACACTGCTGGGAAAGATCAGCTCTACAGAAATATGCATGGGCAGACAAGGAAGATGGTCACTCTAGTGAATGAGCATCCCTCTCCTCATTCCAATGTTGTTTATGTTCAACAAATTATGTTTATGTATTTATGTTTTTGTCAAGGTTGTTTTAAGTGTGTAGGTGGGTTGATTTTTACAGTCGATACTTTAAACTTGTGAGTGGTCTTCATGCTGAATACGTAATTAAGTAACAAACTCAGTGACTTTGATATGTAACTTTAATCACTTGTTTGAATACAGCAACATGTTACATCCCGTAGCAAAGCAAAATTAAAGATGAGATCTTGTTCATGTCTCATTTATACATCTCTTAGAAGTTAATCAGCAATAATCGAGACCAGAATAGTTTTCTCAGTTTTCTCGAATTTGTCTCGTGAGAAGTAAGTCTCTCAGTGAGCTTTGCATGAGAAGGTCTTGAGAATAGTTCTACTGGCACGATTTCTCAATAAAGTCTCACAGCTGTCTCCTTTCAAGATCTCACCAAGAGACAACTATGAGTACTTGTGTTGATCTCAAATGTGTCTCGATTTTATCTCCTTACCTGGAGTCACGATCTCAGTAATGTCTCAGTGAAAGATATGGATGAGCAAAGTATTTTATTTCTTAAACTTGCCTCAAAGCTGCCTCTTTTACTGATCTCGCCAAGCAACCCTATATTTTGCCAATCACAAATTATTCTCAATTTGATCTCCTTCCAGTCTGCAATTGCTCATTTTGGGTTTTCAAGATTCTTTCATTGCAAGAAAGAGTAGTGTCTGCTCTGACATGTCAAATCACATCTTAATTAATCTCATGCCAAAATCTGAGAAAATATTATAATCGATCAAATAATTAAATAACATCTGGTTCATTTGGTTCAATGTAAAAGTTGGAGCTGTGACCGACAATTCAGTGCCTAATACTGTCGGCCGCTACAAATGCATTATCGGTTTTGGTTTCGAAGACCGAAAGTTTACCACAAAATAGTGTGAAGAACCTTAGTCCTGTTGTTTGAAGACGTATTCAAAACATGGCAACACAACAAGCTGGCTAACGCTGTCTCGTTAAAACTACTGGCTCACAGGCAACATGTCTGTGATTTAGAAGTTTATTTTACCGTATCAAAGAAATATATAAATTATTAAATGAAGCTAAATTAAATACATTTGCTTCATCGCTGCTACACGCTTTTCTGAAGTTGTTTTTCCATTGATGTGTCGCGTCACCTCGAGCACAGTGCATCTGAGCCCGTGCGTAACTCAGTGGTGAGAGGTCTTTCCCCGACCCAGAGGTTGTGAGTTCAATTCTCCGTCCTGATGAATTCATCATCTACGTATCCTTGAACAAGACACTGAACTGGTTGTGTCACCAGCAGGTGGATGAGGAGTGTCAAAGTGCTTTGAGTGCCTGAAAGGTGCTATACAAGGATAACTTCATTTTAAATTAAGAACATTTCTCTTCTCAATTATTGCTCAGATCTGGCTTTCTCAAATCAATCTCCTTTGTCTCAATGATGTCTTTGCTCATTTGGACTCATCACTTGCTCCTAAGGGTATCCTTAGGAGCACAAACTCAGAAACAAATAACCAGAGAATGAGATCAATTTGAGATGATCAAGTTCGTCTCACGAGACGAGATTAAGCAAGAGATGAGTAGCACATTTTTGCTATGGGTTGTTACTGAACAAAGAGAATTTATTAGAGTAACATGTTCCTGGCAACATTGCTTGTGGTCTTGTTCACGAGTGAGGAAAGTGCAGTATCTATAGTGATACAGACTCTGTAGCGATCTGGTTTACAAAGAAAAATGAGGGAAAGAAAAAGAGAAGGCTGTGTCACCGTGCCACAGTGTTCATCTTTTGACTGTACAAAGAGGACCGAGGGTTAACATAACATTAAGAGCAAAGAAAGGCAAAAAAAAAGACAAAAACAAAAGGGTAAAGAGATGCTGCCACCCAAAATGTTGAAAGAGCCATATTGGACCAAAAAAAAAAAAAACAACCAAATATGTCTGGAGCCGCAAAAAAGTGAAAGCCTTACATAAGCCTTATAATGAAGGCAACACATGATGTGTGTATCTGTATTAGCTATATTAGCCTACTAGCAAAAGGACTAAGTTGGCTAAAAATACATAATGAGCCCTCATGCTTTAATGTTGATTTTCCCTGCAGTGCATCCACTGCACCACGTGACAACTCTGTTGTATGATGCCACCTCAAGTTTAACTTCATTACAATATTAATGAATTGTTTCATTGCTTTTATGAAATGCAATAAAGAAATCCGATTTTTGATGTCATTTTTATTTTGAGGTTTCGTAAAACAACAACATGTACGTGCATAACATGCCCCTTATCTGGGGCTTTGATTTTCTGTATTATCTTGGTTTTGTTTTTGAAGTCTGCAAATAGGTGTTCTGATATGTTGATGAATGTCTCCTTCACGTACTCACCATCTGTGAATGGTTTTCCATGCTTTATTATCTTGCAACAAAACGTACAGCACTAGTGGAGTTTGGCGATGCAATCCACTTCTTAAAACTATTTTTGCGCTCCTCTAAGTTATTCAGAAGTAATGCAATCACACTTTTTCTCATACTCCCAATTGGGTACTCGGCCGCAAATGTAGTATGCCTTCCTTGAAAATGTCATTCCACATTACTGTTTTTGTTATTTGAGAACCTCTCGCCACAGAGTAAACGATCAGGCAATCCTTCTGCATTGGCAATGAATGCAAATGATTCGGGCCAAGAAACGATGAATCCTCGGTTCTCCTCAGTTATTTTTGTCTTTTTCCCTTTCGCATCCATGCCCCATCACACAGTCGCCGGTTTGTTTACAATAGCCACCTGCCTGGCATCCCGCCCTCCTGATGGATATATGATACATGTGACCCAAATCTTCATTGACAGAAATGTTGAAATTTAATATTTATTCCGCACTTTTTTACAGCATTGGAAAACATGAAGAATGTTTGTGTCATTTTTGTCGTCCTACAAACCATTTAAAAACAAAAAATATATTTCTCTACCCCATCTTTTTCCATTTTCAAACATTTTTGAAAATGCTGCAGGGAGCCACTAAGGCAGCACTAAAGAGCCGCATGCAGTTCTTATAACACACTTTGCCGACCCCCACCCTAACCAAAGGCTTTGTCGGCATCCAAAATGGGGGACAAAAAGACACTCAAGCATTGATTACATAATTTTAAAAAACAGCTAATCGCTTGAGCTAAGCAACTTCATTTGCCATTTTAATTTGCCTGAACGCCTAACAGATAAGTTCATACAGGAGTACTGTATTTGAACGTCAAATTCGTCCTGCAACATCAGCCCCCAGGAGTGTGTTATTTTCTCAGTTTGTTGGTTGTCTTTTTCAGTAATCATAATTCTTAAGCTTAAGAAAATCCAGATTTTCATATTTAGATTCTTTTAGCAACCATCTTTCGATTGACTGATTAATTGATTAAACTAAAAGATTACTATTGTTTTAGGGGTTTGCCAGCAAAACGAAAAATTCAAGAATAATTGCCGTATTTCTTTTTAACTTTCGTCTTGTGTTAGCTTTCTGTTGCTTCCCCGGTGTTTGGGTCGTTTGTGACCTGTGTTTTAAATCTGGCATAGAATACAAGAAAAAAAAAAAAATATATATATATATTCATGATCCAATGTGTTTCTTCTCTCTTGCTTAAGTTGTTAAGCCTCCTTATCCATGAAAAATTGGTTAAAATATTTTTTGTACCCACTGTGGGCATTTCTTTTGACAGCATACTCGTTTTCAACATTAAAAAAATGTCCCCCAAAAATCCCAAAACAATTCCCTAAATAATTAAAGGGTTTTCACGCTACCAGATTATTCCTGAAGGATAATAGAACACATTGGTTAAATGTTCACAGTTGTATATATTTTCATTCTAATGTTATTAACTATAATAACTAGGGCTGTCAAAATTATCGCGTTAACGCACGGTAATTAATTTTTTTAGTTAATCACGTTAAAATATTTGACGCAATTAACGCACATGTCCCGCTCAGACAGTATTCTGCCTTTTGGTAAGTTTTACAGCAAGGCTTTTTGTGCTGTCTAACAGCGAACTCTTGTGGTCGCTTTGCGACATGGTTTATTGTTTTCTTGCCAGTTCAATATGGCTGCACGACGTCTCGGGCTGACGCCTACGTTGTAATGTTGTGCTTATATGATCCTTGGACAAGATTTGTCCGTAAGTATGGTTGTTGTAAAGAATGTACATATTATGTTAGTAAGCGAAATGTTATATTTTTTGTATGAGACGCTTTTTGTTTATGTTTAGTGAACCTGTATAGCGTGCTAAGCTAATGTTGTTTCTAATAAAATGCTTGTGTAGTTTTTTTTTTTTTTTTTGTAGTTTTACGACGGTGTAAAGAGGACAATGGTTTGAGGCCATTTTATTAATAAATCAGATGAAAAAGGAAGAAGTCTGATTATTAAGGTGTCGTTCACTAGCTGTCTAGCTTTGGAAAAAGTAGACGCTTCGGAGTGAGGACAGCATAGACAGATTTAAATGACAGTAGAGTGAAATGCCCACTACAGTCCTTATGTACCGTATGTTTAATGTATATATCCATCTTGTGTCTTATCTTTCCATTCCAACAATTTATTTTACAGAATATATATATAATTTACAGAAAAATATGGCATATTTTATAGATGGTTTGAATTGCGATTAATTGCGATTAATTACGATTAATTAATTTTTAAGCTGTAATTAACTCGATTAAAAATTTTAATCGTTTGACAGCCCTAATAATAACATATATGTTATTAGTGTAAATTTCGACCCATACACTGGGGCAAATAAGTATTTAGTCAACCACCAATTGTGCAAGTTCTCCTACTTGAAAAAATTAGAGAGGCCTGTAATTGTCAACATGGGTAAACCTCAACCATGAGAGAGAGAATGTGGAAAAAAAAACAGAAAATCACATCGTTTGATTTTTAAAGAATTTGTTTCCAAATTAGAGTGGAAAATAAAGTATTTGGTCACCTACAAACAAGCAAGATTTCTGGCTGCCAAAGAGGTCTAACTTCTTCTAACGAGGTTTAACGAGGCTCCACTCTGTACCTGTATTAATGGCACCTGTTTTAACTCATTATCGGTATAAAAGACACCTGTCCACAACCTCAGTCAGTCTCACTCCAAACTCCGCTATGCCCAAGACCAAAGAGCTGTCGAAGGACACCAGAGACAAAATTGTAGACCTGCACCAGGCTGGGAAGACTGAATCTGAAATAGGTAAAACGCTTGGTGTAAAGAAATCAACTGTGGGAACAATTATTAGAAAATGGAAGACATACAAGACCACTGATAGTCTCCTTCGATCTGGGGCTCCATGCAAGATCTCACCCCGTGGCGTCAAAATGATAACAAGAACGGTGAGCAAAAATCCCAGAACCACAAGGGGGGACCTAGTGAATGACCTTCAGAGAGCTGGGACCACAGTAAAAAAGGCTACTATCTGTAACACAATGCGCCGCCAGGGACTCAAATCCTGCACTGCCAGACGTGTCCCCCTGCTGAAGCCAGTTCACGCCCAGGCCCGTCTGCGGTTCGCGAGAGAGCATTTGGATGATCCAGAAGAGGAGTGGGAGAATGTGTTATGGTCAGACGAAACCAAAATAAAACTTTTTGGTAGAAACACAGGTTCTCGTGTTTGGAGGAGAAATAATACTGAATTGCATCTGAAGAACACCATACCCACTGTGAAGCATGGGGGTGGAAACATCACGCTTTGGGGCTGTTTTTCTGCCAAGGTCACCAGGACGACTGATCTGTGTAAAGGAAAGAATGAATGGGGCCATGTATCGAGAGATTTTGAGTGAAAATCTCCTTCCATCAGCAAGGGCATTGAAGATGAGACGTGGCTGGGTCTTTCAGCAAGACAATGATCCCAAACACACATCCAGGGTAACAAAGGACTGGCTTCGTGAGAAGCATTTCAAGGTCCTGGAGTGGCCTAGCCAGTCTCCAGATCTCAACCCCATAGAAAATATGTGGAGGGAGTTGAAAGTCAGTGTTGCCCAACGACAGCCCCAATACATCACTGCTCTAGAGGAGATCTGCATGGAGGAATGGGCCAAAATACCAGCAACAGTGTGTGAAAAGCTTGTGAAGAGTTACAGAAAACGTTTGGCCTCTGTTATTGCCAACAAAGGGTACATAACAAAGTATTGAGATGAACTTTTGGTATTGACCAAATGCTTATTTTCCTCCATGATTTGCAAATAAATTCTTTAAAAAACAAACAATGTCATTTTCTGTTTTTTTTTCCACATTCTGTCTCTCATGGTCGAGGTTTACCCATGTTGACAATTACAGGCCTCTCTAATATTTTCAAGTGGGAGAACTCGCACAATTAGTGGTTGACTAAATACTGATTTGCCCCAATGTATGTATTTACTTAGAAATTAAAGGAGGGGGGGCTTGTTATTTCTCTGTGGTTGTTTTGGTTAATGTTGAGGTAGGGCTTGCAGAAAATGCCGCTGTGGACGTGGAAGGAGTGCTTGGTGAGCTCTGCAGCTGTCTGACCAACTGTGGTGGTGGCTGAGACTCGGTTTACCTGTTCCCCTTTTTCAATCTATGGCTTGACAAGTGAATTTCCTAATTCATTGAGAAATATTATCTGCTTGGTATGTTGCAGTGACGTGCGGTGAGGTTCATGGTTGGTGAGGCGCTGACTCCTTTAGTGTCAGATTTCCAAATATATAAACCAAAAACGGTAGCTTATTCAATTGGCTACTGATTCTCATCACCATTCTTCACAAAACACGAACACACGGTACATATTATCGATACGTAAAAGTAAGAAAATAACATGCATTTGCCCCACACCCTCAATGTGTTGGTCGTCGCAATTCTATAATTCATGCAACATAAATGAGAGTAAAGAGTGGTGTACAAAGCCACAGAATTCAATTCTGACCTTTAGTGAAATATTCAGTTGTTTTTAAAACTTTTAATTCTGATACTTTAAACAATTTATTACAGATTTCTAAACAAAAAGTGTGATAAGAAAAACAAAGAATATTTTATTTAAGGCCAAAATTTAGTTTTTAAATATTCTATTGTATTTTTCTTGGTCTAAGCTCTTTTTTTTTTTTTTTATAAGATTGAAATGAAAACTGTTTGTGCTCTTGCGCCTGTCCTTCACCACAAAAACCGGCATTACTTTGGAAGGGCATAGGTTTGGTATCAACATTCGTAGGGACGATATAACAGCATAACCTGCATGTAGGTACACTTTTTGCTGGGGACGGGACATTAATTAGACCAAACAGATTGGATGCAGGGGGCAAAGGGCCACATTTCTCATGTACTGTATATGAACCTAATTAATTAATAGGCAAAATGATCAATGCAAAATAAATCCTTATCTTCTGATGATAACTTTTACATGCATTGGTTCAGATGATACACTGTTCGATTCAAATCTTTGTTTTCAAAAAATACTAAAGAAACATTTTGAAAACTTCCTGAATAAATGTCTGGTTTTTATTAGCAAACATAAACATAATGAAAATAATTCACTTAATAATGGTAGGGTCAATTCTATCCTTACAACATATGGAACTATTGAAAGATCTAAATTCTCTATATAACTGAACATTATATCATGTAAAAAAGGTAAGGTTGCTTAAAAGTTGGTGGGGACAATTTTAGCATCCTGAAAAGTTGGTAGTGTTATGTCCCTACCGTCCCTATGCAAACCTACGCCCTTTTTGTAAAAGTCCTCCTTATTTTCCTTTACTTTAACAAAAAAAAAAAATATCTCCGCCTCAATGGAGAGGATTGCTTCAATTAGATCGTTCTGTGTTCTATTTGACAAGCCAGAAAACACAGTGGATGTGTCCAAAAGTCTAGCTAACCTTTCATCTTTCTCAGCAAAACCATGTAATCGTTCTACATATATGCCACGTTTAGAAGAGCTTACACGCTCATCGTTACCACGAAATGTTAACTCCTGTTTAGCTAGGATGCAGGTTGCATTAATGAGGTCTTTCAAACTCTTTTCTTTACCTTAGCATTGAGGATGCTACCGTTGAGCTTCCGCTGTTCGTCAAAGCCAAATCGATCCTTGAGCTTCCAAAAGTTTTTAAAGCAATCAGGCTTTGAATGTGAGTGGTCGAGCTTTCATGTTTGCGGAGGCTTCGTCGTAGTTTTTTAATGTCACAATATCTCGTGTTAGTCCAGACATTGGCACAAGTTGAGAAGAAAAGGCAGGGAAAGCAGCAAAGGCGATTTTTCGAAGGACAGCCACATAGCCAGTCTTTTCGGGTGTACCAGTCCGTTTGAAAAGCGCGAGTTATCTTCTGTCCCGTAGTTTGAAGCAAACCTTCTAGCTCCGGTGTTGTGTTAACCGCGTCCACATTTAACGGAAAGTCCAGTTTCACGTACGCCCCCTTGCAGTGCGGCAGAGTACTATCTGCCGCAGCATGTGCCTTTTCACTGCGGTTTTATGTCCCATCAGCAAAACTAAATATGTCGCTAACAAACATTAAACTTTAAGGGATAAAGACATTAGCCAGAATGTGGAAAATCAGGTCAAATAAACGTATCTGGAAACATTATAACGGCGACATGCAGATGTACAGCAACCAGCACGCTCCAATTCCATGTATCAACCCAGTTTGTTATGGATTGCGCAATCAGAGGTGAGGCTTTACTCGTTGCTGCCGCACCTCTCGTTTCATTTCTTTATTTGAACAGGAAATAGGCAAATTCAGCGATTTTGACTATAAAAATGTTTGAAATGAGTCATACATAAAGAGCAATGGACAAATATTCATATAAATTTGATGCTATAATTATTTTTTTGTCATGATGACAGGTGAGGCTCTGCCTCACCTGCCTCCCCTGACCGCACGTCACTGGTATGTCGTTGTTTTTGAATTCTACTTTTGGTGAATGTGGGTCCACAACACAAATGCATTGTATGCAGGACACATCATGGATGTTGTATCCACTTTCACCTCTGGCCCTGGGTTGAACATCAGTTGAAGGAGTTTCACCCATATCTCCTAGACAACCTAAACAGTCAGAAGGACCTGAGCTCCGACAGATATTGCCACATTTGGATTGATATGTTTGAGCAGGTGCAGCTTCCTCACGAGTGACCTCCTCTTCAGATGATGTGTTTGTGTCTTCCTATGGATACTCCACAACGTCTGCCTCCTCAGAACTCTGGTCGTCTGTATCCTAATACTGCTTTGAGTCCCCAGCCTCATCATCAGCAAAGAAGTGATCAAGAGCTTGGTTTGCAGTGAATGTTCGCATCATTGTTGTGCTATGTAATCTGAAATGCTTACTCTGTCAATCACAAACTCCAAACTGAACTTGGCTGACATGTCTAAGGGAGCTTTAGTGGATGGGGTAGGGGTCTGTTGTGAACTGTTGGCTCAATTTTGGCACCTATTAATGTATTTTTACTCTTGTATTTTAACCGGGTCAAAACCAACACCAACACCACAAATGTCATTTTACTCACAGCATTTTATAAAGAAACAAAAAATTAAACTGAATTTAAAAATGTAGTTGTTGTTCCTGATAAACTCATTGTGATACCAAAAAATATGATAGTGCTCGTAATTACTTAAATCTGCAAACGGGTCAGTACCAACCCCAACACAAGACAAAAGTTAAAAAAGAAAATGTATTGGTCCCACATATGCAATCAGATTAAATATTTGCTTGCACTGTTTCAAATTTTAAGGGTGAAATGCTTCCATTTAGGGTTATTCTGTAGTCCTGCACAGCAGTGGTCCCCAACCACCGGACCGCAGACCGGTACCGGTCTGTGTCGCATTTGCTACCGGGCCACAGAGAAATAAATAATTTATTAACGACTGCAATCTGGCCTGTGGCTCTTGACACATCAATATCCCTGTCAAATTTATAGACGAATTCGAGATAAAGATTTGTATAGGTCGCCATCTAGCGGTTGGCCGCAATTACTAGGGTGTTTGCACACATATAGCAGCCCAGCGCCAGTCAATGTAAACAGCAACTTTAGCTGCTGTTGGCGGTGTGCTGCGGGCAGTGACGTCTTTGGACAGCTTTTATACGGGGAAAAGGCCACCTGCTGAGCCAGAGGAGGAGCCTACAACCAAGTCCATTCTCCATAAAATGTGGCTAAAAGCTATCAAATGAGGCAACAAAAGGGAATGCATTGAGAGCATCATACCTCATGAGGAACCGTATTGCTAAAGCTAAGAAAGCTTTCACATTTGGAGAAGAACTCATTATGCTTGGGACCACGGATATTTGCCGACAAGCTCTCGGAGAGGTTGCTGTTAAAAAAGGTTGATTCAGTGTATGGTGTGTGACATTTTCACTGTACTTAATATTAGTTTATAACCTCGATATGTTATTTTATATTTACTGTAATTTTCTGTCATTGGCGGTCCGTGAAAAAAAGGCCCACATTACACCGGTCCGTGGCGCAAAAAAGGTTGGGACCACTGCTGTACAGTATGAGAGTTTACTGTGCAATGATTGCTCAGGCAATGATCTCTCCGTTATTTTACTCTCTTTCATTTTTTTCTCAATGATTTCAGTTATGCCTCTTTCAGTGAGTATGACTATCATTCAATGTGCCTGTCAATGTTCTGTGGGATTACTGTTGACTCACTTGTTTAATCCTGAGAGAGCAACAGCTGCTCCAAGAAAAATGACTGTTGAAAGGCTAGATTGTTTCTGACTTTGGTAGTACTTAGGTTTATTTGTTATTTTATTACGTAAGATTGGTGTGAAACTGATCGCTGTAGTTGCAAGTGCGGGAGGAAAAGAAAGTGCATTCAGTTAAGTGCTCAGAAGAAATTTTAAAGTGTCTCATATAGGGATAGTTTACCACATATGATGTTGCCCTGAATTTTTTTTTTTTTTTTTTTTAATCAAATGTGTTTATTGTGCGGGAAAAATAGATAACACATACCACACCTGTTAAAAACACAAAAATTTATATAACATGATTTAGCATATGCAATATAGTGAGAAGCAGATGTCATCACTGGTAGGCAGAGGGTACAAGTAAGTTTTATTTATATAGCGCCTGTCTTAGACCAGAGTCACAAGGCACTTTACAATTTCAAATTCACCCATTCACACACACACAATTAACTGTATATTGCCACCTGTTTCAACTAATACAGGAACAAGTGATGTGTTCTACTAAACAGGCTAAGATTTCATTGTGGGTGAGACATTTCCTGAGTAAAGTGAAAAAAGTTTATCCTTAATTTAGTAGGGTACATACAGTATATTGTTTGGAAAGTATTTGTTTAGTGAAAAGTTGTTAGTTTTCTTCTGCAAAATAGGTGCCTTAGAAGAAACAAACAAACAAAAATTCAACACATTTCTGAGGACTAGTAAGTGGTGTATAAAATTGACCTGTTTGACTCTTGCTATTTGGATTCTGGGACAAGTGCAAATAAAATCCCTTATCATATACATTTTTTAAAAACTTTTTATTTCTATCTATTAACAAACACATAAGTCAAAATGCATTCGATAAGAAGAGTGAGTTACTGTATGACACCGTGCCTCCTAATTCACCAACTTTCCCCTGATTCTCCAGAATTTTATCAAGTAATGTTGATGCCTCTAATTCTACATCTTGATCCAGCTCCTCATTGTGTGGCTTGTGAATTGTCTGCTCTGAATACTGAAGTGGCTCCAATATCTGAGGCTGAGAATCTATTACTAAGGTATCTTGCTGAGAGACCATTGTGGTCAAAGACTTGGACATAGGCATGTGTACCAAAGAAGACCCTGAAAAAGTTGTAGACCCTGCAGCAAACTGGACACCTGAGAGCATTGTTGAGAGGGTGGTGAGGGGCTGTGTCCAGGGTATGTAAGCACGCCCTAGTCCCTGGTGTTCCATCTGAGAAAGGGAGCATGTTGGTCCAGCCAAAGGTATTGTCTGCAACAACAAAACAATTAGGTCAAAAGCAAAAATAATTCTCCCATCTTAAAAGCAACATAATAAACGAATTACTGCCAAAATCCTGAGCCTCAAAACGTGAGGTAAAGCACTGGTCCAATCTCCTGCCTAATATTCATATTATACAGTACATCTAATTTATTTCCAACTATTGGAACTCACCCCAATGTTAGTGAGCAGTGGTGTCTGCGTGTACGTTAGCATGGTGTAACTGGGGCAGAGAGTTTGCACATAGACATCAGCTGTCAAAGCTGGGCTAGACAGGCAGGTTGGAGGCTGAGTGGAGGTGGCCTGCTGGTTATAGTCGGGTGAGGAGCATGCTGTTATTGCAGGCTGAATTCCAGGGTTTGTAACAGGGAGTGAGGCCCTCCATTGTGCCATCTCTCCATCACATACTGGAGACTTTTCTTGGGAGCAGCTGGCGACATCATGCCTAAAGGTTCCTGAATTAAATAAAAATGTTCAGTATAACTACTGTATATGGGACAACCTATGGCATGCAGGTGTTTGACTGGAAGGCAGATGATCAAATATGTACCTTGTATGAAGGTCGTCTGGTTGTTGTGTGTAATCAGCTCCTTGACAAAATAATACAGATTGCAAGCATGAACATACTGAGAGATCTGTCAAATATAATCTAGAGATATAGTGAGCATTTAGAAAATACTAGTCCCATTATTTCATAAGTTACAGAACCCTCTGTTGGGCAATTTTTGATCATTTAAAGAGAGAGAAAAAAAAAACAAAGACCTGGCATCCACACAAGTGGACATCACTTTTTGTGTCATATAGGCTAGCGTGGAAAAAAATATTATCTTCACATACTTATGTGGACGCCAGGTCTCAATAATAGTTTTTATAAAACTTAGTTCAATAAAAACTGTTGTTTTTAATTATTAAATTTCATACAATTTAAATGAGTATTTATTATCAAAATAACCTTGGCACACAGTACCAACTGCTTATAACACCATGTTACGGGGGGGGATCAATTTTCTTCCAAGCTCGTAAAAATTTTATTTGTGTTGTTTGGGCCTAGACTAAATGAAAAAGTGCCATGCACTAAAAAGGTAAAAGTTTGTTTTTGCTAGAGGGCTATATTTAAAATGTCTGATTTTAAGTTGTAATTATGCTGAAAATATTTGTTAAATGTCATTTCCTGGTGTTTCAGGTCAAAGTAAGTCTATATAATATGGAGGGAGATGTACATATACTAGTATAAAGCATTAGAAAGGTGGAAAATATAGGATTTCAAAGTCGTGACCACAATATTCAGTTCAAAATTATTCATAGAGCACGTTGGGCTAAGGACAGGTTGTCCAAGATCTGTAAAGATGTTGCCCCTACCTACCGTTCACCGGCGAATCATACCCACATGTTCTGGTCTTGCCAACTGTTGGTTTGAGGTATTTAAGGCAATTTCAGAAATATGCGGCATATAAATAAGTCCACACCCCACTATAGCGCTGTTTGGAACATCCTCATCTGTGTTGAAATTATCCAAGATTGATCAGGAGAGAATTGCCTTTATAACCTTTTGGCAAGGCGACTGATACTGCTTGCATAAAAAACTACCATCTCACCTTCTAACATACTTTAGATCAAATCAATCTGGAATTATGTTCACTTAGAGAAAATCAGGTGTACACTTGGGGGCTGCAAAAACAAATGTTATGTAAGGTGGACCCCTTTCCTTATATACAGTGTATGCTAGGGCCTTGATTTTCCCTCAGATTCAAGAATAATGATTATTTATTCATTTATTATTATTTTTTTTTATTATTACTGTTTTTTTTCCTGTTAGTGCCATACGGTATTTGGCCACTCCTCTCACTGGACCCAAGAAGTCATATATTTATATGTATGCATTGTTACTGTATGTATATGCTGTACTGTACTGTACTATACTGATACTGTATATGAGTTTTGGGGAGCACTCTGTGGGGCTATTTGGTGAAGCTGAACTAGGAAGACATTGCCCTACTACATATTTTTATGACCGACGAGGTGCTGTTTGTGTGTATGTGTGTGTGTTTTGTTTTGTACTAGTATGTACCTGTATGGGTCTTTTTTGTTTTATATTTCCTGTCTTAAGGGGTACTGTCCCCTTATACATTAAGGTCACATAGTTTGTGAGTTTGATTCCACTACTGAGAATGTATGTTCAATTGTGACTAGAAAACAATTAAAAAAAAAAAAAAAAAAAGAGTGGTACTTAAACATCTTATATGTATTTAATAATATTATGAAATGTCTCATGTTGTTCCCAATGTGTTTACACTGAATACTATGGAAAACTGTTATCTTAAAATAAGTTCTAAAATAAGTTCTCATACCAAATAATATTTTCAGATGGATCTGGGTGCGTCTCTGTGTGCATGTGTGCATGCATGCATTGTCTATGTGTATGTGTAATAAAACGCGAGGAAGACAGATCTTTGGCAAGCCTGCAGGTTATTTTGCATAGGGCACTGTGCCCTGTCCCAGAGCCATGCAGCAAAAGGCTGTAACTGTCATGGAAAAACACCTGCATTATGTAAGGGAAAAAATCCCCATGTTCAGGAAAGGCTTTGGCTCGAACAGGGCTCTTCTTGTCGTTCTTGTGAATGGAATCCCTAATTTGGTACTGTGCTTCAGCTCCCAAATTGTCATTTTTTTTCAAACTACATTATTCATGTCAGAACATTCAGAGCATAGGAGGTTTTGTTTTAAATATGTGCTCCGTTTGCCAAGCGTCACAACAAGAAAAAAAAAACAAAAAACAAAAGATATTCTCAGTGTTGTTCATCCTTCTTTTTTTTTTTTTTGGGGGGGGGGGCACCAAAAAAAGCATACATTATTGTAAATGTGAATGAGGAAATGAGCATAATGAATACAATTGCAAAAATAAATAAAAAGTCACTGATGCAAGAAAATGGTTTCAGAGAGAAAACTAAAAAATATTTTGCTATCAGTAGTGTATAAAGCACACTGTTGGTAAGCATTTTAGCTGCATTAACTTTGAAGACTCTTTGGTCATTATGTGTACTTTCCTATTGATGGGCAATGTTTCAGACTTTAAGGCGTTTCCAGCTAAGCCGCCACCCACCAAATTTGACACAAAAACGACATGTGTTCATAGATAAGTTGCACCGGACTATAAACAGCAGCTGTCCTCACTGTTTTATGGAATATTTACACCAAAAGATGTTAACTGGTAACACTTTATATGACAACAACGTCATAAGATTGTCATAACACCGTCCTTAGATATGGCACTGTCATGAACATTAATGAACGCTTAAAACAGATGTCATTAAATGTCATGTGGCAAATTATCTCACTATTGAATGGATATAAAAGATCCGAGCTGGACATAAATGGAGTTAGTGACATAATTTGAAAAAAGTTGAAAATGTCAATCGTCTCTTTGGAGGTATAGGCTCAGAAATGACGTCAACAGAATAACATCACAGGCTGGAAGCTTTAATGACAAAACTGGAGAAGGAAAATCGAGATGTTCTAAAAAGTTTAGAAAGTAGCTGAAACTGGAGACCCCAGTTTGGAGCAGCAGTGCAACGGTTTGCGGTTCAAAGCCTAACCGTACGGTTCGCCCTGTACGGTTCAATACGCCTTTATGAACCGCGCCTTTTCGGTTTTGCAATTAATTTATTCCGAACGCTTGTGGAATGAATTGGTCGAGCTCTGTGTGCCTGTGTGTGACGTGAAGCACAGCTGTGGAGAAATTCCTGCCTTGCAAGTAAATGTCCGATCGCTGTCAAGCACCTGTGTAATAGAAGCCGAGTAATGCCCTCTCACTTACGAGCGAAGTGAAAGTGAACCAAGAAAGAAAACAAATAGCTATGGCGAGCGGAGGAGTGGAGAAAACGAATTTTGAGGAAGCACCGGCTTCTTTCAAATCTGCAGTGTGGCAACATTTCGGTTTCCCCGTGGACTACAATGTGGAGGGAGAGAAAATATTTAAAAAAAAAAAAAAAAAAAACTATTTGCAAGCATTGCTCAGCGCTTGTTCCCTATGCTAATGGCAACACTTATAACATGACTCCGGCACCTCAGCCGGCATCACCCACAGATATCACTTTCTCAGAAAAGGACAACCCCGAATATGACACCAGTGAAAACACACGGCGGGCTTCGTTAATTTACTTGCAACGCTTGACCAGCGTTACATTGTTCCCTCGCGGACATATTTCTCCAACAACGTAATTCCCGACATTTATGAAATGGCACGCAAAGCCATCGAAGATTGATTTCGCCAAAGCACATAGTTTCGCCCTGACCACTGATAGTTGGACTTCCCGTGCTACAGAGTGCTACTACCTACCTGTGACTATAATTCATACCTGTCAAGTTGTACGATCTCGGCGTAATTTGTACAAGTGAGCACTGATTTTTAAATGTGTACGGCGTACGTTACGTTCAAAATCTGTATGTTTTTCGTGCATTACGTTTTTTTTCTCCGGATTTTGTCACCATTTTGGCAACGAGACAATGTGCGTTGGTTGAATGATGCGGGAAATGTCAGAGACACTGGAGAGGGAAGAGTGTTTGTTGTGACGCTGTAGCAAACGCGATGCTAGGCTAGGTGGCTCCAATATTTCCTGACTGTAGCCGACAGCCTACAATCTACGCCTAGATATCTCATGCATATAAAACTACATGCGAAATGACAGACTCGGTAGTGTTAGTAAACAGCCGCCATTTTAGAGCTATAAACTTCTCAGAAAGACTCTGTTGTAGTGAACCTTCCTAGCGAACCGAAGTAACTTTTTATCTAAAATACTCCTTAGTCGGCAAAATCTTGATTTGAGTCTATCTTTAAAGGATGAAACAGTTTTAAAATTTTCACGTCGAAAGTAGACAGAAGGGAACAAATGCAAAAACGGGAGCAATTTTATCAACTTTAACGGTTGATTCACAACATTAAATGACCTCCAAACATAGCAAAGGTTACTATGTTTTTGTTTTTGAAAAAATGGAAAAAAAAAACATGAAAGGTAACAACAGTTACTTTGCCAGGTAACTTTTTTACTGTGTGTGTATTTCAGTAGTCAGTCACTACACTAGCCAAAGAGCTAAGAGTCATTTTAACAGTCGAAAATGTTCACATTTTAAGTGTTTATTTCATTTTCTTAAAATAAAAATAAATGCAGTTTTTAAAAAAAATGCAAAATGCAAACCGAAATCGAAACCGAACCAAAACTGTGATCCCCAGTTCAAACCGAACCTTGGGCTAACTGAACCGTTGCACCCCTAGTTTGGAGGCAAAGAAGATGACAAGGAAGAATTATTGGTTTAGGGGAAATCGTTAATTTACTGGAGCAAAAGCATAGGGAGCAAAAGTCAGGGAGAGATGGAAGAGAATGATTCACTTTGATGGCCCTTGAAATAAGTCGAAAGAGAAAGAAGACTTCGTGTATTTGAAGCTGTTTCTAAATTTTTGGTCACCTTGTTGGGTGTTGAAATGGGTTTTTATAATGCAACAAGTTTTAGCGCTTTAGCATCAATTTTGATAGCTTGGGAATCAATCTGGTAATGCTCGTGATCATTCAGTGTTTCAGAAATGGTAGCAACACACCAAATTCCGTTGTTCTTTGGACATTAATAGGAACGGTCAATGTGTGGTAAATTTCTCTCTAAATACCAAACTCGTTGAGGATATTGTATGGTTGTGGCATTATAAAAAAGTTTGGTTACTTGATTCAACATAGGCATTTGCTTATATGAAGTTAAATGCAGAGGTGGGTAGAGTGGCCAAAAAAATTACTCAAGTAAGAGTAGTGTTACTTCAAAATAATATTACTCAAGTAGTCGTCCAAAAAATGTACTCAAATATAAGTAAAAAGTATATGCTGAAAAGTAGACTCAAGTAATGAGTAACATTGTGAGTAACTGCTTAAATTTTTGTTTGATTAAAACAATTTTATTTTTTTTTTTAAACAATGGTATTTTTTTTCTTTGAAATCAAAAGGATCATATCTCCGGTTTTCCATGGTCAATCGCTGCCAAATAAAAATTGGGAGAGAGGTTATGGAATAAAGAGGAACAAAGTAACGACTCATGTAGCCCAAAGTAGCCGAGCAACAGTATCGTTTTTTCTTCACAATTGTACTCAAGTAAAAGTAAAAGGTATGGCTTAGGAACAGTACTCTTAGAAGTACATTTTTCTCCAAAAGTTACTCAAGTAAATGTAACGGAGTACATGTAACGTGTTACTACCCACCTCTGGTTAAATGATGTTCGTATGTGGGAAATGGATACCTAGTAACCCAAAGAGAGGAAGAGGAAAGATAGGCCAGTTAAAATAGTGTGAACGAATGAACGAGCAAAAAATTTTAGGAGTATGTAATGGGGAAACCAGTATTAGGACAAATCACCTGTGAGTGTTAATCATTCGACATCCTAGGATGTCTTCAGTGACACCTAGTCATGTGGATGCCCTCTCTTAAGGTGTGTGTTAGTCATGTGGGGAATCTAACTGCTGCATATGGGACAACAGGCAAGCCAGTTGCCGCCCCCACTATCACGGGACGGAGGGACAAGTTCAATATGCACCAACACCAACGACTATAGCCAATGCAGCACTGTCATTGCCCTAGGACGCAGGGTGTTCCCCTGGCCCACCCGAGCCACAACCAACCCGCCTTCTGTGATCAGGCAAGGAAGTGCACGAACCCTCCCTCATTCTCACACCTACCACCACATGCCCACCCGCACCCTCCACCGAGCGCTTTGGGGCCCCCACGGTCCCAGCCCCTGGAAAATAAGAATATGATGCGTGTGGTGAATTAAAAGACATGCAAGTGAAACAGGCTGGCACCTATCAGATGAATGGTGTATTGAAATCAAGGTGCAGGACAGGAGCAGTACGCCCCATTCCATTCCTCCTCGAATGCCATGAACAAATATGTAGATGACCAGAGTGGAAATATTTACAGTGAGAGGTGAAGAGTATGTCAGTGAAGAGGCAAGCTCCTGTGGGCCAGGCCCCGCCCCCCAATTTCCCGAGACACGCCCTCTTATCACGAGAGTCCTTTAAGCTCTCAATAGGGCAGTCAGGATGATGTAGTGCAGTTCTACACAAATGTCGACTATACAACACGATTTAAATCAAGAAAGTGTAAATACCTTTCAAACATTGCCAATCAAAGTTGTGTCTTGTTGTGTGTTCTTTGTAAAGCCCATCCTTTTGGATTTTGCAAGTGATTACAATTTTGTAGGGATTTGGTATACATAAATCAGTGATACAGTTGTGGTCAAAAGTTTACATACACTTGTGAAGAACATAATGTCATGGCTCTCTTGAGTTTCCAGTTATTTCTACAACTCTGATTTTTCTCTGATAGAGTGATTGGAACAGATACTTCTTTGTCACTAAAAACATTCATGGAGTTTGGTTCTTTTATGACTTTATTATGGGTGAACAGAAAAAAGTGATCAAATCTGCTGGGTCAAAAATATACATACAGCAGCGCTAATATTTGGTTACATGTCCCTTGGCCATTTTCACTTCAATTCGGCGCTTTTGGTAGCCATCCACAAGCTTCTGGCAAGCTTCTGGTTGAATCTTTGACACTCCTCTTGACAGAATTGGTGCAGTTCAGTTAAATTTGATGGCTTTCTGACATGGACTTGTTTCTTCAGCATTGTCCACAAGTTCTCAATGGGGTTTAAGTCAGGACTTTGGGAAGGCCATTCGAAAACCTTAATTCTAGCCTGATTTAGCCATTCCATTACCACTTTTGATGTGTGTTTGGGGTCATTGTCCTGTTGGAACACCCAACTGCGCCCAAGACCCAATCTTCGGGCTGATCACGTTAGGTTATCTTGAAGAATTTGAAGGTAATCCTCCTTCTTCATTATCCCATTTACTCTCTGTAAAGCACCAGTTCCATTGGCAGCAAAACAGCCCCCACAGCATAATACTACCACCACCGTGCTTGACAGTAGGCATGGTGTACTTGGGGTTAAAGGCCTCACCTTTTCTCCTCCAAACATATTGCTGGGCATTGTGGCCAAACAGCTCGATTTTTGTTTCGTCTGACCACAGAACTTTCCTCCAGAAGGTCTTATCTTTGTCCATGTGATCAGCAGCAAACTTCAGTCGAGCCTTAAGTTTCCGCTTTTGGAGCAAGGGCTTCCTTCTTGCACGGCAGCCTCTCAGTCCAAGGAGATGCAAAACACGCTTGACTGTGGACACTGACACCTGTGTTCCAGCAGCTTCTAATTCTTGGCAGATCTGCTTTTTGGTGATTCTCGGTTGAATCTTCACCCTCCTGACCAATTTTCTCTCAGCAGCAGGTGATAGCTTGCATTTTCTTCCTGATCGTGGCAGTGATACAACAGTGCCATGCACTTTATACTTACAAACAATTGTTTGCACTGTTGCTCTTGGGACCTGCAGCTGCTTTGAAATGGCTCCAAGTGACTTTCCTGACTTGTTCAAGTCAATGATTCGCTTTTTCATATCCATGTATGTATATTTTTGACCCAGCAGATTTGATCACTTTTTCTGTTAGCCCATAATAAAGTCATAAAAGAACCAAACTTCATGAATGTTTTTTGTGACAAAGAAGTATCTGTTCCAATCACTCTATCGGAGAAAAATCAGAGTTGTAGAAATAACTGGAAACTCAAGATAGCCATGACATTATGTTCTTCACAAGTGTATGTAAACTTTTGACCACAACTGTATATCAATTTGTGCTTGACTATTTTTGGTTCATTTTTTTGTTAAATTTGTAATACACTTACTTGCGTCTGTGGAATTGTGCTTAGTAGATCCATACTTCTTTTCCTCCGCAGCAACTCTTTGACTGGATCTTTGACTCGAACACCCTGATATGGTCTGGACTTGTTAATGGAAGCGGGCTGGGCTGGAATTGCCAGTAGAGAGCAATTCAATTTCCATTGTGTGAAGAAAAGAGATCACATGAAAGTTAATTGCTTTTGGAGCACATTTATAATACACTTCCTGGACTACAAGACTTACTGGAAGGACTAATTTAACAAGTACCAAGTTATTACAAACAGCTTTCAATGATATGGATTTTATTTTTGCATTTAGTCCATACACTACATATACAGTGTATGTATATATAATTCAAAGCTCCCATTGTACTTTGTGCTACAGATCAGATCTGTTGTATTAAACTTTTGTTTTGGCTTTGATATATGAGTGATAAAGTGACTGATACAGTCATTTGGTACCAGACACAACATACTGGAGGCTATAAGGTCTTCTAATTACATGCACTCACTCAATTACCCCCCCCCCCCCCCCCCCCCAAAAGAGAAAGTAACAGTACATACAGTACATAGGACCACACAAAACGGCATCAGTCTGAATGGCCTCGAGTCATAGTCGAGAAGAATGTACTCCTTAATGTGATTTATTCATGTGTGACTAGACACACTAAAGAGAACAAAATTACAACATTTGATCACAGCTCTAAATTATTCTGTCTGCTTATGTCAGTCACCCTCCACCCCCTTTATTCAGGCTTTACGTACGTACTTTTGAGCGAAGCAATTATTTAAAAGTTACATTTTCGAGTATAATTGCATTTTCAAAAGTCCATCGGTCTCACCAGTCCAACTATTTTCAATATGGCTTATCTCGTTTAAGATGAGATGGAATCAATAACAATTAAAGTGTCTTTAAAAGGTCACAGTAAAGGCAAACTACATTCTGGAATGCTCATCAATTAAAGGTCACATACTGTATATACATTACATTTATACCAGTGAATGGGAACACAAAAATGCTACAAGGATCAAAGTGAATTTAACACTACAGCATTAGTGACTCCAATAACTAAATTATTAATATTATTAGGGGTAGTAGTAGTAGTAGTATTTAATTAAAGTTGAACTCTTTTCCTGAAATCAAACTGTCAGAATCCAATTATTGTGTAAAGGATATTGCCATATTGGCTTAGAAACACTTTAGAAAACCATTATCATCTACAAGTGCAAGTTAACTCTTGACCATGTAAAGTATAAGTCGTGTATCAACAACACCTACAAATGCTGTCAACTTTTCTGGCTTCGGGCTCATCTGAGATGGACTGACGGCAAGTGGAAAAGTATCCTGTGCAACACTTCAAACTGTTTTTGGTTACCAAGAACCTCATCCTGCCCAAAGAAGAAAAGAGCCATCTACATTGCTATCAGCATTTGGTTCAAAAGCCAACATTTTTTTATGGTAAGATCTAGTTGCAGTTGCTGGTCTTTCAATGAGGGGAAGCTCAAACTGTAGCCGCCTGTGACTGCTTTGTGACGGTGGAGAGGCCCAGAGGCACCCGCTGCTCCGTAGGGAAAGAAACTAGAGTGCCAGAAGTCAAACCTCCAAACACACGTAGCTACAGTAAAATAAATAAAATAGAAGCTCTTTTTTTCGCTAGTTGTTTTTAACACAGCAGGTGTCTGCGGTTCAAATCAGAACAATGGCATCAAAATTGAAAAATGCCTCCTGTGGATGAAGATCTCGGATTAGCTCATTTTGCTGTCAATCAAAAAGGGATTCAGCCTCAGACAGATCATCCAATCATCATGCAGAGAAGCAAAGCGTCCAGGCCAACCAAGCCCCACCCACTGCCCATTGACCCCCAGAGGCGCACAATGTCTGTGATGGGCAGGATAAACCCAGCCTTTAGCCAATGACTCATCTCTTTCCACAGTAGTGTAACAATGCACTCTCAACTCTGGAGACACACAGCATCCACACTGTGTAAAGGACTGTGAAGCTGCGCGAATGAATGAAAAGCAAGCTGCGTCGTAACCAGTGATAATAAGATACTTCTGAACAAAAGTGCGCGCTGTAGCGCGTTGTAATGCATGTTTAGTCAATGACATGTACACACAATGGTATACATGTCACCCTTATTTCTCACTTATTTCTTTGATATTTTGGAGGAAGCTGAGCTTTCTTTGCAGTCTTAAAGCAATTACCTCTGGTATGATGGCTGTTCATACACAGGGCGTGGGTAATTTGCACATCTGGAAAAGCAGCATTGCTGCTGAAAGGTACATATGGGTTTTGAACCATACGTCTTTATAAAGGAATGTCCCTTCTTATGTATGTGTCTGAAAAAAAACAAAAAAAAAACTAGCATTTAAAAGGAAAATGTCTGTAATTAGAAATGTAATCAATGCCACGCCAATGTCATAGTGGCTCAGTGGACTAGTCTTGTAAATGTAAACACTGCATAGCTGGACAATTAAGGTGCATGCACAGTAATAATAGGTTTTATATAAAACAGGACAGTGCACTGTTTTCTGGTACTGAAAAGTCAGTATTAACGTCATTGTGCTTAGTACCTTACTATCTCCTGGTCTTTATACTCACTGTACAGCTGCATAAACATTAATAACATGACTCTGTACAGTTGGACACATTAAAATGCACAAAGATTAATAAAATGTTTTATGTGAACCAGGACAGTGCACTGATTTGTGAAACTAAAACGTCAGTAACAACTCACTTGATTTGTTTTACTGTGTTTGCATTTTCCCTAATTCTTGCATCTGTTTATCTCTTGTTTATTTTCTTCTTCTATTGCCAACAGGATTAGCGCACACACGAACAGGACAGGAGAGATTAGGTACTTACGTGACAATGGGGTAAAGGCATTATGTGTATTATAATTATATATCGATATTTATTTGTAAATATGCAAATGAATAATATATATTTTTTTAATTACAAGTTATTGCAATATCGACCCCCCCCCCTCCACCCACCACCCACTAAAACAGATTAAACATAATTTTTAGATTCAGTTATACTTCGATTTCTACCGCCACCGTCTCTAAAAGAGTTAGAGGGTATTCTAACTGAAGAATGGCTTAAAAATCCAATTTCCAAGTTGTATGAATCAATACCTCAGAGACTTGAGGCTGTAATTGCAGCAAAATACCATACTAAATTAGTTTTTGTTGATTTTTCTAAAGTGTTTCCTTTATTTTGTGTGAAAGATCGAGACTAAATGTAGACACTCAAATATTTAAAATAAAAACATTAAAATTCAAATTGCTGAGAAGTGTCATTCCACTGACTGTATAAGGGTTATTATTATAACAAGCATAAAAATGTGTGTGGGGCGGCAGGGTGGAGAATGATTTTAGGGAGGGAGAGCACAACTTCTGCCCAAAAAGTCAACCTTCTTTCACCCTTTGCCACATGATAAAACATACATCAGCTGCCCTGCACTGTTCGAACATGATTTGTCTCAATTAAATCCAAAGCAGAAGTCATGAATCAAAAATTGGGTCATCTTCTTGGATTCACCTTCAAAGGTCCCATTACTTATTTACTTGCTTTTTCTTATACTTTTTTGCAACGTCAAAGAACAGAATAAAAAAACTTTTATATAAAACGAATACATTTGGAGTAATAGCTGTCTTTTAAAGATAATACATAAAATCATCTCAATTTTAATGCAGTGACAGTTGAGAAGAGGAACTGCGGCCATATCGCGGCTGCGGTTGCTAATGACCTCTTTAATCCCTCTGTTTGCAGAGCTCACAGTGACAAAGATGAAGGCGCAAGTGTCTGCAGTGCCACAGGGTCCACTTAATCTCTATTGTGAAACTGAGGTGGCGCTGACTGTATCATCTCTTTGTTGTTATCAGCAGGTGATAGGTGATGATAACATTCTACACGTCAGACACAGACATACAGTGGGGAGAACAAGTATTTGGTACACTGCCGATTTTGCTGGTTTTCCCACTTGCAAGCCATGTAGAGGTCTGTAATTTGTATCATAAGTTCTCTTCAACTGTGAGGGACGGAATCTAATACAATCACATTGTATACTTTTTAAATAATACATTTGTATTCAACTGCATGAAATAAGTATTTGATACATTACCAACTCATAAATATTTCGGCTCTTAGTTCTTTTTTACGAACCCCTCCTGTTCTCCACTCATTACCGGAAGTAACTGCACCTGTTTGAACTTGTTACCTGTATAAAAGACACCTGTTCACATGCTCAAACAAACAAACTCCAACCTCTCCACAATGGCCAAGACCAAAGAGCTGTGTAAGGACATCAGGGATAAAATAATAGACCTGCACAAGGCTGGGATGGGCTACAGGAAAATAAGCGAGCAGCTCGGTGAGAAGGTAACAACTGTTGGAGCGATTATTAGAAAATGGAAGAAGTTCAAGTTGACGGTCAATCTGCCTCATTCTGGGGCTCCATGCAAGATCTCACCTCGTGGGCCATCACTGATCATGTGGAAGGTGAGGGATCAGCCCAGAACTACACGGCAGGACCTGGTCAATGACCTGAAGAGAGCTGGAACCACAGTCTCGAAGAAAACCGTTGGAAACACATTACGCCGTCATGGATTAAAATCCTACAGCGCACGCAAGGTCCCGCTGCTGAAGCCAGTGCATGTCCAGACATGTCTGAAGTTTGCCACTGACCATCTGGATGATCCGGAGGAGCAATGGAAGAAGGTCATGTGGTCGGATGAGACCAAAATGGAACTTTTTGGTCTAAACTCGGCTCGTCGTGTTTGGAGCAAAAAGAAGGATGAGTACAACCCCAAGAACACCATCCCAACCGTGAAACATGGAGGAGGAAACATGATTTTTTTGGGGGCTGCTTCTCTGCCAAGGGTAAAGGACGACTGCACCGTATTGAGGGGAGGATGGATGGGGCTATGTATCGCCTTCCTTCAGTGAGAGCCCTGAAGATGGGTCGTGGCTGGGTATTTCAGCATGACAACGAACCAAAGCACACAGCCAAGGCAACTAAAGAGTGGCTCCATAAGAAGCATCATTCCGATTCCATTATCGCAATGATCAATGGGTTTCCTGGTTGATTCTTTATCACTGAGTGAATGAAATAATACAATACACAGTAACTGGTGACGCTGTCCAATTATACTGCATATAACATTACGTAGCCAAAAGAATGCGTCTTAAAATTACCACACTGATCATGATCTTGAACATGTGGCTTTCATGCTAATCCAACCCGAAAAACCACCACCTCACTTAAAGAGTGGCTCCATAAGAAGCATCTTAAGGTCCTGGAGTGGCCTAGCCAGTCACCAGATCTCAACCCGATAGAAAATCTATGGAGAGAGCTGAAAGTCCGTGTTGCCCGCCAGCAGCCCCGAAACCTGAAGGCTCTGGAAAAGATCTGCATGGAGGAGTGGGCCAAAATCCCTGCTGTAGTGTGTGCAAACCTTGTCAAGGACTACAGGAAACGTTTGGTATCTGTAATAGCAAACAAAGGTTTCTGTACCAAATATTAAGTTCGATTTTTGTGATGTATCAAATACTTATTTCATGCAATTAAATGCAAATTTATTTTATAAAAATAATACAAAGTGATTTTCTGTTTTTTTGTATTAGATTCCGTCCCTCACAGTTGAAGAGAACTTATGATACAAATTACAGACCTCTACATGCTTTGCAAGTGGGAAAACCAGCAAAATCGACAGTGTATCAAATACTTGTTCTCCTCACTGTAAGTTCCAGTGTAGACAAACTAATGAATATACAGCATGATGAGATCAAACAATATGGTAGGGTTGCTTGACTTATTAACTAAACTACAGTGTCTAGCCCAAGTTTAGTTTCGGATTTATTTTGAACGTCGTGTTTCCTGACTCGATATCTTTACTTGCAATGATAGGGGTAGAATTATTGTATTGTGACGTGCTGAACATATCTCATTTTAACACAACCAGCCAGCATTAAGTCAAAAGTTTTGAGTCATTTCCCAATGTTTTGTGAAGTGAACATTTTCCCTGAAGGATGACTGACAGCGTTGTGGTTCATGTGCTTGATTTCAGTGCAGGCAGTGTGGGTTCAGTTCCAGCTCAGTGACAATAGTTGTCTGGCTAGGAGCATTGTGATTGAATGGCAGTTTTTGTTATAACTTGGCTATTGCGTGATGAAATTTGGAGTAGATTTCCAGAAAAGATGAAAATTCATTTTATAAACCAAATTGTAGACTTGTGAGTATAATAAGAGAAATTATGCATATGGCGGAAAGCACAGACAAGACGGAAAAAGCAGTTTCTGGTCTTGCACTCCTCCTTAAAAGAAACTGCTGTATTTTAAGCCAAAACAACTGTTGTGTTTGATAGAAAAATATGTCTATATGCTGCCATAGCAGATTCATGGTGGATTAAGCCCCCAAACTATTTTCAATTTGTCGGTTTTACCCTGAAAACCCCGTTTACAGATGTCGCGCAACCGCTTTTGTTTAAAAACAGCCACAACACGAAAGTAGTTAATTATATTCATTATTCAAAATGTCTGTCATTTTTAGCTTAGAATCATTAATTGATGTCTAATATTTCATTTACAAAAAAAAAAAAAAAAACCGACTTAAAAAAAGTATTCACTCGCATATTTTAAACTTTTAAACAAATTATGTCACAATGAAAAATATGGTGTCTGTAAAAAAGTCAAAAGTGGCACCGAGGTCCGGATTTAGTGAACCCTGTGTTAGATGATAATGTATCCAAAAAGAGAAAAATAAAAAAAAATGTTTTAAAAACCACGTTTTAAAAAAAAAAAAAACATTTAAAAGGGTCAAAAGCGTTTAAAGGGGTAAATACTGTATATGAAAAAGAAAATCTCGACCACTCCTTGATGTCTGCAATTTCTGCATGGCGACCCTTGTTATATTACCATTTTTCACCCATAAAATCCCCCCAAAAATCCAGCTGTGGCCATTCTTGACACTCAGTGATACATGCTACATGGAGTTGTTGGATTGAAACAAGGTAAGTACGCTATAATATCTCGTTAAAGTCATGGCGTCTGTAATTCTGCTCTTGTGTGCTTTCACCTCCAGATAGGGTTTTGCTGTTTAATTTTTTTTTTTTAAGATGCCCTCCTGTTCAATATTTTTCTTCCCCCAGAAAATTGAGATTTTAAGCTTTCCAATGATGTATCACACATGCATATAGGACTTTTGAGTTTGGCCAAATTGGGGGTCTCAGAGCGGAACTTCAATTCTTCTGAGTGTTTTCCGCCATATATATTCTTTAAATGTGCCCAACAGAGACAAATCAAAATATTTGACCTGAAAGCTCCTTCATTCACTGCGACCCACCTGCCCGTAGGGGACTGTGTGACTCAGCTTCATTTATTAGAAGTCAGTGGGAGTGAAACTCTCACACATGCTTTTGAGCTCAAAGCCGGATTTACATTTAAAAAGTATGAAAGCTGGACCGCATACTAACAAGAATGATTGTTTCAGGAGTGATTTTTTTCGAGGATTCAAAGTAATTCTTATATTTTTCGTACCATGCATGCATTTTGAAATGTGAAAAAAATCAATGGGAGAAATTGGCCGCTCCATACGTCGCAATATTTACGTAAAACAACTGCCAACTGCCCGGTTTTTGCTTTTAACCAAGAATCGAGACTGTTTTACATCCAAACCTTTCAAGAAATCAGTGATTTAAGCATTTATTCACAAGAATTTTGAACGGAAAAAGCCATTGTGGCTGTTCCCTGATCATCACAAAGAGCTAACAGACTAGTATCATTCTTCGACATATTTACGTAAAGTAAATTCAAACTGCCCATTATTTTTTTCTTTTAACCAAGAATCGAGACTGTTTTACTTCCATATCTATAAAGAATTCAGGGATTTAAGCATTTATTCACAAGAATTTCAACGTAAAAAGCTCTGTTGTGGACTTGTGGTAAGGCGGTGCCACAGTAAACTTAAAGACAAACTGCACATTCGACATATTTACATAAAATAAATGCAACCTGCACTGCTTCTTTTGCTTTTAACCAAGAATCAAGACTGTTTTACGTCCATATCTATTTAAAAAAATCATGGATTTAAACATTTATTCACGAGCATTTTCAACGGAAAAAGCTCTTTGTGTGTGTTTTCACTCAGTCAGCTTTGACAGCCACAACAACTCCCAGACGGCACTTGGTCCTACACCAACCCCTGCGCCGATGGCAACAAGCAGATCTTCGTCTGCTTTGACCCTGTGCATCTTTGGAAGAACATTTACAGCAGCTTTCACAACAACATCTGTATGGTGCCGCCCAGCTGTCCTGGGGCTGAAGAAAGTGGCCAGCCTTATTCACTTTATAAAAAAGATTAATTAAAACTCCTATCTTTCTAAAACAAACATGTTTTTTAGGAGCCTGAGTGGATGAGGACGGCCTGATTCTCAAGCCTGAAGGTGGTAGCCAGGTGGGAGAACTACAAGTCTGTCAAGGCCGGCTACAAGTTGACCCAGAAGGTGCTGGCGTGCTCTTCGATTGAGTTGCAGAGCGTTGGGCTCATGGCGTCCCTCAACATCAACATGGTCGTAGGGCTGAGGCTCCTCGCCATGACCACGGGCAAGGAGGAATACAGGGACATGGAGACGGGCCGGGCGGTCCTCAAGCGGCCATCTCTCCCCATGGCCCACATGGCGTCCTTAGGAATGTTGCTGTGGGACTCCCTGATGTGCAGGAAGCACAAGAGCACCTTCTGGAGTTCCTGGCGGTCCCTCTTCAACTGTTTTGGTGCCAACTTCTCCAAGGATGTGACGTCAGAAGTGAGGAAGAACAAGGCCTTGGAGTGGCCGACTGGCAGGACAGGAAAAGGAGCAGAGTCGAGGAGGGCAGAAAGGAGACGGCGAGGAACAGGGACTTGTACCCAAGTCGAGGAAGCTGACCAGAAAATGCAAGGCTTAGAAAGAGGTTACGTGATGGTTGAAAGACAAGGCTCACATCCTGGTAACACCACTTCGATTATTTGCACTGCCTGAATTATAGGACTATCTCATCTGTTGAAAACTTGCAGTAAATAAAAAAAAAAATTAAGTTGCTATTTTGGTCAAAAACGTATGATATGTTAAATATTGCTATTGATCCTGAAAATAAAGGTGATTGTATCTGCATTTGGTGATTTTTGTTCATCTAGTGTAAAATCTGAGAATTTTATAGCCATTTTAAGATTTGTTATACTTACATAAAAAATAATTAATCCGGATTTTATAAGGGAACAACTTTGAATGTTTCGATGCCCCTGCTCAAGGAGACTCTTATATGGCTAAGGTAGGTGCCTGTTTTGGTTTTAGGTTTGGTTTTGAAAATATTTGAATTTAGAATTTTATAAAATAGGCCCTGTTACCCGTGTCATGTCGAGTATTATGAAGTCTGTGGTACCCCATGTAAAACTGTCGAACAGTACAGAAGAGGTGTCGAACAGTTAAAGCTCATGTCTGCACGACTGATAATATCTGATAATATCACGACTGATAATAATGAGTGAGTGCATGTGTACTGTGATATTGGGCCTTCTCAAATTATCAGATTTACAGCAGAGATATTTGAAAATGCATGTAGGGTATAAAAATAAAATATCAACTTTATTGGATAATAGACTTTTAGAATTATTTACTCTCTGAAGTGATACTAAGGGTTTTGTAGTTTACACGTGATGATAGTTATATTAGTACCTGTAATGTAAATACTTTTATATTTAAAAAAAAAAAAATAATAATAATAAAAATAATTCTTAAACTCTAAACATAGAACCATGCACAGATAAAACACAAACAGAGGCGCGCGTAGCCACACACACAGATAGTAAGTTAACAGGGATTCGCTTGAGTCAAAAGAGGAAGCTCTACAGGTGCACAGGCATTTTTACAGATGGAGGCCTTCAGCCATTTTGCATATCAAGATTACCATCCAATTCTAAAGTGGACCATTTTCAAAATGATTATTATTTTTTTTTTAATAAAATAAAAAATTAAAAAGTATGTTTGTTAGCAATAGTGACAACAGCGATAAAAAATGTTAAAAACATCACGATACCAGAAAAAGTGTTAACAGAGGGATAGGATGAAATTTAAATCAAAGGAGAACAAGAACTTTTGAATTGCTTAACTTTTAATTTTGACCGAATTTTGATTTTTTATTTTTTTATTTTTTTTATTATTGTATCGTATAATATTGTAACTATGTTCGCCTTTTGCATTCAAATGTCATTGTGATGAACTACAGGTGCTGCTATGCTTATCTTTGATTAAGTAAAGTCAAGCAACAACTAAATCACATCAATTGCAACAAACAAGAATATTTAAAAGATATTCACAGTAATATAATAATAACAGTACATATTACAGCACACAAAACTGAAAGTTTTATACTCACATTTGTCTAAGTGCATAATGCTGATGTTGATGGGCAAATCAAGAGAATCGAAGAGCCGAACTGGCAAATATGCTTTGTTACATACAGCTCAAAGCAGCCTAACAATTCCCCTGGGATGTTATAGCTTTTACACGTCACACATCTACTTTTAGTGCTGAGTGCACTAAAACCAATCAATGATCATTTCCACATACGTTTAAAACGATTTCAAGCCGAGGTCGTTGTCATTTTTATGTTAAATTGAGTTTTTTTTTTTTTTTAGTTAAACTTAAGTTAATTATTCATAGCCATCTTGTGGAAAAACAGAAGACATTATTGATTTTTTGAGTTCCTACAACTTTATTCTTTTGCATCATACACCGAGAATGTGCGGCGACTGGGGTCGGTTAGGTGGGTTGTCGACTGTAGGGACGGAAACTGCAGAGTGACAGAAATCTTGCTTGGATGAGTCGGGTGTTGAGGAATTTGAGTGAGCCACTCAGAGTCCAAAGCGCCATGCCACAAAATACTTTTGTTCGATATCCGACTGAGAGGCAACAAGAAAATATTAAGGGCATGCTGTGGGTAGCAAAGTTGTAAATTGTTAGGAATGTAATGTTAGCTTCTGGGAGTATTATACTTATGCTCTGACGAGAAGAAATATGAAGAATTAGCTGGCATAAGTTAAGGCTTGTTTAGATTAATAACTTTGAGTTGACTGTTCTTCTGGTGTGCCAATGCAAAGGAGTAAATAGAAGGATGTAGGCCCTCAAGCGTTGATTATCTCTTAAATTGCTATAAATGCTGGCATGTTTGAGCTTGTCAGTGAGAAAATTGTCCTCTTTGAAAATGTACTCTAGCTGAGAAACTAAACTCTTATTCTGCTGCATAGAACAATTTAAGGCAGCACAAGATGAGTCATACCGCTCTCTACTCACTATTGACCTATTGGTTCAGTCGCCTGACATCATATTCAGGGATAGTGTGAATGTGAGGGTTGATGGTTGTCAGTGTTGATTTTTTGGAAACCACCTAAAATGTGTTCTGTCTACTGCCAAAATTCAGCTGAGATAGGTTCCACAATTACAGTAAATAATGGCGAGATAGTGTAAAGTGCTTTGAGCACCTTGAAAGGTGGAAAAGCGCTATATAAGTATAACACCATAACACCATAAATGATGTGAAAATGTAAAATGGATGTATGGAAAAATGGATCGATGGAGTCTACACTTGTATATTCAGTTCATATAGAAAACCTGTCACGCAGCAATTCCTATTGTTTTGCTCATGACCACCTTATCCGAGACCAAGTCATGCCAGTGACCAAAGCTTTCCAAGACTTTTGGGAGTCATATACAAATAGATTGCAATTCCACTGCTATGTTCATACAGTACATAGAATGAGTGTTTAATTATATATTTTTGTTTGTTTGTTTGTTTGTTCATCTCTTCTTCTGCCTATGCTTAATTTCTCACTGTTTCCCCCTTGACTCCTTCCTGTCCGTTGCTTTCTCCTAATGAACAAAACAATGTGAACCACACCAAACTCCCACGTGAAACATTAAAATTGTTCGTCTATGAAGACACTCAGATTTCTATTTTCCATGTCTAAGCAGCTGAACAGGACATGTTACAAAAATAAAATAAAATAAAAAAACTTGAGCTCGAGACAAGCCAAGACGTAGTAGATGAGACCAAGATTTTGGGCAGTCAAGATTTAAACAAGTTCAAGTCCCTTAAAATGTCGTCTTGAAACCAAGACTGGTCCTGAGAGTTACCACACTAGTCATTCCAATTGTTAAATTAATTTTGTTCAGTAAGTGATCATCTGATCAGCAAACTCTATTTTCAGAGGACGGAAATAAAAAAGAATGTGGCTATTCCGATTCCATTGTCGAAACGATCGATGGATTTCCTGGTTGATTCTTTATCGCTGAGTGAATGAAATAATACAATACACAGTAACTGGTGACGTTGTCCAATTATACTGCATATAACATTACATAGCCAAAACAATGTGTCTTAAAATCACCACAATGATCATGATCTTGAACAGGTGGCTTTCATGCTAATCCAACCCGAAAAACCACCACCTCACTTACTGGTTGATCTTTCGGCTTGTGTGTCGACGAAAAACAAAGCAACCTTCGGGAATGAGTAGAATTGAATAGAATTGATCTTCCACAGTTTGAACACTCCTTGTGGTACTGGCTTACTGCAGCATGGGTCAGTTGGTTCCCGGAACAGTTGCTGGTGGACCAGTGCTTCAGTTTTTGCAATCTGAAGCAGTTCTAAAATCATAACACAAATGATAGAGGTTCATATTTTCAGTGGCTGTGATTACATCGTGCTATGACAGATCATAATATCGCACCAACCGTCATTACTTGTTGTTACGTGAGAAGAATTAATTAGCAAAATGGCCATTTTAGCAATGAAACAATTCTTTGGCAATCCAAAATATCCTGTTTTTAGGCCCATCCCAACCACTTTATCTATTGCACTTTTCCTTAAACACCCTTTTGAAGTGACGATTACAATCTTCACACGTATACGTACCGTATGTGCTGGCAGTATCACATACACACAGGACTTGTAAAAACACATAAGGGACCAGATACTGGTAAGATTAAAATATCAGGTCATGGTTGTATTTGACTCCTGTGTTTTTTGAGAGCATCAGTATACTAAACATCAGTCTTTAAAAGATTCCCTTGAGTGTTAAAGAGACTGACAATGCCTAGTATTAATGACCTTCATCTTAAAGACGGTTGCTCAAAGTATTAAAGTAAGCAAATCCGAAATTTCTTGAACTTTTGATAATGGGTGAAAATAGTGTTTAAACACAAAAAATGACAATGCTTATTACTTATACCCATGCACGTAAACACTGATAGAATTAAACAGGTGAATGGGACGACAGGTATTACTGACATCACAAGGACAGGCTAGGACTTTTGGATACTTGCATTTAATTGGCTAAATTTGTACAGGCACTGATAAAAACTCCAAGAGTGGCCACTGCCTTGAAATCCTGGCTTTTATTTACTTTTTTTCTTCACTACTATGCATTAGAAAAATGAAATGTGCTGTTTCAATTCATTAAGCAATATTATTTCCACTGTGATACATATGATAAAGTTGTTGTCTTTCCCTTTAAGCTTTTCCGATGGCATACTACAGGGTGACAAAAAAAAAAAAAAAAAAGCGGTCATCACCAAAAATCGAATAACTTCCAAAATTTTATTTAGATTGACACAAAACTTCAGCTGCATTAGGTCAAGCCTATGTGGCAGACATCTCCAAATTTTTAAGTCTGTACTACAAAAACTCTTTGTTTCATTGGCACTCAAAAAATGTGCTCCAAATGAGCTTCCCGACGTTGCAATCACATTTGGATTCGGTGGGGCAAAGTTCTTGATGACACCCCCCCCCCTCCACCTTCCCACCTCCCGCAGTCTTCCAGAGTGTTATTTGTCTGTTACTGTTTTTACCATTGAGGTTATGCACAGTCTAATGGGTTGTGAACTTCTTGACTCATCTGTTCATCATTGAGTGGACAGGAAATTCACGACATCCGAACCGTTCTAAATTGCAATTGAGTGCGTGGATTGACTTCAGCTGAAAAATGCCTCAACTATAAATGTCATTTCCTCAGTATACTCTTAGAACATGAATTCTTCTCGGTAAATCCGAAAAATAAAAATAATTAATTAATTATTTCAAAAGTTATTCAAGTTAACATTCGTTGAGGATGTCTTTTGTGTGTGTGTGTGTGTGGGGGGGGTGTCACACTGTACTTTAGATCATTTATCTCAAACTCAGCAAAAGCACAAATGATAAAATACATTGCAGTGTCAACGACAGAAGAACAACAGCAGAAATTTGAAGTCTAAACCTAGTTGTTGGTTTTTGCAGGGCTAGAAAGTACCTTATGTGTCAGCAAAGAGGGAAACACCTGCTTGTACTTCAGGGTTGACTAGCCAGGAATGCAAAATGAGAAGAGCAAATAAATATAGACAGAAGAAATAAAAGCCACAAACTGATCATATGTCGTACTTTTAAAACATCCACTTATTTTTAAAGATTAGTGATTATCCTGCTTTTATCCCTGTAATATGATGATTCAAACCATTTGTTAACAGGGCAATACTGAGATTAATATAAATGTGTCATACTTAAACTCTGAAAGACTATTCTATTTTGCTAGATTTAAAAATTTGGCATGAGTTTGTCCTTGTAGATTGCCGGAGCAAATACTTAATAATTTGCATTTGTGAATATTCAGAGAAAATTGTTTACTCGAGCTCTGCTGCACAGCAAAACAGATTATGAAGGTGTTTGGAATGTTGATGCATTTGTGATGAAATAATAAATTTTCAGGACAAATGAAAAGAACCTCAGAAGTTTTGCCTTTCAGATACAAGGGTTTTTATTAATATTTTCTCAATCAAAGTTTCTTTTTAAATGTTGTCTTTGGAATGGGAGCTGTGTAAAAATTGTTTTACACTGTATTCAACTTTTGTAAGTCACATAATTCCAGAGGAAAATGCTTTGCTGTTTTCAACTTTAGCTCTATCACTTTAAAACATCCAAAGTTCTTGTCATGTGACCTGTAGCACCACTGCTATAAAATGTGCCGTTATCTACCAAGCGCTTGGCCCATAAATTCACTTACTAGATGACAAGTCAACCTTGAATTGAAATTTTGAGCATTTTGACCTCTAACGCCATCTGTACCCTTAACTACCATGCGTGACACCATATCACCCAATGTCCAATATTCATTTACATGCAATATTCCATGTGCAATACAACTTACCTGCATTATTAACCTAAAATATTCAATGCCTGAACTGTCAACTGCTGCTACTTCACTTCTATTCCCACATATTCTATGTGCAATATTATTTACGTGCAATATTCCGATGCCTTCACTGTCATCTGCTGTTACTTCACTTCGATTATTTGCACTGCCTGAACATAGGACTACCTCACATACATACATATTCTCTACCATTTAGATTTTTTTAATACTTTTATTCTTGCAAGTCACTTTTGAGATTTTTACTTGTCCTGCGCTGTAAAGGGAGATGCTCCACAATTTCATTTTACAACTGCATAAGCACAAGTGCATTTATCAAGTAGAGTTCAGTTGTATTCAATTAAAACTGCAAAAGATTTACATTTAGTATTTTTGATTGTTTTCTTTTCATTTATTCTTGAACTTCTAATGGCAATACCATTTACCTCAATATTTAGGGGCATTGCACTTTTTTCCCCTGATCTATCACTGCCTCCTACAGGACATTGTAACTCATAGAGTCTAGAGTAGACTCAAGCTGTATCCAACCCAACATAATCATTTCAGGTTCTGGTTCTGTGAGATACCCTACCTTACAGTGGAGAGCTTCATCACATTTAATGGAATCTCATGTTTATTTTATTTCATTTTATTTAATTTTAAACAGCAGTCATTAAATTAGTCCTGTGCTCATACATCATTGTCTAGTTTGGTGCTGCTCCTGAGGCCAAAACCCAACTGAACCAGACAATTAGAATAATCGGTACCAACCTATCCTCTCTTGAGGTTAGGTTACACATTACAATCACTAGTACAAGGATGGGCAAAATTCTCTTAAAGGTTGTATAAGCCCTATGAACACAGCAATTGGGATAATGTCATTTTTTACACCTAAAAATACCAAGCAATAGTTGGCCCCCTCATCTGGTTCTCAATTTACTTTATTATTTCTGTCACCTTTGCGTCACCTACGGACATCTGCCATACGAGAATAACCTCCAGCCTTGACGCAACATATAAGTGTGCTAGCGTCAAGTGAGTGAATGTGAAATGTAAGTATTTTAGAACCCAGGAAGTCCCAGTGAAAGCTTACTTCCTGACTGAAACACACCTCTGTGTGTACATGCGAGTATGGAACCTCGCTATTGCGGAAGGGTCAAGTGAGTAAATATTAAATTTTAGTATGCACAATTTTCAAATAGCAAAGCTTGTTGTCATTGAAGAAGGCTTGTCGTCCATAGCTCCGCAATGTGTCAGTCACCAAGACATTGTTAATGTCCACAAGCCTCCCACTGACACACCCACTGCATCGACAGTCACTCGAAGCAAAGAGTTGAAATTTAAAGATTGAAAATTCAAACAAGATCCAGTCAGCTCTATATAATTAGAATCTGCATTTCTGCAAAAGAGTCCAAAAATAGCTCAACATTCCAGACACTTTCAACTCAAATTGTTGTGAAAACCTGTTAAAATGGCATCCAATGTTATACAAAATAAAACATTAAAATAAAGTGAATATCAACACTTTAGTTCCACTTTAAGAACAGGATTTTTTGTGAAATGAGGTCCAACCCCAATGCCATGTACTTTGCAAGCAAACTGTCCTATACAGCACACAGGTCTATTTTGTACGTACCGAACAAAGTACACAAGAGACATCTCTTCATTTGTGTACTTTAGATGTCAACAAAATCGAATAACTCAACTTAAACGAGATTTAAAAAGGCCCAAATTTGTAGTGGTGCGGATTTCAGGGGGAAGACTATTTCATAACCTGGGTGCAGCAACCGCAAAAGATCGGTCTCCCCACTGTTTGAGTTTGGACCTCGGGACTTGCAAATGAAGTTGGTCAACAACATAGCATTCTGACGAGGTAGCCAGGCTAACAGTGAAAGGCAGGAGATATACCACAAACGGCTGCATTTGCTCACTGGAAATACAGCCATTAGTTTACATTTCTGTCCAGTAAAGATGACAAAAATTTCTCTGACTGTCAACCGCTAAAAACTCGACAGTCAATTCAAGGAACCGTTTGGAATTACAGTGCAACACGACAAAACTCGAAACAAAGCCTACAGGTGACAAGACAGCCAGTACTACAATTTGTAACCAAAATTTATGTACATTTAATAGTTAGAGCTTGTAACCATAGGCGGAGTTTTACTTTAGTGGGACTGGGGACAAAACATGTTGATGACATTGACACAAAAGTCAATGTTTGGACACACCTCATCATTTTTGCGTTTTATATATTTTCACTACGATTCTAAATTCTCACTGAAGACATAAAAACTATGAACGAATATGTGGAATGGCAAAAAAAAAAAAAAAAAAACTTGAGAAGATTAGAGGCTTGTAATTGTCAACGTGGGTAAACCGCAACCATGAGAGACAGAATATGGAAAAAAGAAACAGAAAATAACATTGTTTGATTTTTTAAAAAAATATTTCCAAATTAGAGTAGAAAATAAGTATTTGGTGACCTACAAACAAGCAAGACTTCTGACTGTCAAAGAGGTCTAACTTCTTCTAACGAGGTCTAACGAGGCTCCACTCGTTACCTGTATTAATGGCACCTGTTTTAACTCATTATGGTATAAAAGACACCTGTCAGTCACACTAAAAACTCCACGATGGCCAAGACCAAAGAGTTGTCGAAGGACACCAGAGACAAACCTGCACCAGGCTGGGAAGACTGAATCCGCAATAGGTAAAACACTTGATGTAAAGAAATTATCTGTGGGAGCTATTATTAGAAAAAGGAAGACATACAAGACCACTGATAATCTCCCTCGAATGATAACAAGAACGGTAAGCAAAAATCCCAGAACCACACGGGGGACCTAGTGAATGACCTACAGATAGCTGGGACCACAATAAGAAAGGCTACTATCAGTAACACAATGCACCACTCAATGCGGGACTCAAATCCTGCACTGCCAGACGTGTCCCCCTGCTGAAGAAAGTACACGTCTAGGCCCGTCTGCAGTTCGCTAGAGAGCATTTGGATGATCCAGATGAGGACTGGGAGAATGTGTTATGGTCAGATGAAACCAAAATAGAACTTTTTGGTAGAAACACAGGTTGTGGCATTTGGAGGAGAAAGAATACTGAATTGCATACAAGGAACACCATACCCACTGTGAAGCATGGGGGTGGAAACGTCATGCTTTGGTGCTGTTTTTCTGCAAAGGGACCAGGGTGACTGATCTGTGTAAAGGAAAGAATGAATGGGCCATGTGTCGAGAGATTTTGAGTGAAAATCTCCTTCCATCAGCAAGGGCATTGAAGATGAGACGTGACTGGGTCTTTCAGCATGACAGTGATCCCAAACACACAGCCAGGGCAACAAAGGAGTGACTTCGTAAGAAGCATTTCAAGGTCCTGGAGTGGCCTAGCCAGTCTCCAGATCTCAACCCCATAGAAAATCTGTGGAGGTAGTTGAATCTCTCTCATGGTTGAGGTTTACCCATGTTGACAGTTACAGGCCTCTCTAATATTTTCAAGTGGGAGAATTTGCACAATTAGTGGTTGACTGAATACTTATTTGCCCCATTAATATATACTGTATATGTCTTCACACTGTTCGTGTTCAATCCTCGGTTCAAGTTCAGTTGTTGATAGTGTTTGAAAGCTTAGGTTTAAAGATCAAATTGTACACTCTGAAATTTGTATTGCGTGTCCATTTTAATGTGTTCAATTGCTGTGTGTGGTTTGAGGGGTGAAAAAGCTAACCTCATTTATTTTGACACTGAAGGATATTCTCCTCAAGATAACTGCGGTCAAAGCTCAGACAGGTTTATTGCCTTCTGGCAGCAGTTTAATTTTTAACTGGAGCCCTTAAAATGGCTCGTTGTCTAATGACGGAAACACAAAACATATCCACTGCAAGATAATTACACCAAGACTAATTCATTAATCAAAGTTGAAATTACTAAATATTTCTATGACTTTTATTTTTTGTTCACAGAAAGGCATGTACTGTGCATGGAATGGCAAAAGAGTTAGTTAGTTAGTTAGTTAGTTAGTTAGTTAGTTAGTTAGTTAGTTAGTTAGTTAGTTAGTTAGTTAGTTAGTTAGTTAGTTAGTTAGTTAGTTAGTTAGTTAGTTAGTTAGTTAGTTAGTTTCACATTTCTGTATAAAGTCCCCATCAAATGTGATCTGATTGTTGTCAAAATCACACAGATGTAAAAACAGTGTCTGCTTTAACTAAAACCACCCAAACATTTATAGGTTTTCATATCTTAATGATGAGAGCATACAATCAATGACAGAAGGAGGAAAAATAAGTAAGTGAAGCCTCTGCCTAAGGAGACTTAAAGAGCAATTGAAACCAATTTTCACCAAACAATTTAAGTCATGTGTGTGCCCAATCACTGATGAGTGGTTTAAAGCTGCCAAGCCCACTATAAAACACACACCTGGTAAGAATTGTCTTGATGAGAAGCATTGTCTGATGTGCATCAAGGCTCGGTCAAAAAAAGCTGTCTGACCTGCGATCAAGGATTGTTGATTTATATAAAGCTTGGAAAGGATACAAAACAACCTCTAAAAGTCTGGATCTTCATCAAGCAATAGTCAGAGAAATTGTTTACAAACTGAGCGAGTTTGTCACTGTTACTTCTCTCTCAAGGAGTGGCTGTCCACCATACTTAGAGAGGTAAAAAACAACCCTATAGTGTCTGCTAAAGACTTACAGAAATTTCTGGCACAGTCCAATATCTCTGTGCACATATCAACGTATATAAAGCTATGGCCAAGAATGGTGTTCATGGGAGGACTCCACGGAGGAAGCCACTGCTGTCTAAAAAAAACATTGTTGCTCGTTTAATGTTTGAAAAAAGGCCCTTGAACACTCCACAGAAGCTTTGGCAATATATTTTGTAGACTGATGAAACCAAAGTTGAATTGTTTGGGAGTAACACACAATGTCATGTGTGGAGAAAAAATGGAACAGCTCACCAACATCAACTCCTCATCCCCACCGTGAAGGATGGTAGAGGGAGCATCCTGATTTGGGGCTGTTGTGCTTCCTCAGGGCCTGGACAACTTGCAATCATGAATGGAAGAAAGAATTCAAAAGTTTATCAGGATGCTTGGGCCGTCTGTCAGACAGTTGAAGCTGAAAACAGGATGGACGCTGCAACAAGACAATGATCCAAAACAGAAGTAAATCAACTTCAGAATGACTTCAAAAGAACAAAATACATGTTCTGGAGCGGCCAAGTCAAAGTCCAGACTTGAACCCCTTTGAGATGATGTGGCATGACCTAAAGACAGCGATTCATGCCAGACATCCCAGGAATCTGACTGAACTACAGCAGATTTGTAGAGAAGAATGGGCCAAGATTAGTCCTGATCGATGTGCCAGACTGATCTGTAGCTACAGGAAACGCCTGGTTGAAGTTATTGCTGACAAAGGGGGAGGGGGGGGGGGGCACAAAATATTAAATGTGATGGTCAACTTACTTAGTTTTCCCCCTTATGTCAGTGTTTGCATACTATCCTCAATAAAATATGAAAAGCTATAAATGTTTAGGTGGTTTATTTAAAACAGACAGTTTTTTCATCTGTGTGATTTTGACAAAGATCAGATCACATTTGATTGTGATATTATGCAGAAATGTGAGAAACTCCAAAAGGTTCAGATAATTTTTCATACCACTGTAGTTAGTTTGTTTGTTTGTTTGTTTGTTTGTTTGTTTGTTTGTTTGTTTGTTTGTTTGTTTGTTTGTTTGTTACACCCCTGCTGAATCTTGCAAGCAGACATAGCTGCTTAGTCACTCTCCAAGGTGTGCCCCTATTTTCCCCCTTATAAATTCTAATTACTGTCATGTTGGTAAAGCTTCCATGTTCCTCTTCAAACTGATGGTGACCATGTTTATAATTGTAATAATAGAGAAACCCCTTAAATTATTGCATGCTTCATTATGTCCTTGCTCCGAAGCTCATAAATGCCTAGTCCTGTAAAAAATATGGAGAAAGCCGTAACTATCAACACAGCCATAGCAGTCAGTTGTTGTCTACTTGATTAATGACCCCAGTAAATGTGGTGGAGCACAAATGATTGCAGGGTAGTATAAATGTTTGCTCCAAGAGAAGAGGAGAGGAACGATTTTAATCACTTTGTTGGAAGGTTATTGGCATCAATCCTAAATTAAAAAATGTGCATCTCAAGGAAATAGAATATCGTGGAGATTTAAGTTTTATCAGTTTTCAAGCTGATCAATTTTATAACTATACAAACATAAAACAAAAAAATTGTGCCTCTTGTAATAGTGGATCTTGCCAAATGGAAGGAGTATTCTGACTTCACAGCTACATATATTATAATAATTTTCTTTACGTCACATGCAGCCTCCAGGCCTGTATGCAGCATGTCAGCCATTCTGATAGAGTACTAATCCCAAACTGCAGACCACAAGCTTGAATGGGGTGTGTGCGTGCATGTGTGTGTATTAGTCGAAGGCAGCCTCACCACCTGGTCTTGGCCTGTGTGATCATGTCAAGGCCAGAACATGTCTTGACCTGCAGAGCAAACAAATCTGCTCTTCACTTTCACCTCACTTAAGGCTCTCGCCATATTTTTACTTTGTCAATACACACGGGCTTGTCCTCAGGCTGTTAAGCGTGAGGACAGTGCTGGCCCTTGACTTGTGCAGCAGATCCAAACTTGAGCTGAGAGGACAAGTTACAATTGCTTGAAGGGGATTGCAGCTGAACCATGCTTACACAGCTGCTCTGCCTGAATAAATAGTTGAAGAGCGACAAGGAATGAAAGAATATCCAACGTGTTAACAGTCAGTGGACACACTCTTGCAACAAGGCTTGAAGTTCATGAGAATTGTAGAGCAGTAAAAGTCAGTGGGAGTTCGAAGCAACCTTCCACTTCTGTTAGACGGTTAGTTCAAGGACAATAAAGTGACTCAGAAGAAGGGTTAAAAAAAAAATCCATTGCATTTGGCATTCAGTGACTGGCAATGTACGATTTGGTTCCAAAGAAAAATACTGTCATTGAACTTCCCTATTTGGAACATTAGCAGGGTTATGGAACAACTGTGCCAGGTGCATTTACAGTTAATCTAAGTTAAACATCAGCTTCCCTACATCACCCACATTCACGGAGAACACAAGGCGCCTGTGTTCACACTACAGGGACTCTCCCTGTCTTTATCAGTGCACATCAATGTTGAGTTCAGATAAAGTGGATTTATTGCATATAAACCAATAACATATCCATTAGTAGGAAGCCGTCAAGTACAGAAGACAAGGACACAGCACAGCTTTTAGGGTAAAACGTGTAATTAATATTTTCAACCTGAGTACGCAGAAGTAAGGTATTTTGTATTTTTTGCCAGATGATTCATGCTAGTTTGTAAATGAATGGATTACCAAGTCAATGCTTATTTATAAAAAAAGATTTTCAGCAATTAAGAATACAGCAGAACCAAGTTTTCTTCTAAGATTGTTTTCAAGCTATGCATAAAATATACACAATATATCGGGTTGTGTTGAACAACAATGTAACAATCTGCAGCAGAGTAACCACAGAGAAATCCATTTAATGAGTCTGATTTTTCCCTCCGCCTGTGAGGGCATGTATCAGAATAGTATAGTACGTACTTAGTGAGCACACACACCTACTCCCAGGCATGCACATGCATGCCCAACAATCTCTTAATTGCTTAACTTTGACAATGAAAGCTGGCTGCAACAAACATCCAGAATGAAGTTCGAGTTGTGTGGGCGGATGCAAGTTTTCTCTTTTTTCCCCCCACAGATAGCTGTTTAAGTTAATATTGAATAAGTACAGTATATATTCATATTAATTCAAAAAAAAAAAAAGAAAAAAAGAAAAAAAGAATAATTATTATTATTATACAAGTAATATTATACTGTAAGTAATAGTTGGTTTATTTATTTACTATAACATAGTCACAATGTCCAGTGGGGAAAATAAGCATTTAGTCAACCACCAATTGTGCAAGTTCTCCTACTTGAAAAGATTAGAGAAGCCTGTAATTGTCAACATGGGCAAACCTCAACCATGAGACACAGAATGTGGGGAAAAAAACAGTAAATCACATAGTTTGATTTTTAAAGAATTTATTTCCAAATTAGAGTGGAAAATAGGCATTTGGTCACCTACAAACAAGCAAGATTTCTGGCTGTCAAAGAGGTCTAACTTCTTCTAACGAGGTTTAATGAGGCTCCACTCATTAACTGTATTAATGGCACCTGTTTTAACTCATTATCGGTATAAAAGACACCTTTCCACAACCTCAGTCAGTCATACTCCAAGCTCCACTATGGCCAAGACCAAAGAGCTGTCGAAGGACACCAGAGACAAAATTGTAGACCTGCACCAGGCTGGGAAGACTGAACCTGTAATAGGTAAAACGGTTGGTGTAAAGAAATCAACTGTGGGAACAATTATTAGAAAATGGAAGACATACAAGACCACTGATAGTCTCCTTCGATCTGGGGCTCCATGCAAGATCTCACCCCGTGGCGTCAAAATGATAACAAGAACGGTGAGCAAAAATCCCAGAACCACAAGGGGGGGCTAGTGAATGACCAACAGAGAGCTGGGACCACAGTAACAAAGGCTACTATCTGTAACACAATGCGCCGCCAGGGACTCAAATCCTGCACTGCCAGACGTGTCCCCCTGATGAATAAAGTACACGTCTAGGCCCGTCTGCGGTTCGCTAGAGAGCATTTGGATGATCCAGAAGAGGACTGGGAGAATGTGTTATGGTCAGATGAAACTAAAATAGAACTTTTTTGGTAGAAAAACAGGTTCTTGTGTTTGGAGGAGAAAGAATACTGAATTGCATCCGAAGAACACCATACCCACTGTGAAGCATGGGGGTGGAAACATCATGCTTTGGGGCTGTTTTTCTGCAAAGGGACCAGGACAACTGATCTGAGTTGAAAGTCTGTGTTGCCCAGCGACAGCCCCAAAACATCACTGCTCTAGAGGAGATCTGCATGGAGGAATGGGCCAAAATACCAGCAACAGTGTGTGACAAGCTTGTGAAGAGTTACAGAAAACGTTTGGCCTCCGTTATTGCCAACAAAGGGTACATAACAAAGTATTGAGATGAACTTTTGGTATTGACCAAATACTTATTTTCCACCATGATTTGCAAATAAATTCTTTAAAAATCAAACCATGTGATTTTCTGTTTTTTTTCCACCTTCTGTCTCTCATGGTTGAGGTTTACCCATGTTGACACTTACAGGCCTTTCTAATATATTCAAGTGGGAGAACTTGCACAATTAGTGGTTGACTAAATACTTATTTGCCCCACTGTATAAACTTGCACTAAATGCATGTTCAGACAAGTAACAGGAAGAAGAAAAGATTGTCATGTATTTGGAGCAATCCACTCGTGATTGGACGTTTTAATGGACTTGTAAGATGATGATATAAGTAATAGCTTTTACTGTTTATTAGCTCAAAATGAAGACCATTTTACTGTGGATTACGGTGGAACAAAAAAATACTACACATTAGACTCAAGCAGGAGACTATAGACATACAGTGGGGCAAATAAGTATTTAGTCAACTACTAACCGGTACCCAGGGGTACCGGGGGATGGCAGTGGCCCCTTTGCTGGATTGTAAGGGACGGACAGCGCTCAATCACCCCCTCTCAATTGGTTGGAGCGGTACCGGGGCCCTGGGGCAGCCCCCGCGCAGCAGTCTGAGTGGCTTCTCACATGACTGGGTGCAATTTAACACACTCAAGTAGAGAGATTGTCGGTGCTAGGATTAGCAATCAACGACATATCCACACTTACACGTGATTCACATAATACTGGGTTCCACACCTCCCATTGCTGATTTGTGTACACTCCACCCTACCTAATCATATCTCCTTTTGACCCACCTTCCTTCGTCTTTCTCCTCGGTTATCAGGCCCCCCACACGATGTCCACCGGCAAATATAATTAGCTAACAATAGCACCACTATGTTCATACTGTAGGTAGCATAGGTGTGTAATTTATTTGTTGTTGTTTGTTTTTGTCCTTCTCTGTCTGCTTCCTTCCTTTCTGTCTCCTCATAATCCCTTCCTGCTTAGTGCTTTCTCCTAATAAATTAAACACAATGAACAACCACAATGGGAGCATATTAAAATCCCATGTGATACATTAAAACTGTTCAGACCATATACGACAGTCAGATTCCTACTCTCCGTGTCTAAGCAGCTGAACAGGACAGGTAAAAAAAAACAAAAATTGTGCTTCAAACGTGTTGCCTTGGACCAGTTGCAGAAAACTGGACAATCTTTTGTGTTCCCCAACTATCAGATGCTGTAGGCATGTTCACTAACTGCGTTCAAACCACAGCCTGCTCAAGTGCTGTGTAAACTGTGAGTCGACTACTTCTACTTGTTACAACATGGAGAATGAATGGTACTTTGTAAAGCATGTCTCCTATGTCTACACCACTCATTTACCATGCCAGTGAGGATTCCTGAGCACACATGCAAAAATAAGTGCCTTTAATACTGTGCGACCTCACTTGTTGGGGCAAAATGTAAAATAGCGCTTTGACCTGAGGCGTTAAAGCAGTGTTTTAGCTAAAGTGAGTGATCTTGCCTAAAAGCTATAATATTGTAATGCTACAACAAACAAAGCTGAGTTTCTGCTCAGAATTTATGACCATTTACGGTACCTTGCTAACATTTTTTTTCTTAAAAAAGTCATACTACGTAAATATATTTTGCAATATGATCTAAGTAAGCAAATGATCTAATTTAATGTTCACATTTTTGTGTTCAATTTGTTTGGTTTTTGTTAAATATTATTCATTTTCATGGCTAAAATCATATGATGAGTGGATGTTTTTATTGTAATTATGCATTTATGTCCAAGTAATTCAATAGTCATTATATATATTTATCCTGCCCTGTAGGCAGATGCATGCCTTCTCAAATACTTTGAAAGCCTTGCGATATCAATATACTCTGCATACATTCAGAACACCCTAATGCAGATCTAGCAAAGCAGCCATACTTTAGAACATAACAGAGCTTCATTATTGTTAGACGGCAAGGATGGTTTTCCTTCTTTAAGTGTTTCGGGTGTAAACATAGTATAAATCCAGATGACATTTAACAATGGTTAAAATACAATGGTATTTGGTGTGAACACCAATAGCGTTACATTATACTTGGTTTGTTATTTGCGTAACCATGAAAAATACATAGAAGTAATGAGAATACTTAAAGAATGTATTTTAATATTTTATTACAAATGCCAATATTGCATGGGTATGAAAATAAATCTGAGGAATAAAAAAGAATACCTGATTATGTTTAAAACAACAACAACAACAACAACTCAAACTTCATCCATCCATTATCCATTCATGATGTCTGCTCTACCTTTAGGATAGTCAGACACAAGCAGATCCCGTTCTGCTCTACCTTTAGGATAGTCTGACACAAGCAGATCCCGACTCAGTGCTTGAAAAGCATAAACTCATCATCATAATACATTGTAGCACATTTCAGTGCTCATGGCAAAATTACTTTTCAAACGATTCTCTTCCACGAGGCAGGGGTACGCATAGTCTGTGGGACAGTTGTAAGGAGAGTATTCAGGAGAGCAGAAGCTCTCCTGCGGGTTAGCCCAGCACTGAGGCGGGTAGTAACAGTCTTGGAGAGTGCAGTGCTGGTTGTGGTAGTTCTCTGAGGCGTGGCTAATGAAGTTGCACTCCATCCTTGTGGGCGAGTCATAGCAGGAGGAAGCAGAAGAGGAGGAGAAGGAATCCTGTGGTGAGTAACTGTTGTGATCCAATGGGCTGCAGAGCTTCAAGGACTCTGGTGAAGAGCTGGGGGCCTAAAAGAAATTATTTATGTTTAGCAAATGCTGAGAACCAGCAACTATGTCTACTCATTTCCCTCTTTGAACCACAATTGATTTCATAAAACACACTACAATGTCGTCTTTGTGTAAACCATCTCATTAGTGAGGAGATGTAATAATGTCTCTATTAAACTCTTGTTTGAATATGGACCTTTTTGAACATGAACGAAAGAGTATGGCGGCAAGGACTCATTGGGCACATTTTTCACCAACATGGTGCCAAGTGATGTAAATAATCATGACCTGGATGAATGTAAATCTCTACTAATAACATATATCGGTGCATTCCTTTATAGAGAAATAACATGATGCATTAATAGTAACATGTACTTGATTTGTAATCATATTGTTATAATTGATTTTAAATCGAATAGACCCTTTTATATGAATTATTAAAGTTATATGAGCTTTATAAAGGCAAGTGACGCCTGCATTAAGTATACACACTTGATTGACAAAGAAAGACATCATTATAAAACACTATGCCTATGTTCAAATCTCCATTTTATTTTAGTGAGCAAGTTTTTCTTAAGCTACAGGAGATTTATTTTTTACTTCGAATGCACATTGCGTGGTGTGTTTAAACTCCCTGGCATATTTGTGTTAGTATTGTTTATTTTTGTTGTTATTGTTTATGTGTTGATTGTTCATTTCGGTTAATAAAAAAAAAAGGTGTGTGGTGCATTCTGGGAATTGTAGTATTAGTGACGCCTGAGTCAGGCAGTTTTTTTTTTTTTTTTTTTTTTTTTTTTCAAGGCGGCAATATAATATTGCCAATCGTTTTGTAAGGTGTGGCTTTAAATATTTTCGAATGAGCATGGTGTTAGTTTCAAAATGCATGGTTGCTGTTATTAGAATTTTAAAGCTTCTCTGAACATTTTTTTAACGACTGGTGGCTCATAAACCTACCAGCCCATGGCCATAGTTGTCGGAGTCCGAGGCGAGGTCGTGGCTCCAGGACGTCGGGAAGGACGGAGGGGGCTGGGAGCCGTAAGAGCCACCGCTGCTGTTGTTCCCACCATAGCAGTCGGTGGGCACCATCAATTCCCCGAACGGCTGCTGGACGCACGCAAAGCCGCTCTCCTGTGCATGAACACCGCACCCCATGTCGGGGACTGCGAAGGAGGCGGGGCGCTGCTCTAGATCTGGAGCGCCACATGTGCCGGGGTCCACAAGGGTGATGGTGGGGGCTTCCACGTAGTTACCTGCATTTAATTTTAAAAATGAAGGAACACATTAATTCGCCATCGCTGAATAAAACAAGCAAAAGAGCTTCCACCCGTTCAGTTGAATGGCAAAATTCACCCAGCCCCCCTAATAGGGCTATAACTGGTGGGTGGGGACTCTCTTTACATACAAATATAGTTGTATGAGAAAACAACGGGGCGCCGGATCCCTGCTTCGTGTCTTTTATACATGTATCCCGTATAATGTTCTCGGAAGGGTTAACAAATTCGTATCAACCCAAAAATGTGCCAATCCGGGTCCAGGCAATTTTCATTTTGACAGTGCGGCAGTTCCAAGAACTTCTAGTCAATCACCAGGAAGACATTTAAATTACCTCATAATTTAAGTGTGTGATGTCACGACATTGCCATCTTTATAAATAGGAGCCCAGCGCACTTAAAATTTTGGTTGTCAAATGTTGCAATGATCTGCGTGGCCTTTTATGTGAGTATGTTTGTTCCTGGACTTGGGTTCAGTCCACGGTTGCAAAGGGATTAGTATGGTTTTGTCACACGTTTGGGTCATTTGTAATATGCATGCTGTCAGACCTTCGGAAATGCAAGAGAGGCAGTGGATAACTTGTTTGGTGCATTTTGTAGTGTGGAAATTTTCGTGGAGTGGAGTCTTACATGGGAGGGTAGACGCACAGAGAGCCTGAAATTCCGAGCAAGTTTGAGATACCTGAATAGAACAAAGAAAGGACATTTTGAAATAGGAGAAACTTGCATGATAAGTATTGTCAATATTGCACGAGCCAATATACTGTATGTACACACTGCAATATTGTTTGGGCGTGTACTGCTGGAAGGGCATTCACCCATGCGTGTGAATTTTATTTCTGGTAGTTTGCAGGCAATACATAATGTCATGAGAAGAGTGCATTGTATTACCGTTTTCACCTTTTTACGGTTGGCCTCGCGGGCTCTGTGCCTCTGAAGGAGCTCTTTGACTGTAGTCTTCACTCTCACTCCCTGGTACACCCGCGGTTTATCTGCATAGGGGTGATAAGTGGGGGTGTAAAATCAGCATGCCACTCATGTTTACCAAACACTGTTCGATAACAAACTCTCAGACTCAAACTCATGTCCCCTGGCCTCCGCCCTGCAGCGCGCCCTCCGCGCCCACCCCCCGTGCAGAATCCCTTTCACTTATCTCATGTTTTCTTCACTATATATAGTAGCAAAAGAGTATTTCTTTCTTTCTTTCTTTCTTTCTTTCTTTCTTTCTTTCTTTCTTTCTTTCTTTCTTTCTATCTTTCTTTCTATCTTTCTATCTTTCTTTCTTTCTTTCTTTCTTTCTTTCTTTCTTTCTTTCTTTCTTTCTTTCTTTCTTTCTTTCTTTCTTTCTTTCTTTCTTTCTTTCTTTCTTTCTTTCTTTCTTTCAGAATCTCCTAATGTACCCAAAAATATTTCCTGGACTGAATTCAATGTCATCTCGATGTGACATGCAGGTGTTTTAGATATGCAAAGATGTAAAATGATTATAACAATAAATTAAAATATAATAAAAATATTTTGCACATGTTGTTCTTGATTTTCTATTTCCCCCGCCAGTTTTCACCGTGCGTAAAAGCGCACATACTCTCCCCTCAGCGCGCCCGTGGCTTCACAGGAGTGAGCCTCTGTGCTCTTTCCCGGTCTACGCTCCCCCTTTCCAGCCACTCGCTTGCATGAACTTCCGACCTCCAAGCGAGTGAAATCTTTCACTCTCAGCGTGGATCGGCACGACGCGCGCGCTCCTCGAAGCACCCCACCCAAGCCGGAAAACCTTGGTAAGATGTACAAAAACGCCACCGTAATTTACGTGTATGATTTGTAAGGCATTGATCAGATAAATCGGTGTAAATGCGTGTGTTTGACGGTCGCTCAAGAAAGTTGACGATGGCCACAAAAAAAAGCGATGCGTTCTAGTAGAATCCAAACAAATTAAACCAACAAAAAAAATAATCGCGAATCGAGTCGGAAAACATCCTGTGATTTGTGAAAAATCAAAGTATACGTGAATTATGAGTATAATCAACTTCCGCGCTAAACGTTTTCGATTGGAATTTGGTGTACTATGGATTACTTCAGGGGAGAGTTCTATTTTGCTGCAAACAATTTGCTTTCCGATCTCTGTTTTTCATGTGCTAAAAACTACTCTTCGAGATTTTGTGAAGAATCGAGTGGAAAACATTGCATATGTGCGCGTAATATTCGCCCAAAGCCTCAAATCTGCATTGTACGCAGGGACAATTTGATAAGGCACTAATCAGGGAAGCCATCTGATAAATATTCATACAGCTAAACGCTAGTCCATGATTTGTCTTAAACGTGGCAAATAGAGAGCCAAAATTAAACGGCAGACACATCCCACTGTAACACGTTTACTCACGCCAGTTGCACACCAGAGTCTGAAGAACAAATAAAACTATGCAAATGCTGTTTGTTTTTTGGAATGGCTGTTGGATCAAATTTAGATCGCCTCATTAAAAAAATAAATAATAAAAATAATTATAAACACAGCGCTGATTATTAGTGAGAGGCACAGGTTAATTTGAACGAAATATGCCTCCTCTGCCGAACCAATAAACAGGTGGTGACCTATTAAAATGTATAAAAAAGTGTCATCTTTTTTTTTTTAAACACAGTAAATCTTTCCATTTTGAACGAATTGTCTGCTGCACATTTAAATGAGGAAACTCCTGCTCCCCGTATGATTTAGCTCGTGTTTTAATTATCATTTCAAACGTCACTTATGCTCTCTTTTTGTGTTTAAACAGGAGAAAAACTACAAGTGAATTGGACTTGATGAAAATCCTAAACTCACCAGACATGACGACAGAGATGATGAGAAGTTTCCCTGATGAAGACCAGTGATGATCCTCAATGTCCCTTTCTGCTTCAGCACAATGACCAAGAACGAAAATTGTGCAAAAGTCTCCAAAAATAGCAAAACAAATCTGCTAGAGTGGCGTCAGAGCATACAACAATATTGTAATATAGCTGGGAACATATTAGTTTGGGATTTTCTCCCTCCATGCCTACTATTTAAAACCCCTAGAACTCAATGATTTGACAATGATTTGATTGCGCGTTACTTTCAATTTGAATATTCAGAAGCAACCGAGTTATATCGATTTTTCAGCTAAATCCACAACTATAATGCATTCTATATATGCCCTTTTAATATATCATAGCTGTATTTTACACTTTGATCGAAAATAAATCGTATTTTTATTCCTTTATCCACCTTTTCCAAGATGCGTCTCCTCATAAACACTACGGCAATAGTGCGTCCTGTGCGCAATTTAAACAGCGCATCTTGACATTCAGAGGTGACCACATATTTAAGGGGCTCACCCCACACATCGAAAGTGGCATTAGATACGTTTAAGACTTTAATATTGGGAAAAAGCGGATCAAAGTGGGACTCGAGTGGGCGTGGCAAATGGCAGTAGCCATTTTAGAATCCGGGGGCCTTTCAACAAGTGCACAAAGAACAGAAAATTCCACATATTCGGCAGAAAGGGCCACAATCAAATGTGCTTGGCGTTTCAAACATGTATATATATATTTTTTTTTTTCTATTTTTGAAATATTTAAATCACATGACTACTAAGACATATTAGAAAACACAACAACAGCAATATAAAAATAACAGAAATACCATGATTTTAGGCTGAATCTACCTATTTGGCTTTAATGCTGCTGTTGATTGTATTTGCAAAAAAAAAAAAAAAAAAAAAAAAACACTTTTTAGTTGATCATTTAATATTATTTTTCAAAACATGATGGCAAATTGTGGAAAATAACTCAGAGACAAACAAATGTTACAAGATTATTATGAATACACGGATAAAAGCAATCAAATGAAAAGTAAGATTAGGATCACCCACCCCATCCATCTTTCTATTCATCTATTATCATTGTTAACTTAGTGGTAAAGTATTTTTTCCAGTATAGACATAATTAATTTTGGGGAAAATCAGAAAAATGTTCATATTTTGTTTGGAAAAAAATATTTCTGTGATTGAATTTATCATGCTTTATGAAATAAAGTTTTGGTTGTTGTTTTTTTCCAAGTGATTTTTTTTTCGTACTCATGAATAATTGTCTTTTTCCGGAATTTACATTCTAACAGTTAGTCCACTTTTTACAGACGGCCGCTTTCTTTCCTGAAGCGATGGTATGTCGCCCCTTGGTGGTCAAAATGTGACCACAACCAACCATTACACGCGTTTTTCACTGAAAGGTTTTTAGCAAGGTCGTAGGTTTGGTCTCAACATTGGTAGGGACGATATAACCGCATAACATGCATGTATTCTTTTTGCTGGGGACGGGACATGAATAAAACCAAATAGATTGGGTGAACGGGGATCAGGGCTATATTTCTCACGAATATGAAGCTATAGGCTAAATGATCAATGCAAAATAAATCTGTGTTGACTAACTTTCATGTCTATTGGTTCAGGTGATATTCTATTCGATTCAAACCTACTAAAGAAACATTTTTGAAACCTTGCAAATTGAAATTGCAATATCAAATTACCGTATATTGACATCAAAATAAAAGCAAACGTTTTAATAATCTCTATTTCTAATATCTATCCACCAAAAAAATAAACATTTGTCTTAAGACCATTTAACATTGTCTGTCTAAATAAATAAGTTAAATATAAGTGAAAAAAAAATTCTTAGAGTGTAACAAAAACATTAAAATGGAACCTTCCTTCAGGTAAAAAACTACTGCTTTTGTCCAAAAGCATAGCCAAACTTAACAAAAAAATGAAAATATTTTTTTTAAATAAATAATGTAGAAAATAAATTAATACATTTTAGATAAATGCAAGTCATCGGCCTATTTAACGTGCGTTTGGGGGGGGGGGCAGAAATAAATTGCTTCTTTTTCAAGTATTTTAAACCCAAAATATCCTCCACTTGACCAAATATAGAACATTCACCTTAATTTTAGATGAGAAGCATGTGTTCAGTGTACCCTGATTTAAAAGTAAAATAATCATAAACAATTGCAGCTGCAAATACTTCAGTTTGAGGTATTTACCTTTAGTTAAAATACCATGCAAGAGAATATCTCTAATTAAATTCCACAAAAGTCTATCATTAAAACTATTTAGTAACTAAATCTTGATTTTTTTTCCCTTTGTTCTCACAGGGCTGAAAAAATGAACTACTTGTATTGAACTAAAAGCATGTCAAATAAAATTGTAGGTTCATGTCACAACAACATATAAAGGTCTCGACAACACCCCTACACATGCAACTCCATATGCGATATAAATCACAAGAAAAAAAAAAAAAAAAAAGTCAGGCATTAACATGCACGGTATGTTAATACAAAGAAACTGCTGCAGACTGCTAGACAATTGGATTACAGTGGCACTGTTGTGATAGAGGTTGTCCAAATCTATAGGTTTTATACTCTTGTGTAACATTTCCACACATTTTATATAGGGCTTTCCTTTCAGAAGGAGAAATCAAGTATTTTTATTCATCAAATATTTTTAATGAATCAAAAACAATTAAAACTCATTCACTGTCATCGATGGTGGTAGACATCCAGTCCCGTTGAAGTGAGATGGGGTGGCAATGAATTCATTCATTCACTGGCAGCTCTTCCAGTTTAAATTAATTTGATGTCCCTTACTATCAATTGCAGCCAATGAGTTAAGAAGATATTTTTTAAAATTAGTTTGATCAGGAATCTTGACCAGGAATTTAAACTCCAAAATGTTGTGTTCACAATCCTTCACAACAAATAAATAACAAACGGTGCTAAAGCAAGCCTTGTAGTTGTTTGTATTATTTTACTTTAAGTGTGTCCAGGTGCTTGTTGAGTTTATCAACACCAACAAAGATGAAGCCAATCCACTTATCCCTGTGATGTGAATTTTGGGAATTAATTGTTTTTTCTAGTTATTTAAAAAAAAAAAAAAAGTTTTTTCAGTAGGCTCTTCTGAGCTCATATGGAGACCAGCCACTCACGTTGTCCTCCTTATCCCAGGAAGTATGAGCCTCCAAATTGAGAGGGAGACTGCTGTGGCTGTCGACTGCTTCCTCTGTGACAATCTTAGACATCAGGTCAGTGTTGATGTAAGGAGGACAGAGGAAGGAGGAAGGTGGGGCTGCGTAGGAGTTGTTGGAAGTTAAAAGGTGATAGTTCGCATCCTCAAGGGAGTGAAGGGTGTAGGACTGGCTGCTGGAAGCCAGCCCAATGGATGAGCCTTGGCTTGGCTGGGAGGGGCTCCCCTGGGAGTCTGGGCTGGGCATTGATGAGGGGACAGAAGCCAAGTTGTCTGGGCAAAGAGGTTCCACCTGTGGAACTGGCTCTGGAACCGATTGCTCCCATGAGTCTCTCTGAGGGGAAGAACACAAAATAAAGACAGTTTCTTGATAATGTGCATCAGTCCCTATAGTGGGTCAATCTCAGCATATAAATATTGTGTTGCTCTTGTAGTAGTAGATAGATGAATCACTAGATTAGCCGCATTAGGCTCACAGTATATACGCTAATAAAGCATTATTTGAATCTATACATGTGCATCTGCTGTGGTCTAGTACAATTCTTTTGTCGTACCAGCACTTCCTGTTTTAGTAATTTTTTCCCCCGCGACCACCTGTTTGCCGCCGAGTCGGCCGAGAGACATTTTCATAGTCAACCTGTCGTCTTAATCGACTATTTTTTTTACCTCCTGTGTGGGATCAACTAAAATAGCTTGAAAATGACATTCTGGGCACTTTCGATGTAAATTGCTGTGCAAATCTGGTAAAATGGCATCTAAGTAGGGATGTCCCAACCCGATAACGTGATGGGAAATCAGGGCGATCGTGCCATTTTCGGCATCGGGTGAAAAGGATCAAGTTTTTAATTATAACAAATATATTTATGTTTTTCTGCTTCACGCTCGTAACACCTCTCACCTTCCTTCCTGCTGCTTTCTTTAGTCACCAGTGCAGCTGGCGTTTGGTACTTAAAGTTAACGATGATTGAAAGGTTTGTATTTTTTATTTAGCGAGAGAAGGCTCGGTCGCTCTACGATCAAAGGCATAAATGTGTCAATCATCATTTAGTCAATCTTCGTTTTCGAGAGGCTGCTCTCAGCAGCGTGAGCGTCAAAGCGTGAGTGAATTTGAGTGGATTCACTCAATGAAGCATGTAATAAAGACAAGCATTTTTCTACCATATTCTTGTTTAAAAATCATTCTCATTATGAAGGCGGCACGGTGAGACAGTGGTTAGCACGTCCACCTCGCAGTTCTGGGATTGTGGATTCAATCCCGACTCCGGCCTTCCTGTGTGGAGTTTGCATGTTCTTGCCCTGCCTGTGTGTGTTTTCTGCGGGTTTCTGCCACATCCCCAAAAAAATGTGCATGGAATGCTGACTGAATACTCCAAATTGTCCGTAGGTGTAAGTGTGTGCGTGAATGGTTGTGTGTCAATATGTGCCCTGCGACTGTCTGGCAACATGTTCAGGGTGTACCCAGTCTACTGCCTGGAGTTAGCTCTGATAGGCTCAAGCACCCCATGAGGATAAGCGGTTTAAGAGATGAACGAATGTTATGGAGAGTGATTAAAAGTATGGCATTAAAGGTGATACAATGAAAAATGTGGATGCGCCTACATTTTATGCTGGTGCATCTCAAGAAAGAGTTTGGCCCAGCAGTGCAACCAATACAAAAAGTAAGTGTGGGACCTTGGCTATATATAGCAATGTCATTTTTTTCCAATATAGAATAGAATAGAATAGAATAGAATAGAATAGAATAGAATAGAATAGAATTTGGTATCAGATCGGGACTCGGCATCGGCAAATTATCAAAATCAGGTGACTCGGACTGGGGTGCAAAAATATACGATCAGGACATCCATTATCATTCCATCCAATCCGTTATAAAAAAAAAAAAATGCAAAGAAATATAAACCTTAGTGCCAATTTAAATAGGAATCTCTCGCACACACGCACACACCCAATTCTTACCATATATACATGTGATGACTCGCCACTGAAGGGAGGAGGCAAAAGAGACGATAGGGCCGCAGAAGGCAAGAAAGATCCTCCAGAGCTGGAGAAGTTGGCAGTGGTGTTGCGGTATTCACTGAAAGTGTCAGGGTAGTAGGTGTCAATAAGAGAGAAGCTAGATGTCTCACAGCTCAGTGTTCTGCCTCCATAGGTGGATGGGTAAACATCTGATGAAAACTGCTTCGTAGATGAGGCAAAGTCTGAGTCCGATATGAAAGGACGCCTCATACCATAGTAGCTGGGTAACATATGAGAACCTGTTAGGAATAGTAGAACGGAATTACCACAACAATTTACTCAAAGCTTCCTAGAGACTTAAACATATAACTTCCTCTATTCAAAAAACACAATATTGCTACATTGCAATGCTATTTATCATTCTCCCTACAGGTCTGTAGTTGAAACCTACGCTAGGTTTAGGTTATGTATTCAGATCCTTATGTCCGTCTGTATTTTTGTGTTCAAGGTAACTGAAGAACAAATGAAGGGATTATTATCATACTTGCAGTATATGTTTGTAATATGAAATGGAAGAGGTTATTTGATTTTTGAGTTATAAAGTCAAAGGTCACAGAGGTCAGAAAATGAATTTCACGATAAATAGACTAACCCTTAATCAAGTTAACTTAGATTTGCGTTGTTGGTAATATGATGAGAAGAGAAAGGGTCAAAAATCACAGAAGTCAGGAATTTGGCGATTGTTTGACTCTGCTTCTTAGGCAGAGCTCTACTCAGAGTGTTCGAGTTTAGCAATATGTTCATTGTAAGTTTCATTTGTGCACACCAGTGTTGTTTTCAGCAGACCTTTTAATTTTTACCTTAGTCTTTTGGACAAATATTCTTATTAGTCTTAGTCATATTTTTGTCATTTCAAAATGTGTTAGTCTTCGTCTAGTTTTAGTCGACAGTTACTCAAAATGTTTTCATCTGTAAAATTCAAATGAAGAAAGACGAGCACATATTGTAGCGTCTACTAGGACAACGCCAACTTCATGATGATAATACATACCGTACTCAGCAAGCAAAGCAGCACATTATTTTGGATTAAACACACCTAGAAGCCACGAACCGTATGTAAAAAAAAGTTGTCCGAGCATTTAAGATGCTCGCCACGCTGAAGTTGATGCTAATGCTAATGTGACGAGTTACATTTAGTGTGTGATGATCTCTCAGCACAGACCTTTAAAGGCTAAAGCAACATTGCATATTCTGTCTTGCCAAGATAAGAAAACAAATCTTACCATGTGTTTTCATACAAGCAAGATGGAGTGCTGCCTAGCTTGAAACACATCCTAAACTCCAGTGACAAGAGTAAGAGAGAGGCGCAGCACACCTCACTTGAGTGACACGACCCAAACACTGCAATGATACTAGATGACGTACTCCATGTATTATACGAAAATGTGACACATTGTGAGCATATGACAGAAACTATGTCCATAAATGTCACAATCAGCTGACGAGACAGCTCCTACAGGCATTGCACCACGGCGTCCCATAGGAGGCCGGGCCAGGTAGAGCGTCGTGGCAGCTCTCACTGCGATAAACAGACGCTGCATTCTAACGCCGAATTTAGGTGGAAACAGGACGAAAGTTTTATTGCATACAAGTTGGCAGGAGTGTCTCGAGAGGGATTTGGTCCAGGATTCAAAGTAATTATTACATAAAATAGCACCATGCATCCACTTTGAAACGTTGTGAAAAAAAATGAAATGAATGGGAAACAAGTAGCGTAACTTTAGCTTGAAATATTTACATAAAATGAATGATAACTGCACGGTGTTTTGCTTTAAACCAAGAATCTAGACTGTTTTACATTCATATCTATAGAAATTCCGGCATTTACGCAATTATTTACAAGAATTTTCATCTTAAAAAAACTGTTTTGTGACGGCCTTCACGTTGGATTTTGTATCTATACACAATAGCATAACTTATACTTCAAATAATCAGGTAATTTTCGGCCAACTGCCCATTTTTTGTCAAAAAAAAAAAAAAAAACTAGTAATTTAGACATTTCTGTGTTAATACAAAAAACATTCGGCTTTTAGGTGCTCTAAGGGCCAGATAGCCGGCAAGACTGCTGAGACAGGAGTGACATCGGAATTCAACCTATATAAGTTGTGATTGTATATAGAAAAATGCAAAAAAATTTTGTTGAGTAAATTTGAGATGATTTGCATGCTTTCATCAAGTATTAAGTTTCTGATGTGAAAATTGAGTGATTTATTAGCTGTTGAAAACTTCGTCAACAAAATATTTTCGTGATCATCATTGTTGATGAAAACAACACTGGTGCACACCTTCATTTCATACAAATAAAATGATATTAATGGAATCATAGGTGCATGTGCTGGACTGGACAAATTGCTATTTCACATAGTTTTACTTGTTTGATTCCCGAAATTGTTCACATACCATCTTTGGAACAATTTCCAGGAGAAAACAAAGGCAAACAACACTTACAACATGTATATATATTGTTCACTTAATATTTCATACATGATTTTGTGGGAGGTGAGTATAGCTTTAGGGCACTTTCACACTAGACCAAGAGGACCAGGGTCCGGTTGGATAGCTACGTCACAACAACACTTGCAAATGAGTTGTTGAAAAAGTTCAGCATTCACACATTGCCTCAACCAAATTTTCCAAGTAGTATCACGTGGACGAAAGGCGCACTCATTGATTGGACAAATAGAAGAGGAAATACCTCTCTCCTGGGAGGGGAGGGAGCGTGGCGCGTTACTACGTGGTGCTGCGATGCTGAACGGGATGTGCAATAGCATTATTCTTACATGTTAAACTGTATAGTTTTTTTCTTATTATTGTTTTAACTGTCTTTTATTTTGCTATGATAATATAACCGTGCATCTGTATGTGTCGACCTTTTGTCAACTGACTGTTTTGTGAAGCAGAAGTTTGTGTTCAAGTAAGTTCCAATAAAAAAATAAAAACGTAATGTAGCATAGCAAAGCAAGTCACCGCTCGGCCAGTTGCAGGGAAGCTCCCTTCCGACTCAATGCCGAGCGAACTGCAGAACATTAAAAAATGGATAGCGGAAAATTAAACCACGAAAGGGAACCATGTGGTGTGCCCAATCACACAGGCGTGCGATCGCTATCTCTTTAGTGACTTTTTGGACTGTCAAATATTCATCACTTCCAGGAGAGCGAGACTCACGAAACGACCACCCCATTAGGCTCCGCCTGTCTCAATTGCCACACTCGAACCCAGTTTTGTCTATCAAATGCAACTGCTTAGCGCAGCACATAACATTTGGCCACGGCTAATCGTCTGTCATCTTGCCATTGTTGATTTTGAATAGCTTCCGCGCTGTATTTCCGCTTCCATGGATGCCCTACGTGTACCATCACAGCTCCACACTGAAACGCTGTACATAAAGTAGCAAAAGCGGACAGAGACCCACAATTTTTGAGCGGACCAGAGTTCGGTTGTTTGGTCCGAACTAGAGTGTAGATGCGCGTTCAAATTTACAAAATGAAGCGGACTATCTGAGAAAAAGAACTCTGGTCCTTTTAAAACAGAGCAAACAGTACTAGTATGAAAGCGCCCTTACATGTAAAATGAATAGTCTGGTCAGGATTTTGTTCACTCAAGTTCTGTTGTTCTGTAAATGTGAGCTTCCTCACCTGACATCTGAACTAAAGATGGTGGGGTTGTTGAACCACTCTGTAGAGAAAAAAAAAATAATGAACATTATTTCTACACTGAACAAATTCTGAGAACTCCAATCAAGGTCTACAAATATCTAAAATAATATCAAGGGAAAAGGTTGAAAGTTCTTTCTCCTCTTCTGGTAAGAAAACACTTGAAGGAAGTTGATAAACAAAACGGAATTTAAAAGGTTTCAGAAAGAGATGATCACAAAAGAAAAAGTTGAATGTCTGAAAACGAATTGTCATGTCTCAAGACAGGTCATTTGATGTAATTCATGTCATGGCATTTGTTATAGTATTTCTGATTAGTAGTATTGTCGTCGTAGTAGTTGGAAGACTGGGTAATAGACTATGGGCCGACATTAGTCCCACTGTTCTATTTACATTTTAATATTGATCTCTATGTTTGAACACTTGAATTAAAAAAATAAATTCAAGTTGGATCATTTGAAAATGTATTGCTTAATTTGAAATATTGCATTGAAAAACTGAATTTGAATAGTATCATTTGAAATTCAATTTCATTGGTTTGGAACTGAAGTCCAATAAACTTGAAAATTAATGTGAGATTACATTCAGTTAGGTTCTTTGAAATTGTATTTGGTCCTTACTAAAAAGTTCAACTCAAAATATTTTTCACATTCAGGTCTCACCATTCAAATTCAGATAGCTTAATTCAGCTACAGGTCGCTGTGACAAACATCAGAGTAGTTTCAGAAAAGCATCTGATCGCAAATAAGATTTCATCGTGGCCAATTAGCAAATTCATTTTTGAGCGCATGACACTTGTCACTTGCTGCTACTCGCACATATGCCATTATCCAAACTCAACACTTTATTTCACCATTGTATCACTGCGAATCACACAGAATTAATTATTCATTACGGAAGAATACAAACTGAATAGTGGAATTCTAAACTGAAATCTAACATAATTCGAAAATCTACAAATCTGTCATTTTTGCCCACATTTTGTTTCTTATCATATACCATTTGTAAGATACTGTAGATCAGACGTGTCCAAAGTGCGGCCCGGGGGCCAAATGCGGCCCGTGGTCAAATTTCATCCGGCCCCCAGCCTCTATCATAAGATCAATAACATCTGGCCCGCATACAGACTTAATAAATTAGTCAGCAGTACTGCTACCAGCATATGAAGTAGCTTACACACTAAATGCTGCTCCTCATTTACCCACTAAATTGCAGCAGCACTCTTGACTTCTAATTTTCTAAAATGGCGACAATCAACAAAAAAGAAGTTGACTGCGACGGCCGACGCTTCAAGGATAGGTGGAAATTTGACTATTTCTTCACTAAAATACGCAACAACTGTGTCTGCCTCATTTGCAAAGAGACAGTAGCTGTTTTTAAAGAGTTCAATGTGAGGCGATATTACCTAACAAGAAATGCTGACATGTACGACAAGATTACAGGGAAAATTCACAGCGAGAAATGTGAGGCAACTTGAAGCAAATTTAATTTTGCAGCAGTATTTTGCAAGAGCCCGAGAGTCAAAAGAGAACAGCACAAAGGCTAGTTGCGAGGTTGTTGAACTTATCAATTAAAAAAAAATAATGAAGCAAATGTGACACAGAATGGCTTGCTAAAATTTGCTTATATTGTTCTATGTAAAGGACCAAGGTCGGCCCCCCACATTTTTATCACACCAAATCTGGCCCCCTTTGCAAAAGGTTTGGACACCCCTGCTGTAGATATAATAATGATTAGGGTTGTTCCGATCATGTTTTTTTGCTCCCGATTCGATCCCGATCGTTTTAGTTTGAGTATCTGCCGATCCCGATTTTTCCCGATCCGATTGCTTTTTTTTTGCTCCCGATTCAATTCCAACCATTCCTGATAATTTTTCCCGATCATATTCATTTTGGCAATGCATTATGAAAAAAAATGAATAAAACTCAATTAAATTGCTCCAAGTATCTTTTTTTATTGTCCAACATGACATTGTTCCACTGCTTTGGATCAAAACAAAGCTTATCAGCACTGTGCCATAAAATATGTAAACAATAAACATGCAAACTAAAACATTTGAGTGCAGAATAGTGCAATAACAAAAATCTTCAAAAGAGGTAGTTTACCTACTTACTAGGCTTAAAAGTGACGTTCAGTCACTTTCAGTCACAGTTTACTTTCACTCGTTCTAAATTGAAGCTGGGGTCGATCCATTGTGCAGTGAAGCTAATTACTGACATTGGACATACAGAAGAACTCCATGTGTCTGTCGTAAATCCAAAGGCAGGTACGTCTTTTAACTTTTCTTGTATGTGATCGCGTAGCTTTTTTCTGTGTGGCAGGCAGCGCTTTCTTTGTAAAATGCTGACGAGAAGGCAACGCATAACGTGGCTCCAAGATCTCCATGAGCTGGCGAAACCCCGCACTCGTTACTACGGAGAGCAGCTGGTAATCCAACGTGATGAATTCAGCTACCCCGGCTGTTATGGTTTTTGCCCTTTCACTGTTCACCGACAGCTTTTCCTTCTTTTTAAAAGTCTCTTTAAGCGTCGGTTGTCTCAGTGCAGCCGTTGCTGCGACGTACTGACTGTATGTCTCTTCTTTATGTTTGCTCTTCAGGTGGCGAATAAGGTTGGTTGTGTTAAATGACGACCTGCTCGTTCCTCCACGTGAAATGTCCGCCTTGCAAACATTGCACCGGACTGTTGGGCTGCCTTCGTTTTCAAATTTAAAATAATTCCAAACTTTGGACATCGTCTCCGTTTATCCGTACAACTGCTTCTTGTAGTTAGACTTCTGCCTTTTTGGCAGGGAAGGATGTTTGTTGTTTTTATGAACCAATCTTTAAACCAAAACTAAAGACTCTGTATGAGTGTAAGACATTTTGTCTGTAACGTTAAATACAATTAGAAAACGATTTAATTAAAAAATATATCTATATTAAAAAAGGCATGCCCGATATTTTTTTGCCGATTCCGATACTTTGAAAATGACGTGATCGGACCCGATCAATTGGCATCCCGATCGATCAGGACATCTTTAATAATTATAAAATGAAATTCTACAAATCTGTCATTTTTGCCCACATTTTGTTTCTTATCATATACCATTTTTTAAGATACTGTAGATATAATAATGATAAAATGAAAGCATATCTTACTTTTTAAATTATTTGGTCACTATTTCTGTTTTAATAAGCCTGAGTTAAGCATCATGTGGGGCAAAGAAAAGGTATAAGCTCGCTTGTTTGCATATTGCTAACATGAAAGAGTTGATATTAAGCCCATGTAGGCTGGGAGGCAAGCAAATTTTGAGGACAGAATTTGAATGTGATTTGCCAATGCTAAGACTTCCTCATATGGCCCACGTATGGCTCAGTGCATCTCTGAAGGCTGTGTATGGAAATCAGCATGTTTAACTTCAGGATGCATGTGTGGCTGTCTGGTTACATGCCATATATTTTTTTTTAAAAAACAGAACAATTCCAAACAATATGAGCTTTAAATGTTTTTTTTTTTTTTTTATAAACGCAGATTTATGGCGGTAATGTTCCCACATCGCAGATCGTTTTGAATGTTAATACATTTAAAGTTTCGTTAGTGATGCATTTACTATTTATTTACAGAGGTGGGTAGCGGAGCCAAAACTTTTACTCAAGTAAGAGTGGCGTTACTTCAAAATAATATTACTCAAGTAAAAGTAGTCATCCCAAAAATGCACTCAAGTACAAGTAAAAAAGTATCTAGTGAAAAGATTACTCAGGTAACAAGTAACATTGTGAGTAACTGCTTATTTTTGTTTGATTTAATTTTTTTTTTTTTTTTTAATAATGGTATTTTTCCCTTTCAGCACAAACTTCTCTATATGAACTGTTGTTATAATGATACTGTACAATAACCGATTACATAACCACATCAAGCCAAAGAAATAAAAATAATAATAATAAAAAATTGTTGAATTCCGGCGAGGTAAAAAAAAAAAAAAGACAGAAATAAGGCATTATTTGTCCAAACAGCATGAATGCTCTCTTCTTAATAGTTACTATTATGAAATCAAATGGAACATATCTCCGGTTAATCGGTGCCGAATAAATACTGTGAGAGAGGATAAAGCCTGTGCATTCGAGTCATGTTGATGGCAGAGCTTTATGTCAAATACTTCATTTTTTACGGTGATTTAAAGACGCCACTTGATTGAACAGGCTGGGCTGATCATAGAACGGCATGCTAGCATCTGATTGGTTTAATGGAGTCGTGATTATTGTTGCGACGTCTCATTAGTGAAATCAGTGGAGCTACTCTAGGCATCGCTGGCAAAAATTAATAATAACAATAATAATAATAATAATAACAACAAAGCTAATATGTAGAATAAAGAGGGGAAAAATGTAACGACTCTTGTTTAGCCCAGAGTAGCGGAGTAAGACTTTTTTTTTTCTTTTCTTCACAAATCTACTCAAGTAAAAAGGATGGCTTAGTAAAACTACTCTTAGAAGTACATTTTTCTCAAAAAATTACTGAAGTAAATGTAACGGAGTACATGTAACACGTTATTACCCACCTCTGTTTATATGAAAAGAATATATATATATATATATATATATATATATATATATATATATATATATATATATATATATATATATATATATATATATATACATACTGTATATTCTTTTTTTTTTTCAATTGTTGTCTGTTTTCCCCAATGTAAACTATTCACTGTGTGGTCACTGTCAGCTCTGCACTCCGGATAGCCTTTTATTCTCCAAGAATAATGAGAGGCATAAGCGGACATGAAAACATGGGTGGCTTGATTTTAGTCCATTTGTGTGTCTCAGAATCACCTTTTGTAAGCACAAAAGTAAACATTCATTCATTTTCCATGCCGCTTTTCCTCACGAGGGTCGCGGAGGTGCTGGAGCCTATCCCAGCTAACTACGGGCAGTAGGCAGGGGACACCCTGAACTGGTTGCCAGCCAATCGCAGGGCACAAGGAGACATACAACCATTCACGCACACACTCATACCTACGGACAATTTTTAGAGTGTTCAATCAGCCTACCATGCATGTTTTTGGGATGTGGGAGGAAACCGGAGTTCCCGGAGGAAACCCACGCAGGCACGGGGAGAACATGCAAACTCCACACAGGAAGGCCGAAGCCCGGGATTGAACCCTTGATCTTAGAACTGTGAGGCAGACGTGCTAACCACTCAGCCACCGTGCCGCCCAAAAGTAAACAGTGACATGTAAATACCCCCATACACGCATATGTTGGCTTTTTGCCTAGCCAATAGTATATGACACTTTAGAAAAGATGCAATATATCACGAAGATCTAACCACATGAAAGAATAAAGAATCCTACAAACAGAGAGATGACTGATTAGCAGTGACAAGAAGTGGATACAAATGTGAACAGAATATTTCTATGGCTGCAAAAGCAGTTTCCTAGAATTAACTGTTTGAGCAACAGTCATCAACTTTGGAGATCACTACAACATTAACCAACCGTTTCCCACACCTTTGGCAAAAGTAACACCTGAAACTTCTGTAGAACTTCTGTTCGTCCAAATACATTTCATGCAGGCAGTTTTCTTTTGCTAATTATGTTTTAAAAGTAAATTACATTTACATGTGTACACAGCAATTTCATGACGATAGGATGGAATATTGATTCTTTGAGCACAAATACGATATTTGCTGAAATTATTGACTGCCGCAATTCACTTTGATTCAAGGGCCTTTGATCTATTTCATACAATATACGGTACATATGGTAATTGAGTTGCACTTCACTTAAAGCAATTATAAATATAAAGCAATTTAGACTGTTGCTTGTTTTTTTTTTACTGTTTTGTTGCTGAAAAATTCCAGCTATTTGAATGAAACCATCTTTTTTCGATCCCAATAGAATTGTTACACCTTGGTACAATACACTGGGTGGGGTATTTGCAGAGATAGTACAGTTTGACGTTGTATTGTTGCCACTACACAGTTTGTTAAAACAAAACAACAATGATGAAAACCAAGCGATTGTTAATAACATGAAGTATTCGCCTTTTACAAGCAGTAAAAAGTTTACATGCAAAAAATGTCAAATTGGCAGTTTTGTTGTAAAAATAATTCCGCATTTACTTGACCTATTTGTGTGGGAAATCTTTGTGTACACGGTGACACAAAGGTGCATGAAACTTCCAATTTTCCGATGTAGCATGCTTGACTAGTGTAAACGGGGCAGCGCAACTAAAAGTTGATTCCTGCGTGTAACCCTCCTGCTCTGCAATTCGTCTTCTGTTCCATGTAATGAATGAGCTGAAATGTTCTTCTCTGTTCTAAATGTGTGATGAGTATGAGTGTGTGTATGTGTGATGAGTTTCATGTTCTGAACTGGCTCATTATTATGACTTTATTAGCACCTTTGCCCCCTTGACTGGCAAAGTTATATTGGAACATTACCACCACCTACTGTTCTGGAGTATGGGAGGCAGATGCCACTAAAAATCAGTTTTGTGTTTTGAACCGTTTCGACAGTGACAAAAGGGTGTAGTGTCATCAGGATTTCCACTCTGGAAGGAGCTTTCCAAATTTTTTTACGGTTTCCTGCCTCCTTAAATGCCGTCTCCTTCAAAAAAAGTTTTTAGTTTTTTCCCCCCACTACCACTGGCGTGTAAACAGCCCCTAAGAGTCACTATGAATCATTTTAATATGTACTGTTGGTGGCTTGTATTTTGTGGCTGACATGCTCCTTATCCCCTAGGCCGACGACCGGCGGCTTGTCGCACATCCCCCCGCCGGGAGAACACTATACTCGGCTTATTCCCCTCTTCATGTGCCCGGTCTTCTGTCAAATTTTCCGACCGATCAGAAATTGCAACTTTGAGTTAAAAATAGCCGCAAATACACTGATTACAAAGTAAAATTTCTTTAAATAAAGGACTACTTACGTTTGATCATGGATAGGCATGTATAAAGCTCTCCTCATACACATTAGCTGCACAACAACTGAAGCCGCCCTCCACCTCCGAGTCTCTCACTGTTTACGACTTCGCCATGTAGTAAAGCATTATTTTGCCATATTCGTGTTGACCATTTGGCAGCTACACGCTCCTCCGATGTCGGCCGGTTTGTTCAGCGGTCATTGTCCAGCTGTTTCCCCGGCGAGCTCTCCTGTCCGTAGTAGCAGGGAAAGGAGCTGTAAATTGCTCTCCGCCCGGCGGTTTGCAAATCGGCAAAGACAATCGACAACCCAGTCATTATGTGAAATGATCCAGGCTAGTTATGTGTGATTTTCCACTTCGAAGACTTTGAAACATCACTCGGTTCGGGTTAGCATGTCGGCTAGCTGTCACGCCTCTTGGTTTGTTTACATTCTCCGAAGCCGGGGAAGGGAAATGACTTAAGCCCGATTTAGGTGGCATAAAATATCGTTCGGGAGGTGCAACAGAAAAGGTGTAGTCGACAGTTTTGACCATAATGAAGTAATTTTGCCATGTCGTCTTGAATAAATGCATTTTTATATTTTCATATTCCATTTATCACAAAACTGGTATTTGTCATGACCATGCCATTTATTTAGCTATTGGGGAAAATACTTGGATAAAAAGAATATCCTGTAAATATATTGGAGTAGAGAGACTGAAACAATGACATTTTGCGGCTCTCTTTGTCGCATTTTCCTCGTTCTGTATAATTCCCCCTCAATGGGCTGCATACGGTTTCAGATGAAATCTTGACTCCGCTGACGTCATCAACCTATTGGGGACGCTAGAGCCCTATAATGGTAGGCGTGGCTAACGGCAGATTAAAAGACTAATTTCTCGTCATCTGTGCTTTGCTAAATTGTTGTATATAGTCAAATCGTCTCAAAATATGATTCTAATTCATATAATAATCCTATTTAAGTTTTTCCTCCTGTCGTACGCACTTTAAACTTGATTCTGCTTTAAAGAAATTCTAAATCACCTTTTGAATTGATTGTACAGTTGTATTTAATTAGTTTGTCTTATACACAGAACCACATTTTCTCACTTTGAGCTACAACTCAATGTATTGTAAGGGTCTCAAGTGGGTTGGGGTCTCTGACACCAAACATTTGGCAATAGGGTGTGTTACACTACCTGGACAGACAAACATTCCCACTCACATCTACACCTATAGACAATTGTTAGTCCGCGTTTAACCTAACTTTTAACCTTTAAAAATTTAACCTAACTTGCTTATTTTAAGAAATTAGGAAATGCCGAGAGCATCCAACAACATATGGAAAAAAATCGAACTGAGATTCAGACCTAGAAGCTATGAGTATGAGGCAGGTGCCCTTACCTCGTTGTGTCTCACATAAAGCAATTTCAAATAGGTATTGGACACCCGCGGTCATATATTTTGAGACTTTTCATTGGGGTTGTCCGATCTTATCCGGTAGCTGATAATATTGGCCGATAAAAGCATTTTAAAATGATATTGGATAAAATTGACATTGGTTTTTCATTTTCGGTTTTGGGCCAATAAAGGTAGTCCCCGTGTTACGACGTACCAGACTTACATGATTTCGACTTTACGACGCCTGAGTCCCGCCCGACATTCTGTCTCCAGTCCTTTTTTTTTTTGTTTGGTTTTTTTTTTGGTCGCCTCAACAGTACCTAGTTCTTGCCATGTCAGGATTCCTTCCTTCCCCAGCTGCGTTGCCACCGTCCTTCAGTTCCTGACAGCGTCAGCTCCCACTTCATTGTTTTCATGCGGCTGCTGTTGTTGTTAATCTTAAGCAACGAGAGATGAGGGCATCCAGCCTCGGGCAGTCGGCTGGGAGACATCTGGCAGGTCGGGCACCGACATCCACCTCTCCCAGATTGCCAGTGTCAAAGCGGGGTCTCACATCACCGTGCCCGGTGGAGGGGGTTTTGCTGCTGCTGCTGCCTACTCTTTGGACAGCGGCATTTTCTCTCAGCAATGTGGCTCACTAGCGAGTAAAGCCCGAAAACATTTTTTTCCTTTTGAAGTCATTGAATATAACAGCATTTAACACCACGTACAGTGGAGAGAACAAGTATTTGATACACCTCCAATGGGTTTTCCCATTGACTATGTATCAAATACTTGTTCTCCCCACTGTACCTCAAAATATCTTTTATCTTATTAATATTGTGTATAATGTTTTTGGACATGTATTGTGATGTTCTGGGGGTATCTTGGGGTACTTAAAGGATTAATTCTGATTTACGCGTAAATTCGGGTTACATCGCCGGCATAGGAACGGAACTCGTTCATAACCCTGGGACTACCTGTATGAATATGCCAATGCTGTCATGTCCTCTTATTGGCTGCATGCGTTTCTGGTGTTTTTTCGCCCTCTGCCGGTGCTTCAGTGTAATTACGTTTGATAATCTCAGCACTTTCTGCTAACGTAATCATATGTTGACACGAGCTCATTGAGAATTGAGAAACCTCAATTGACAAGCTAACAGTTTATCGTACCATAGGAGTTCTTGCCTTGCCTGAAACTCCAGACTCATCGCTGTTCCAGCGATAAAGCAACCATTCTGCAGATTAAATTCCCAGGGCGGAGCAAGCCACAGCAAACAGACAGCGGAGTAGACCAATAGCTGCGGGCAGACGTGACATTGGTAAAGAGAAACTCTAGCGCGAGGAAGCTTTTTAAAGAAATGCTTCCAGTGCCGTTAGTTACTGGGGTTTTAGCGACTCTACTATGTGTTTTTTGGTCATTTAAAACTGAATTTACCGCAGATTGGAACATACTCTCGGCTCTCCCGTTCGCCATCTGTGTTTTGTGGAGACGACTTCTGACGCGCAAGAGGGACGTTGCTCGTTAAGAACACGTCACGCAAATAAACAATTTGCACTGTTACTTTCTTTCGGACTTGAGATGTCAATGAGGAATTTTTTTGAGCCTCATACAAGCATTGCTTGTAAGTTATATTCTGCCTTTCTTTTATATTCATGAGCATTGTGTAGTCTATTGGAGATATGGAGATGTACTGTATTAGCCCGAATATAAGACTGTGTTAATTAGCATTGAAATAAGACTGGAAAAGTGGGGGCCGTCTTACATCTGCGGTCTAGACATTATACCCATTCACGACGCTAGATATCATTGAAGCGATGTTCTGTCATGACAGCTCTCAGCTACTCTCAAGTTTAACCAGTTTGCATTATTTTATTGCAATGTTTTTCCTTATTCAGATTTGCTTCAAGACTACAGTTACGTTCGTTCATTAATGCAGTTATTGCAATTTTGTCGTTTTATCAAAATAGATTGGTTTATTTACATTTCAAAACCCAGAAGCCATTTATTTACAAATGTGATAGCACTTTAGTTTTTATACTTAAATGTTCAGATATTAAGATTTGAATGAGGCAAAATAACATGCTTTTTCTCTCAAATATATTGTTATAATCATTTGTTTCAGATGTACTGTCATTATTTTCTGTATATAAATTAATTTGGTGTTCAAAAAGTTTTTTTTTTTCAAACTTGAGTCTTAAAGAAGAGGGGGTCATCTTATAATCAGGGCCATCTTATATTCGGGCCAATACGGTATATTTCATTTTCTTTGCATTTGTGGTAAAATATTCGGAGATAATAAATAATTATTATCATAATTATTGCATTGCTTGCAAGCAGTAATACCAGTTGCTATTCAAATTGACATGTATTGTAAACTTTGCTTTGTAACTGAGAATAATTCAACTTTACTCCAGCGTCCGACTTCTCTTTAGAGCCTGATTTGTTCGCTATCTGTTGATTTGTGTACCCACACACACAATGAGGATAGAATAAGTGCCTTATTGGCACTTTGTACTTGTACTTGATCCAAAAAACTGATGTTTGCACTATTTTTATTCCAACACTAAATATAGTGGTGCAATATAGGCACTTTTTCCGTAATTTCAGTTGAAGTAGTTCTTATTTTTCACGGAACTTTGATTTGGAAAACATTGAAGTTGTTACATTTATCATTATGAAAGCATCCAGTGGGGCCTCACAATACAATTAACCATAATATGTTAATTCCATGACCGCAAATATCGGTATCGAATTTTTGGGGTTGGACCATCTCGGGATATCGTTTTAAAAAATCATTAACGGACAACTGTACTTTTCACCTACCAGTTGAAGGCGAAAAAGTCTTAAAACCTTTGATATAAAATACACACATGTAGATATATACTAGTATATACAGTATAAGCAAACACTGTCAGTCCACTAACAGTATCTTTTCAATGGGTTCAGTGGAAAAACAAAATCTGTCTTGCATGTTGATGTCCAAAGCTATCAATGACTACAAGTAAGAATGTGTGTTGTTATGTGTTTCTCAGGCAACAATAGAGAGGTTGTCTGTGGCCTGTGCATGGCCGGGGACAATACTGGCCCGCAGGTGTGTGCGGTCAAAACTTTGCATAGGCAGCCTCCTTCACGGGCTTTTCACCATCTCTCTACAGTACCTGTCCACGCACAGAAGTCTTTTTGCCATCACCATTGCCGGCATTGTATTAGTGCTCCTTTGTCAGGATGGGACCGAGCGCTTTGTTATCCTGCTTTCACTGTGTTTAGCTATTTACAGATTAGCTTTGCAAGAGCTTGACGGCTTTCCTAAGCAAATAAAGATGTGGGGTGGTTACGAGATTGACAATGGACTAATCATGCATCGTTGGTCCACATAACCAGCTTGAGCATCAACAGAAAAGGACATTTTTAAAAGGCGACCGTCAGAATGTCAACTGTGGCTGTGAGGTTTGGTCAGTTTGGAAAAAAAGAACAAAAGAAAAGCATCATAGATGCATGGTGTACTTACACTGTACCTTGGGCCATTTGTCTGTCGAGATCGTTTCTCTGCCAACAGGTCTTTGACTGTGTGTTTAACACGAACCCCTTGGTACACTCTCTTTGAATATTCTAAATAATGCAACAAAACAGGGTGATTACATAAGAAACAAATGCAGAAGCCGCTTGATTTTGCAGTTATTGCAACTTCATGAACATGCCTATCTGCACAAATGCTTCACTCCATAAAGGAATAGCTCTGGAGAGCGTAAATGTCATGGAAATTGTCTTCGGTATAGTCAATGCAAATGTTATGCTAAGCAGAAGTGCATGACAACAAGTTTTCATTGTACAGTATAAAATTACTTTTTAAACTTTTAGTCTAAATTTAACTCAAAATATTAACATTTGCGCTCAAAACCTTTATACAACCCAAAAATGGAGTCATCGTGGACAAAATACGACTGACACTTTTTAATGAGTTGTGTATTGTAAAATGATAAATACATGACAAAAGTAAAACTTCAGCCTTCAACATTTTTTTTCCATTTCCTAAAAAAAAAAAAAAAAAATTATATATGTAAAATAGAATTAGAAGTTGCTCACCAGTGTCCATGATACTGTTGACCAGTCTGACACACACACTGGCCCGCTGCTCTTCTGCTGTATTTGCCTAGAGTAACTGAATAGCAATGTTGAGCACCATAGCGAGTGGTGTGCCTCAGTAAAAGCTTAGCATTGTCGTCAGGAGGGCAGGGACACACCGAACATGCCACCTTACTTCATCTCTACACATTTGAAGAGTGAGCTTTGAAAAATATCTCCTTTACCTATTTGTTTAAATGCAAATGTTTGGTAAGGACGATTTTTGGACTATTTGCATCGGCGTTTAGGATTCGGTATTATAAATGTTGTGTGCATCATTGCATGGCAGTGAGGTTGGGATGTGACCATAGATTTTTGTCACACAGCCTCCATGTCGCACTCACTTTTAACTGCTCCTCAAGAGATACAACTAATGTTCTCTATGAATCTTTGGAAAGAGGAAATACAGGACACAAAAGTCAGATATCAGTTCTTATATACAATACGAATCAAACCAAAGCTCCACAAAAAAAAAAAAAAAAAAAAAAAAAAACACACACTTGAGGATTTTAATGTTATATGAGCTGATGATTAGATAATGAATAATACACATCTCAAGAACAATGGTTATCACCATGAGCACCAGTAAAGCTGTTATTACATATATTTTGACTCTTGAATGATCAATATATAGGGACAGCAGTGATGACGACGTTGATGGTGGTGGTAGTGATGGCGCAAGTGATAGTGATGATGATCTTGGGAAGTGGCTGTATTCTCATGGAATTTTTTAAGCGTAAATTGGGGATGGGACCCAAAAAAAAAGCTTGGCTTATTCCCACTCCTTTTCGAGCAGAAAATGTATGTATTTGTTATTATTTTTGTTATAATCATTACTGCTATTATTGTTGTTTTTCCATTCTTGTTGTATTTTGTTTTTATGGTTTAAAATCAATCAATCAATCAATCAATCAATCAATCAATCAATCAATCAATCAATCAATCAATCAAGCAATCAAGCAATCAAGCAATCAAGCAATCAATCAATCAAGCTCATTTGGCAAGGCAAAGGCCCAGGCAGGACGCGTGCTAGATTCCGTCCTGTTGCAGGTTGCAGGTCACAGAAAAAGGGAAGAGGCACAGATGAGGAGCAGACTAGAGGCAAAAATCCACAAGGTCAAAAGGTATTTCAAGGTCCGGGAAGGCAGGGTAACTAGAAAATGCTCATACATTGCAGTGAGGGCTAACAAACTCACAATGGAGCAGAGGGCTGAGGGTGTATATGTAGGGAGGCTGTGATAATGACCAGGTGTGCAGAACAGGTGGGTTGAATGAGTGCTGATGACTGGGAGGAAAAAAGGAAAAAACATACAGGCCTGTTGTGGGGTTCTAACAATATTAACAGCTCTTTTATTTTATTTTTTGGACTGTTTAATGCACCAAGTGAGTCGAGTCTAATCTAATCTACTGTAATCTAATCTAATCTAATCTAATCTAATCTAATCTAATCTAATCTAATCCTCTCTTTCTCTCTCTCTCTCTCTCTCTCTCTCTCTCTCTCTCTCTCTCTCTCTCTCTCTCTCTCTCTCTCTCTCTCTCTCTCTCTCTCTCTCTGCACTTTCAAATGCCGCTTTGCAAAAAATAAGTATATACTGTATGCCACAAAATTATTATTAACCGAGTACCTTTTTAAAATAAAGTGATTTTTGAACACTTCACCATGTTTACTTTATGAAAATGCAAATTTAAATACATAAAAGAGATACAGTATTAGTGGAATGTCTAATGAGGAAATCTCAATTTAGGTAATGTTGACCAAGTGGACCACTGTTGGCTTTTATATTGAAATTTGTCCGTGTGACCAACAACAATTTGGTGTGGCAAATCACATATTTCCTCAGTAGTTTGTGCAATTATTTATCTATTGCCCTAAATTACCCCAAATTCACTGATTCTGCCACTTCATTAGCTGAGTCTAGGATCTATCATTCACAGGGTTTACACAGCATTGGAAGAGTTTTCACAATCAAATTCAGCACATATACATATGGTGTTTAAAATGTTTTGTGACATTTTAACCAAAGAAGACTGATTTACATCCAGAATGTTTGTGTGGGCGTGATATGTCACTGTACTGCCACGAGCAATGTTCTCTTCAAATTGATCTTCCATTGATTTGTATAAAATAGTTTAAGTCAACCGGCTTCCTATTATGAGGAAATGGAATAGCTGGTAGCTTGGTAGGAATGATGCTACCATCTGACTCCTTCATTGTTACGTAGATAAACCTGATCTGACTCATGTCGTTAAACCATGCAGTATAGTAAATTAGCCCTATCATGCACAGATTAGGATTTTTTTTTTTTTTTTTTACCTCTACAAGGCACTCATTTAACTCTTTGCCTTCCATTGACGGCACTAAATGTCTAACAACATCAATGACACTGAAACATGAGCATTCACAGCCAGTCTAAGTCAGTTTAAATGAAATGGATATCCATCACCATCAATGGCATGCAATGTTTTGAATACCGTTTAAAAAAGATAAATAAATAAACTTTCAGAGTGTTAGTTAACAATTAGTGTTACTTGGGGCCTTCGCCAGTGTGTATTTATGTTTTTGTAACTTTTAATTTAATTAATTTACTTTTTAATAAAATTGTATTGATTTATAAATTTATTTATAATGATAAAAAAAAATACAATAAGGATGAATATATATTTTCATACGATATGTTTGATAAAATATTTTTTTAATTATTAAAAAGTCACCTGCCCTATAAATAGTTAAAGTTCTTAAGTGTTCACACAATGTTTTTTGGGGGGTTTTTTGTTTGTTTTTTTAAATTACCAAAAATAGTCACTTGCTCATAAAGGGTTGTAGGCTTGGAGTGTCAGCTTTTGAATAGCTGTCCACTGTAATGATCACTGTCCCCGAGAGGGTTAACTGCTAAACCTCAACTCTCACATGCCATGACATGACATGTCTGCAGGACAGGACAGAGCATGACATGACATTATGTTGGTACTATACTGTGTACTTGCAATGCCACAATGTACATAAAATACAACATGAGAAATTCATAAAATCAAATGAGAAAATGCCACTTCTTGCAGTCTGCAATTGCTTTTGATTCTATAAATGACCAGCATATATATTTAATTAGACATATATCAAAAAAGATTCAAACAAAACTTCTGGCTTCAAACAAAACTTCCTGAATGGTAAGCAAAAATAAGACTCTAAGCAAAATAATGAAACTCAAGCAAACAAATTAATCTGAAAAGGAAAACGCAACACTTACAATGTTTACAATTCTCTCTTTTTCGTTCTCGCTAACCACTGTCGCTTTCGATGCCGAGCTTTTTGCTTGTGAGTGTGAAACAGGTTTCCCTCGCACGTTGCCTGTTTTTTGTCATGCTCTCCACGTTTTTGCAATTGCAAATTTGACACAATTAGCCTGTAGACAAGTTTCCTGAGCCAAAATTGGGCGGCGCCCTCTTCAACATTTTCTGCTACGGACTTCCGGTTTAGACAGAACACCATGGATTGTGTTTGAAGTAGACAAAGTTTTAAACTGCCAAATAAAACCATAGGAACCCACGGAATCTGCAAAAATGGATTCAGCACGACATAGACAAGACTCCGGGACTTTCTGTGCTGTGCTTGGTTGTTTAAACTCCTGGAAGCGCCTATATATGCTTGGAAGTGGAATGTTTTGAACAGCGTCCAGCTTCAAAGTGCCAGTGTGAATCTACCTCTCCATTATAGAATGATTCACAGCTTTAACCCTAAATAGCCACGTTTACATGCTGACTTTTATTCATACCGATTCAAATCATTCCGAATGGAAATTTCACATCAGCTGTTTACATGTCACTTCATCTATTCCGATCCAGCGTTTACATGTGTCTGCCTTTATTTCGAAAGGACGTCTGACAACTGCCGTCTGACATGCGCAGATTAATCAAAACAAAGTGTCACGTTGCAAAACATGGAGATCGATTGCAGATCAGCTGCTGTTTTAACTTTTCGAGTGGAAACAAAACTTCAGAATGACACGCCGTTCATTTAAAAAGTTGTGTGGGTGCGCTGTGCGTGTGCTTGGAAGCCATGTTGCAAGTGACGTTACTTACGTCACCAAGTGACGTCACCACGTCAGTACGGAGCATGTGCAGCAAGAACGCAACCAGACACCATTCCGCTTCCCTGTTTACATGATATAATTTTACTTCTAATCGGTTTGGGAAAAAGAATATTCCACCCCTGTGAATCGGAATGAAATTCCATTCGGTTTGGGCCTGTTCATTCCGAATGAGGTGTTTATATGGAACACATTTATTCGGTTTGAACAAATATTCCGATTGTAATTGGAATATTTGGCTCCATGTAAACGTGGCAAAATATCCACCTAAACAATTCCATGTTTGTTTTTAATCACTTCGTTGCTCGTTCGTGGATAAAATTCTAACTGTGTGCAACCTGTGTTAACACGGGGTGTAAATTGACACACCGGCCACTGGAGTGACCAAACTGAGGCGAAATTGCAAATAATATTACAGTTGCCGAATGCAGAAGGGCTGACACGGATTTTGTTGTTACAAAGAAAGACTGTAAGGTAATTTTCATCTAGTTAGGTTATAGTTACGGTATTATGAGCTCATCATACATGTACATATAAACACAAGTAGTATGTTATTTTTTTTTATTGCCGATATTGATCGCGATAAAACTATTGGAGAACATGATACCATTTCTTGTTTTATTTTTAAAAAAATGATGCAATATGCAAAACAAGTTAACAAATCACAATTTATAAATATGAAAAAATATTAAGGAAGGTGGAGCATAAATCGAGCCTTCCATCATCAAGGCAGAATGCATGTTGTTTTGGTATATGTCCATCAACATATGTGTTGTTTTGAAGCACATCAAGTTGTTTCCACCTGTGAACAAATGAATAAAAACGTGTAACACTTCAATTAATGTATTGAGGGTAAAAAGGCAGTGTATGACTTATAGCAGATGAGTGTTTTCCATATCTTTATCATTGAAGCTAATACAAAGCTAATGATGTCTCAGCGGTGACGCAACACACAGATTTATAGCCAAATTGAACGTAATGTTACCTGTTATTGCTTTGTGGTGGCACTGTCTTGGTTCCACATCTGCCTTCATGAACACCAAAATATATCATGTATTAGGACACATTCAACTGGATGATTCGGACCTTTTCAGGTCCCTGATTATGTTTCCATCCACTGCCATTAAATGAATAATATACAAAACTATTTTGGTTGTGGCGACTCTTAGACATTTCTTTTTTTTTTTTTTTTTATTACCACAATATTTTAACTACATGACAACACAAAACAAAAAAGAACAAAACAGTCCATAAGTCAAATAATTTCACACAGGAGGCTCAATGTGCTATTCTGGAAGAAAATGGACACACACACCTTCAATTAATCAATGGATAAGGAAATGACCAACTCTGTTATGCTGGAAAAACTAATTTACGCGGTGAGAGGGAAGGCAGAGGATTTTGAACAAATATGGAAACATTTATTGGACTTGATTGACAAGTGAGGTGTACAACCACAGGTGTCTTTATGTTGTCCTCCAGTATCGTGATGATGGCAGATAGATGCGGCATTTCCAGATTGTATTTTTGAGGTATTTTGATTAGTAATGTCACGCCAGCTCCACTGTTGTTTTGGTTAGAGAAAGTGTCAAATGGAAGTCGCGAGCAGAAATGCGGAAGTAAAGTGGAAGTACCTCAGAAACTTGTCTAGAATGGGGGTGGGCTTTATGTGAAGTGCGTCCTCATTGGTCAATTAGTTAGCCAGTGCCCTTGGAAGTTATTACGGACCTACTGCTTTGAATTTTCCGCCATTACTGTTTAGTGCCACCTTATTTTCACCCGATATGGAATATTCTGATGCCACAGGAGTCAACCACAGCGGACTAACTTTATTTAGTAAACATTGTCATTGTGGACAGGAGTTCTTTTTTTCTGAACCACTTCCCCAAAGCCAGGGAGAATGCACTATTTTAATAACATGCAGTCATTTTCCTTGTTAATAAAAGAAAGAAACCATTTTGTGCGCCTAGTTATTGGAAATTGTATTTTTTATGAGACATTTTTAAAAAAGACATATAACATATTTTGCTTTTCTATTCTTGTACTGTACTTGTGTAGTTTGTAGTCTGTTTTTTTCCTTCTTTGACTGTGGAGTCAAATCAGTGCCTTGACAGTGCAAGTTTTACCCCATCTTTTTCCTCCTTCTTCTTTTTTTAGTTCTTTTTTGTTTTTCATCCAGAATATCTATACTTATACTTCAGTCCGAATACTTTGCCATTTTTGCATTTTGTAAATAATCCGTAAAACTGGGTGGATTTTTAACGTGTCACTTTGACCTGCGTGGAATGCTTCAGGAAAGCACCGGCACATTCTGTCCACGAGAGGGTAGTAAAAGACAATTTAATATACAAGTAACGACTAGCCAAAACAAATCTCGGGAGTTGAGGGTCATGTACAAAGACTGGAACGTTAGAATGAAATTTTCCAGACAGAGGTAAACACAAACATTGGAATCGACAAGCAGGAGGAGCTGTTACTTGTCTTCTCGTGTCATTTGTGTGTTCACTGTGTTGGTCAGCTTTTGCTCATGTCATATAATGCCTGCCTGGTCATAATTTATCACTGACTCTGTCTGGTCACACAATAACTGCTGCTGATGTTAGTTTCCAATGTCAACAAAGAACTCTGCTCAAGTTTCTCTCATGTTTCCTCACTTTCTGCTAATAAACAGAAGCAACACAAGGTACTTACACAAGCCAGCCATAAATATACACTGTAATAATAGAAGTAATGGTCGTTTATTTGTTCAATTATTATTATTATTATTATTATTATTATTATTATTGAACCATTAATCCTGACCCTGAACGCCGGAGTAAAAGCATATTTTGTTCCAGGAGTGGAACTTAATGGTGGAAATTAGAATAAAAGGTGTCAAAGCAAAGTCTATCCATGCTTCCAAATTAGCCATACTGCTGAACTCATTTAATAGCCTCCTATGTTATCTCCTATAAGTATCAACATCAATATTGTCCCTGTCATGCGATGATTTTGTTTGCACTGAGAAGAGCACAATTTACTACACACAAAAAAAAGTACCCCTATAATACTGTAATTTACTTCTATATTCAGACTGTTTTGAAATATAAACGATTCGAGTTGAAACCTAAAAATAATGTAGAGGTTTGTGCTCGTTATTAGATGCAAAAAAGTGACAAAAATCAATTACAGGTAAAATTCCATTTCACAATACATCCAACAGCACCTTATAAAGTTAATAATGTTTGGAATTTAGAGCCTGTTTAAAAAGAAGCCAAAAGTTATTTCTCTGCCAGCATTGGGAATAATATGTTTCTTATCACAGTACACGGATCTTGGATTAGTGACTGGAATTTTCCAAGGGACAGAGTGTGTCTGGCAAAGAAGAAGGAGCTGTTGTGAAGTCAGTTCTCTACTGTTCCTATGCACATTATGTGCATATAGGGATTATTCTCTTGGCAATGAATTACATAATGTAATGCTTTGCTTTGTATATAACCGCCACTTGCTCTCACTTGGAAATAGCTATATTTTGTCATCAGAGAAATACTTAGAAATCTTTCAAAGGTCTGGAAGATGCATTTTGCTGAGTGGGGTAATAAAAATGTTTATTCCAGAACTGTCTGCACACATTAAAATCACCCTTGCATGAGCTACTATGATCAAACGAGAAATTAAGAGGTGACTGTTTTCAGCACAGTGCTTCATTGGTTTGCATTGTTACTTCATTCAATGCAAATCAATTCAGCAATGCACTTTTTGATCTTGTCTCAGCAGGGCACAACTAGCTTCCAAACCTAGGCTAATGAGATCTTGGGTCCAGACATTCACATCTAGTGAGACGTCGGCGTATGCATTGGCTAGTGCCAAAAAGTCTCAGTAGAATTAACGCACAAACTGTTGGAATGTATAGAAGGGTGAAAGGTTTGGTATGTAATTGATTAAATGTGCAAGAATGGGACTCACATACCATATATTTTGCCTTTTGGTTCAATGACTGTTTCTTTTCCCCCCATTTCTATGAAGAGCACCTTTGACAGTTTTGCTGTCATTAATGGAATTTTACGCACATACTGTACATACGCACACGCTGAAAATGGCATGAGGTCAGGCAGTAGCATGAATACTGGATGAATTCATCCACCAGGCCACCCAGTGTTCAGTTGAAGAGACCCTGAAAAAAGTCAATCCTGATGTGTTAAACAGATTTCATTTCTACTCAGACAGTGGAAAGTCACTGGAGCCAGAAGCCTTACTAATGAGCAGATCACGTTCTTTATAATTATTTTACAGCACTAAAATGGCACACATTAAAATGCCCAAATTACATTTTTTGCAAGGTTGGATCATCATAGCTTGTATTCTTTTGACCATAAAGAAAAATCAATTTGCCAGCTAGATAATGTTTGTTAATCTGAGACAAAAATTACAATACTTGTCTTTTCGTTGAGTAGCTCAATATCATGTGGTCGTAGTATAAGACAGGGGTTCCCAAACTACAGCCCGCGGGCTGACGCTTGTCCACCACTCCCTTTTGACTGGCCCCTCATCTCTTCTTCCACCCACCATTTGAACAGGCTGTATGGGGCAATCGTAATTCACGCTAACTATGAATGAACTACCAGGTCTCATTTCAAATTATCTACAGTAAGTTTTTAAAGTGGCGGCATAGTACGAGGGGCATTCAAAAAGTAATGCACTCAAGTGCATTGCTCGTATAGGATTTTACCAATCTTGTTTATTTGGCACAAACATGATAGGACACACCTTTTTGCGATTGTTATATGTTTTTCTCACTTTCAGATTTTTAAAGCTTATACTAGCTTCCAAAATGGCTGCAGCTCTTCAAGCTCGTCAGAAACAAAGAGCTGTAATGGAATTCCTTGTTGCAGAGTAGTCACTGAGACTTGACAAGTCAAGTTGACTTAACTTGACTTAACTCCTTGACTTTTTACAGTACTATAGACCCTACTCACATGACGTCACAACCACGCCTCCGCGCCATATTGTCCGTCTACTCGTCGTGTTGATGCATTACCGCTACATAAATTCCTCCTATTATGGCGTGTTTTTCTGCTCGTTAACATTAATAATCAAAATGGTGAAGGCGTGTGTGGCGGTTGGTTGCAATAACAGAGAAGATAGACCGAGAGACTTGAAGTTCTACCGTATTCCGAGAGACCCGGAGAGGAGAGCGAGATGGACTGCTGCAATTTGACGAGAAAACTGGGCTCCAAACGATTACCACGGATAATGTAGTAGTCATTTTATACCTGGTAAGATGCATTTAATGTATATTTAGAGGGTTTTGGGCTGACAACCACAATTAAAATCATTGCGAGGCTAATTGCCGACAACATACAGTTTCAAATTCAAGATGCTTATTTCTTCCACCATCATTACATTTTGAATAACATTTAGCTGGTACCAAGTGAAAGAAGCTGGCCTCATCTACGGATCATCAGTTAAACAGGTGTGTCCAATCCTTTTGCAAAGGGGGCCAGATTTGGTGTGGTAAAAATTTAAACAAATTTTAGCAAGCCCTTCTGTGTGTCACATTTGCGTTATTTTTTTTAATTCATAATTTCAACAGTCTCGTCTTTGGCTTTCTCTTTCAACACTCGCACTCTTGCGAAATACTGCTGCTGTGAAAAAATAAACTAGCTTCAAGTTGCTATCATTTCTCGCTGCGTATCTTCCCTGTAATGTTGTCGTACATGTCAGCGTGTCTTGTTTAGTAATATTGCGTCACATCGAACTCTTTGAAAACAACGACTGTCTCTTTGCAAATGAGGCAGACACAGTTGTTGCGTGTTTTATTGAAGAAATAGTCCAATATCCACCTATCCTTGAAGCGTCGGCCATCGCAGTCAACTTTTTTTTTTTTTTTGATTGTCGCCATTTTAGAAATCACACAGGGTAATGTTGCTTAGAGTGCTGCTCTTAAAGTTTTTCAAACTTTCGTGAGAATAGGCTGATTTTGTGTGGACAAGATAGTGGTAGATATCAGGGTAGCAGGTGTCAGGCAGAGAAGGCGAAGACAGCGGGTCGAAAAATATCGATTTAGGCATCAAATATGGATCTGGCGAATGGATAGACTGAAGCCTTTCCACATAACGCCTTTTATGCAACGCATCCAATGAGTTTACAGCGTCTGAAAGTACCGGGGCTTCCATGAATTGCTCTATAAACTGAACGACTAATTGAAACCATTGAGAATAGGGCTAAACAGAGACGGACAATATGGCGGCCAGATAGAGCGACACGTCATTCTGTGTCGTTGGTGAGTCGGGTCTATAGTCTATGGTATCGTCTTTGTAGACATTTTCCAGCCAGTTGTGAATCCTCAGAGGGGTTTCTCCCTCTGCAGCAAGGAATTTGATTACAGCTCTGTTTCTTATGAGCTTCAAGAAGGGCAGCCATTTTGGAAGCTAGTTTAAGATGTAAAAATCTGAAAATAAGAAAAACACATATAACAATCGCAAAAAGGTGTGTCCTATCCTGTTTGTGCCAAATATAAACAAGATTGGTAAAATCCTGTACGAGCAATGCACTTGAGTGCATTACTTTTTGAATGCCCCCGTAAATCAGTGGTTAACGCGTCCGCTTCACAGTTCTGGGATCAAGGGTTTAATCCCTAGCTATGGCCTTACTATGTGGAGTTCACCCTTGGGTTTTTTCTGGGTTCTCTGGCTTCACCCCCAAAACATGCATGCTGGCTGAAAGCTCCAAAGTTTTCCCCAGGTATGAGTGAGCGTTTGTCTCATTGGGCCCTGCAATTGGCTGGCAATCAATTCAGGGTGTACCCCACCTACTGTCCATAGTTAGCTGTTATATGCTCCAGCACTCCCACATCCCTTGTGAGGCTAAGCTGAACTGAAGATGAATGAAAGTTTTTAAAGTGAGTAATGAAATTATTTAACCTGCTGCCTCATGTAAAGGAAAACCGTAGTCTCAAGAGTTGTTGCATTGAACTGTTGTTTTGTTACTCCTAAAGCATCTTCCCTCCATCTATTTCCTATACAATTTGTCCTCATTAGAGTCCCATACGCATATCCCAGCTGACTTTCAGTGGTGGATGAAGTACACACTTTTTTACTCATAGTGAAGAAAATAAGTATTTGAACACCTTGCTGTTTTGCAAGTTCTCCCACTTGGAAATCATGGAGGGGTCTGAACTTTTCATCATAGGTGCATGTCCACTGAGAGAGAGATAAAAAGAAAAATCCAGAAATCACAATGTATGATTTTTTTAACGAATTATTTGTGTGATACAACTGCAAAAAAGTATCTTGGCCCACCCATCAGTTAGGTTTCTGGGTTGGTGCCGAGAAACACGGAGATTGAGCACCCTCCAAAGGTTTTCAATTGGATTTAGGTCTGGAGACCAGCTAGGCCGCGCTAGAACCTTGTTATGCTCCTTACGGAGCCACTCCTTGGTTTTGCTGGCTGTGTGCTTTGGGTCATTGTCATGTTGGGAGACCCAGGCATGACCCATCTGCAATGCTCTGACTGAAGGAAGGAGGATTTTCCCCAAAATCTCACAATACATCACCCTGGTGATCCTCTCCTTAATACAGTGCAGTCGTCATGTCTCGTGTGCAGAAAAACACCCCCAAAGCATGATGCTACCACCCCCATGCTTCACAGTAGGGATGGTGTTCTTGAGATAGTACTCATCATTCTTCTACCCCCATACACGGTTAGTGAAATTATGACCAAAAGGTTCCATTTTGATCTCATATGACCACATGTTTTTCTCCCATGACTCCTCTGGATCATCCAAATGGTCATTGGCAAACTTTAAACAGGCCTGGACATTAGGGTGTGTCAAGAAATAAAAAGTTGAGAAATAAGAGGGGGCCCTATGTTTTCAAGTTGTCTTATGATATACTTGATCATAATCAAAAGCAAAAAAATGGTTTTGACTTTATTTACCTACCCCCTTTTTTGATTGAAAAAACAGCATTTTTTGGCCGTTTTTGCATTTTTTGACCATTTCCGCCTAAACCCTTTTTTTTTCAGATATGTAATTTTTATGCAATATTTTTCATCTCCATTTAAAACCAGATATTTACTACAGTTGAAAATGGTCCCTTCAAAAATAATTTTTAAAAAATGGTCCTTTTAAAAATTAAACTTATTTAGTTTCCAATAAAACTTTTACTCTTCTAACATGCCAAGACATGCTGCCGGCCATCACAGATCATTAAGAGAACACTTTGTACCCGAACATATTTGAATTGAACTGTTGAACCTTTTTATTGATAACTCCTATTGAGATGGGTCCCAAGACCAGGCATGAGGCTGGTACTAGTCTGGCTGATGTGACAGGTCCAGGAGAACCGATGATACAAACTGAGCTCCCTACCCTCCGGGGTGTCCTGAGGCATGGCATCTACCTGCAGGAAACCTGGGGTGGATAGGAGAAACTACAGCATCAACCAGCTGGTCAAGGATGTCAGGGTGGAGTTGGTGGGCTGTTGGCAGAGGGCAAATGCAATGTCAATCTTGCCACTTCTGATAGCTTTGGTGATCCTGTATCCATAGTGCTGGTCTGAGGAGAGGTCTTTGACTATTTTGTCAGGAAGATCAGGGAGACTTGTCTTCCCTGGAATTGCCGGGAAGCTAAGGGTTCTCTCCAGAGATCTGACAGTCGGTAGGAACTTCCCCAGCTCTCCCTCCCACCGATCCTTGCTGCTGGTCTTCCCATCCCTCTGGCTGATCAGCTTCCTCAGCTTCAACTCCTTAGTGTGCACTGTGCAGCTGGCACACAATCCAGAACAGCCTTCTCTCCAGGTATTCCTCCAGGAAGTGGAACATCCCACCCTTGTATCCGGTGTTACTGTTGGTGCTGTCTCCAGCAATGAATTCTAGGGTATCGGAGACTCCGTACTTAGTGCACCACTCAAATACTTGGAGAGCGAGTGCCTGGGATGATGAAATGGTGGAGTCATCAGGAACCTTCTCCTTGACGAAGTGGTGGAGGAAATGGCCATCTCCATCCGTCATAGTTTAGATATGCGGTTCTGCATGGATGTATAAAACTTGTTGGTGTCCGGATTGAAGTCTCGAACCTTTGTCTTGGTGATTCTTGAATCTATGAGAATAGTCTTCACATTCCCTTCCAGTATCTCCCTCTTCTCTGTAGACTGCACCTTCCTCATAACCTCCTCTCTTGCACGGTGAATCTTTTTCGGATCAACAGCCAGGTGCTCACTTCAAACTGGCAGTATTTCAGCTGCAATCAGGTCCTGGATGAATCCCGAGGTGATGGCAGCAGCTTGTCTGTTCGTCGCCTCAGTCCTGATGGTGGCTAGAGCGGTATTTGGAATCTTGAGGGTGTTTCTCTTCTTCACGATCTCCTCAGCCATTGTCTCAGCTGTTGCTTTACTTGTTTGTTCCTGTAGCAAGAGCTCTGCTTCAGCATCCCTCCTGTCATCTAACTGCTTCTGACGTTCTTTTTCCTTCTCTGCAGTAGCCTTCTTTATCTTGTCACCCTTTTCTTTCCGTTCAGCAGCTTTCTTTTGCCTCTAAGTCTCATTTACATCAAGCCCTGCCATCATCATGGAAGCCCTCTGGCCAGGAGGCCGGCTGGTCTTCATAGACATCATGAAGGCCAGTTCCGGCTTTGGAATCCTTTTCTCCCTCCTACAGTTACAGTCCTTCAGGTGTGCCCCCTCCTGACATCCCTCACACTCTGAGCAGGGGAGGATTTCATGACAGCAGGAGGCAATGTTGAACAGGAAGTCCAATTTGTCCAGGAAGTTCTTCCTGTCCTCCTCCCTCTTCATGCCCCCTCTGTTCCAGGCGAAGTTTTCCAGAGCAGTCCAGGCCACCTGGATTTTCCGTTCTATGGACTTGTCTGTTATGGTGAACGGGGGACTGAATTGAGCATTTGCCCTCTGCCAACAGCCCACCAACTCCACCCTGACATCCTTGACCAGCTGGTTGATGCTGTATTTTTTTCAACTGTAGTAAATATCTGGTTTTAAATGGAGATGATAAATTTTGCATAAAAAATTACATATCTGAAAAAACAGGGTTTAGGTGGAAATGGTCAAAAAAAATGCAAAAACGGCCAAAAAAATGCTGTTTTTTCAATCAAAAAAGGGGGTAGGTAAATAAAGTCAAAACCATTTTTTTGCTTTTGATTATGATCAAGTATATCATAAGACAACTTGAAAACATAGGGCCCCCTCTCATTTATCAACTTTTTATTTCTTGACACACCCTACTGGACATGTGCTGGTTTAAGCAGGGGAACCTTGTGTGCCATGCATTACTTTAAACCATGACATCTTAGTTTATTATCAACAGTAACCTTGGAAATGGTGGTCCCAGCTCCTTTCAGGTCATTGACCAGCTCCTCCAGTGTAGTCCTCGGCTGATTTCTGACCATTGTTAGGATCATCGAGAACCCAAGAGCTGATATCTTACATGGGGCTCCACTCCAATTGAGACTGACTGTCATGTTTAGCCTCTTCCATTTTCTAATGATTGCTCCAATAGTGGACCTTTTTTTCACTAACCTGCTTAGTAATTGCACCGTAGCCCTTTGCAGCCTTGTTAAGGTAAACAATTTTGTCTCTGGTGTATTTGGATAGCTGTTGGGGCCTGACCATGTTACAAGTTTGAGTCTTACTGATGGTATGGGGTGGGCAGGTGTCTTTATGCTGCCATCAACCTCAAACAAGTGCATCTTATTCAGGATAAAACATGGAGTGGAGGTGGACTTTTAATTGGCGGACTAACAGGTCTTTCAGGGTCAGAATTCTAGCTGATAGACAGGTGTTCAAATACTTATTTGCAGCTGTATCACACAAATAAATTGTTGAATTGATTTCTGGATTTTTCTTCTTTTACTGTACAAGAAGTGCAGCACCCATCTGAAGGCGCGTTGCTCTCACTGTTGGTTTTTACTATCATGTTCACCTGCCTAATCTTGCTTATACTCGTGTTGCAGCCTCTAGTGCTCAAGTGCGTTATGGTTTCACGGGGCTTATCGATTGCGCCCGAGGCATGAAAACAAAACTATCCATTCAAAATGAGATAAAAATTTTTAAAAAACTAACAAAAGTAACGTGTAAAGCAGGCAACAATGTGAAAAGTAGCGGAGTAAAAAGTACAGATACGTGCTGTAAAATATAGTGAAGTAAAAGTCAAAAGTACCACTTCATATTTGTACTCAAGCACAGATACACAAAAAAATGTGCCTTAGTACGTTAACGATGTACTTTGCTGGTACTATTGTATTTGTAATTGATGATAAAAGTTCCCATTAGACTAAAGATCTATGCCCTCATAGAACCAATGAAGAAAATATTATCAGAATGCGAGGAAAAAGATGTATACGGGGAAAAAAAAATAAACATTTTAATGCTCTTCAGTTTTTGGGGCATTATTACTTAATTTATATGAAAAAACAACAAGCAGAAGAAAGACAATGTTGGCTTGCTAATGGCAATACTCTAAAGCACAATTAAAGTCCCCATACATTTCTTCAAGCTGAGGTGAACGTAAATCAGCATGAGTTATTCACGCTATTTGCATCATAACTTCGTCATATTAGTTTGTCTAATTTGGCAGTTGAATGAAAGTTAGGTTATGTAGAGAAAAATAGTGATGCAGGTTTGAGGTCATCCATCCAACCATCTGTCCGTCCATCCATCCATCCATCCATCCATCCATCCATCCATCCATCCATCCATCAATCAATCAATCAGCCCATCCATCTATCCATCCATCCATCCATCCATCCATCCATTGCACCCTGGTAATTAAATATGATCCTAAAAGACAAATATCAATTCTTCTTCCTAACAACATTCAAAGTGCCCTCAAGCAAGACTCCACAACCATGTTATTCTAGGGGTGCAGCACCGTTTAGCCGCCCCTTTCACTCTGAAATCTGTTCTTGTACGCATGCACGTGAATGATATGGTTCAGAGTGTGGTGTGCCACACAAAATATACAGTTATTGAGATGAATTCCTCCTTGAGGGATTTTAATCAGCACACTGTAGTTAATCAAAAATAGATTTGTGTCCATACCAAAAAAAAAAAAAAAAGCGTCTGGGTGTACTCTGGAACAGGACGGTCCTTTTCCTAACTCTTTGGCACAAATTAAGTTAGTCAAATAACCCTGTGTTTTTGACAATCCTACATGCTGATGGTCCCAGTTTCCATAAGCAGTAATGTATTAAATCTTTACCTAATAGGCTTATAATCTTGAAAGGCCAATTGAGCAAAAAAAAAAAAAAAAAAAAACTCGAGTTTTCCAGGGCTTTATGCAAACATCTTGAAAAACAAAGTTCATCTTGGTTGCTAATGTCAGTTGAGTCCTGACTCAGGATCAACATTTGAACATTCTCCATCAACAGAGCAGACAGTCGACAACAGAGGCATTGGCCCCACTGCTCCACTTACCTCATATAATTCAGGGGTAAACGATGCATCTGGAAATCAACTGTTTCAGGGCTGAGAGTGCCCTCGGCTAAGGCTTTACAAGTGGACTACACACTGTATATCGCTTTAAAAGCTGCCCATATTTCTTTTTAAGATGTTTAAAGCTCAAGAGTACATGATGTCTCTATTTTTTAACAGTGGTATCAAATAGAACAAAATCACATTTTCAGAGCTGGTGGGGATGAAGCCAAGTTCATTTAGAATGCTTTAATTAAAATTCTGAGTAAAATATTCAAATGTAGAATGGGTACATTACTGTTACTGCTTTACAGGCATTAAAATGATGGTTTATTTATAATTGATCATAGAATTCATAATGATACTGAGAGGGCCGATACACACTCCGCTTCAGTCGGTTGCAGTTATTCTCAAACACATGCAGCAATCCAACATGGATTTAGGTTGAAAGAGTACGAAAGCTATACCACATAAAAACAGGAAGGATTGTATCAGGAGTGATATGTTCGAGGATTCAAGGTAATTATCATATTTTTCATACCATGCATGCATTTTGAAATATTGTGGGAAAAAAAATCAATTTGAGAAATTAACCAGTACGGCATTGGCGTCATAATTCCCAATATTTGCGTAAAATAAATGCTAACTGCCAGGTTTTTTGCTTTTAAACAAGAATCAAGACTGTTTTACGTCCATATCTATAAAGAATTTGAGGATTTAAGCATTTATTCACAAGAATTTTCAACGGTTCAACTGGTTCCCGGAATGCAAAGCCCGATTCCCTCTCGAGTATTCCAGAAGGATGAAGCACTAGTGGAGGATTCCAGGCCCATTCTCCCATATTCCTGCCTAGTTTCCACACTGACCTGGGACATTGAGGAGCAGGTCAAAGAAGCCATCCGGGATCAGCCTTGCACCAGCGCCTGCACCACTGATCGCCTCTTTGTTCCTGATAATCTGAGGTCCCGGGTGATCCAGTGCAGCCACAACCCCCACCTGGCTTGTCACCCTGGTGTCACACGCACCACACCTGCTCTCCCAGCAATTCTGATGGTCATCGTTGAGAACAGACCTCCAAGACTTTGTGAAAGCCTGCCCCACCTGTAGCCAGAACAAGACCACCGGCCGTTCCCCAGCTGGCTTGCTCCAACCCCTGCCAGGCCCCAAGCGATCTTGGTCCCATAAATCAATGGACTTTGTCACCGGACTCCCTCCTTCTGAAGGAAACACTGTCATCCTCACGGCTGTGGGCAGGTTCAGTAAGATAGCCCACTTCATCCCGCTGCCAAGATTGCCCGCTGCTAAGAAGACAGTACAGGTGGTTATGTGGCAGGTGTTCCGAATTCACGGACTACCAAGGGATGTCGTATCTGACCGGGGTCCGCAGTTTGCATACTTCTTCTGGAAGGAGTTCTGCCACCTCCTGGGAGCCACATCGAGCCTCACCTCAGGCTATCACCCCCAGTCTAACGGCCAGTCAGAAAGGGTCAACAAAGAGCTTGAGACATCTCTCTGCTGCATGGCTTCACGCAACCCCCATTCTTGGGCGCAACATCTGCTGTGGGTTAAATACGCTCACAACTCCCTTCCCAGCTCTGCCACCGGCCTGTCTCCCTTTCAAACTGTCTTCGGCTATCAACCGCCCCTGTTCGCCAGCCAAGAGGGAGATGCTTCCAGCCCTTCCGCCCAAGCCTGCATACAGAGATGTCGTCGAATCTGGTCTCAAGCCCGTACCACTCTTTTAAATTCTGTTTCCGGTTATACCATCAGAGCCAACCGACGATGGACTGCACCCCCTGCACTCCAGGTGAAATCACATAAACTGGCACCCAGGTTCGTTGGTCCATTTCCCATCGAGAAGATCATCAGCCCATCAGCTGTCCGACTCAAACTATCCAGTTCTATGAAGGTTCACCCAACCCTCCATGTCTCCAAACTAAAGCCAGTCCATGAAAGCCCCCGGTCCTGAATGCAGCACCACCTCCCCCTCCTCGCCTGGTGGACGGGGGTCCTGTCTACACAGTTCGCCGCCCGCTTAAGTCACAGCTCTGGGGCAGGGGCCTCCAATATCTGGTGGACTGGGAAGGATATGGTCCTGAGGAGAGGATGTGGGTTCTAGCTGGGCGGATTGTAGATCAGACCCTCATATCAGACTTCCACCGCCTCCATCCGGAACAACCGTCCGTCCGGCGGGGTCGACATAGAGCGGCTTGCTCTCAGCCCATGCCTGCATCTGAGTCTGACTCTGAACCCGACCCTGTGCCATCGGTAGTCGATTCCTCTACTGGAGAGGAGGAGATTGAGCCAATGCTCTCAGTGGATGAGGCCATGGACTCTGACGGGTTGGTGGATTAGTAGCCCTTGGTGGGCTCAATTCTTGGGACTTCTGGAGACATCCCTTGAGAGGGGGGTTCTGTTCTGTCATGTAACAATGTACCAGCATATTGCATCACACTCATGCATCACAAAGCTTTCATCACAAGGACTGTGTTATCTTTAATATGCCGTGTTGGGAGTAACGTCGTTATAAATAACGCCGTTATGCGTTATTTTTTCAGTAACGGGGTAATCTAACTAATTACTTTTTCCGCCGTTACCGTTACTGATGGTCAAAAGCGGTGCGTTACTTTGAATAAATTGAAGAAACTACCAGCCGTGTCGAGTGGACTCTCTGCTCTGTTGATTTGTCATCCAAGACTTGGGGTGCGTTCAGGTTCGAGAATAGCGCACGTACTTCTGACTCCAAGCTGTTTGTCCCTTCTGACGCCGGTAACACACCAGCAACGTGAACGTCGCGTCAACGATCTCGCCGCAATTACGCTTCGGAACGCGGCCGTTAAAGTCAATCAGCCAATGCACACCAGTCGCGTCCCAGAAGCGCTAAACGCGACGCACGCGAAAAGAACAGCAGAGTTTGTTTTTTTGACGCGAGACACGGCCCCCCTGCGTCTATACTACTAGGTAGGATCGGGCAGGCCGGAAGTCACTTGTGTAAAATTCAAATTCAATTCAATTCAATTCAATTCAAATCTGCTGAAGCACCTAACAAGTTAACTACCTGTCTGTTCTTCTCTAGTCCACTGACTCGAATACTGCTCAGAAAATGTCAAATTCTTTGACATACAACAAGTTCTTTTTAAAGTAATGGAAATAGTTACTTTCCCTGGTAACTAGTTACTTTTACTATAGAGTAATTCAGTTACTAACTCAGTTACTTTTTGGAAGAAGTAGTGAGTAATGTAACATTACTTTTTTAAAGCAACGTGCGCAACACTGTTAATATGTCACAAAGAACTGAGAAAAACTGAGAACAGCACTGTATATAAGGCACAAACACACAGCATTCAGTGTCAAGTCGTCAGCGATTCAGCATACGTTTGCACGCTAATTAGCCATTACTGATTGACCTGATTGTTTTATTTGCCTGTCAACATCAATAAAATCCTGTGTCTACGATATGCAACTGGTTCCTCCATCATGACATTTCTAAGCAATTTCTTTGTTTTGTACCGAAATGAGGGTGAATAAGTGAGAATTTATTTTTCAGTCGCTACGCTTTTTGTTGTCTAAATTTGAGTGGCTAAAACAAGATACTGATCATCATTCTGTCAAAATTTGTGGGGAAAAAAATTAAACTGTCACTGGAGTCTGAATCTGAGAAGCCTGGTTGAATGGTAAGAATATAGGTTTTCTATTTACAGTAACAAATGTAGTCATAACAGCCATCTGTATGTCATTTTAGCTATAACTGGCTGTTTTCAAACCAAGGCCACTCCTGACGTCAGCAATATTGGAGAGCAACCTGCGAACATTCCTGAGATGAAGAGGGATCCAGACATAGACTTATTCCCCTGCACCCCAACCCCGCTGTCCCAAGCGCCTGTCAGCCAGATCGACACTTTTAGGTAGTTAAAAGTCAGCTGTTTATTGATTTTCTGTATCACATTCACTTCAGGTCCAAACAGGGCTGGTTCTATTCAAGATCACTTGAGGCAAGAGGCACAACACACCCTTGACTGATCACCTGCCAATCACATGGCTGACATGGTTGTTTTGTAAAAAATAAGTGGGTTTTGTATCAATTTGTGACTTGACTTTAGCCGCTGTTGTAAACCCGTCTTTCTCTGTAACAATCACTAAACTTTCTGTCTACATATTTGAATACACGCACACAAACCCATCTGTTTAGTCGTAAATTTCTTTTCTTTTTGTTTTATCTAAAACTATCCTGTAATGACTTTATCTCATTTAGAAAATATTAGATCTACTCAAGGTAACATGTCTGTGTTCTGTGTGTGTGTGTGTGTGTGGGGGGGGGGGGGGGGGGTCACCTCTAATAGGTTTTCCCCTACAAACAAAACTTCATTAATGTAGTGAGGCCTTCAAATAATTCATTGATACTGTTTACTGTACGTGATGCTTATTTTTTTCCATTTAACCAAGATGCTGCAGCAAATTATTAAGGCTAATGCAAACGCTATGCATGACTCTATTCATTAATTTGAATTTCACAGTGGAAGAGATGTCCACACATAGATGCTCAGTTATCTGAACTGGTCTTTATGAGTTTGAAATGCAATGTAAAGGATGTAAAGAAAAGCTACTTTTAGTCTGATGTCCACGTATGTCAGCAGGTCAAGAGTAAAAAACATAATGTTGCTGTATAGAGTGACCTTTCTGACCAGAAACCTTTCCAACAATTAGTGTAACACACCCTACATTTTGTGCACAGACAGACAGATGGACACATACATACAGTGGGGCAAATGAGTATTTAGTCAACCACTAATTGTGCAGGTTCTCCCACTTGAAAATATTAGAGAGGCCTGTAATTGTCAGCATGGGTAAACCCAGGGGTGAAAGTGGGCCAGAACGGTCCGGAAGGCAGTTCCGGTGTAAGATTCAGTGCTGGAATGCAGTTCCGGTATAAGAATCAGGGCTGGAATGCTGTTCAGGTACACGGTGCTTTGATTCCAAAAATATGACGGCGACTGTCAAAACGCTATGTACAAAAAAAAATGCTAAGCTGCCACACATGCATTTCATCTCCAAGAAGAAAAAAATCTACTAACATCAGATCTACATACACAAGTGTTAACAACAAGCATATTAAAGTGCTTTTGTAGCGTAATCCATTTCCACCGATATTTACTATTTATCTTACTCCACGGACGGCATGGAGGTTTCCCCAGCTGCTGCAGTTATCTGAGTCTGACGATGATGAGTGACGTCAATGTGCGAATGCATGCAGCAAAGCAAAACGCCTGGACTCATTTATCCGATCAATTGGCTGACATGTGATCAGCAGAGTTGTTAGCTCTGATAGGTTCAAATGTGCATGTTTTCTTGAACAACAACAAAAAAAAGTTTGTTGAAATAACAACATAAAAGGGCAATGCAATAGAAAATGGATCAAACCTTTAAAAGCAAGGAAAGAGTTGACGAGGCTTATTTATCATATTTAGTTTTATTTGCTCTGATGAGGAGGTTCAGAACATCTTAGCTGTCAATGTGCACTTTGGTCCTTATATTTTTTCATTTATGTTAGGCTACTTATTCATTTCCTTATGATTTAAAAAAGCCAATGTTTGCGTGAGCTTCAAAATATATTTCATTTCACTCTGCATAATATAAGTCATTTGTACTTATTTTTCTGAATGTGTGTTACTTATATTTTTATTATTAAAAAAAAAAGAAAGCAAAAGTAAATGTTTACATTAACTTCAATTTTAATACACGTCCAATATTCCTAAGTAGTTAAAATTGAGATTTGGCATTTAGTATGTGAGGAAATGAGGGAAAATAAAACTTAGGAATATAGCTTGGGGTTGTTACTGTTTTTGTTAACTATTATTTTGCAAAGCATTGAAAAAAAATATCATTTTGAATGAAAATCAGTTTTTGTATGTGTTATAGAAATAACTGTGCCAAAACAGTTTTCTTTGCATTTCACTAGTTTTCAGTAGTTCAAAATGAAAATAAAGAAATAAACAACATTTCTAGCTCCATGGCGACCTTCACGTCGGGGAGTTCCGGCAAGAAATTCTAGCCACTTTCACCCCTGGGTAAACCTCAACCATGAGAGATGTGGGAAAAAAAACAGAAAATCACATTGTTTCATTTTTAAAGAATTTATTTCCAAATTAGAGTGGAAAATAAGTATTTGGTCACCTAAAAACAAGCAAGATTTCTGGCTGTCAAAGAGGTCTAACTTCTTCTAACGAGGTCTAACAAGGCTCCACTCGTTACCTGTATTAATGGCACCTGTTTTAACTCATTATCTGCATAAAAGACAGCTGTCCACAACCTCAGTCGGTCAAACTCCATATTCCAGTATGGCCAAGACCAAAGAGCTGTCGAAGGACACCAGAGACAAAATTGTAGACCTGCACCAGGCTGGGAAGACTGAATCTGCAATAGGTAAAACGCTTGTTGTAAAGAAATCAACTGTGGGAGCAATTATTACAAAAAGGAAGACATACAAGACCACTGATAATCTCCCTCGATCTGGGGCTCCATGCAAGATCTCACCCCGTGGTGTCAAAATGATAACAAGAACGGTGAGCAAAAATCCCAAAACCACACGGGGGGACCTTTTGAATAACCTAAAGAGAGCTGGGACCACAATAACAAAGGCTACTATCAGTAACACAATGTGCTGCCAGGGACTCAAATCCTGCACTGCCAGACGTGTCCCCCTGCTGAAGCCAGTACACGTCCAGGCCCGTCTGCGGTTCGCTAGAGAGCATTTGGATGATCCAGATGAGGACTGGGAGAATGTTTTATGGTCAGATGAAACCAAAATAGAACTTTTTGGTAGAAACACAGGTACTCGTGTTTGGAGGAGAAAGAATACTGAATTGCATCCTAAGAACACCATACCCACTGTGAAGCATGGGGGTGGAAACATCATGCTTTGGGGCTGTGTTTCTGCAAAGGGACCAGGACGACTGATCTGTGTAAAGGAAAGAATGAATGGGGCCATGTATTAAGAGATTTTGAGTGAAAATCTCCTTCCATCAGCAAGGGCATTGAAGATGAGACCTGACTGGGTCTTTCAGCATGACAATGATCCCAAACACACAGCCAGGGCAGCAAAGGAGGGGCTTCGTAAGAAGCATTTCAAGGTCCTGGAGTGGCCTAGCCAGTCACCAGATCTCACCCCCATAAAAAATCTGTGGAGGGAGTTGAAAGTCCGTGTTGCCCAACGACAGCCCCAAAACATCACTGCTCTAGAGGAGATCTGCTTGGAGGAATGGGACAAAATACCAGCAACAGTGTGTGAAAAGCTTGTGAAGAACTTTTGGTGTTGGCCAAATACTTACTTTCCACCATGATTTGCAAATAAATTCATTAAAAATCAAACAATGTGATTTTCTGGGTTTTTTTTTTTCCCACATTCTGTCTCTCATGATTGAGGTTAACCTATGTTGACAATTACATGTCTCTCTAATATTTTCAAGTAGGAGAACTTGCACAATTAGTGGTTGACTAAATACTTTTTTGCCCCACTGTACATACATATTAATGCAGCCACACAAGCTTATAAAAGCTCAACATATGACACACAAACCTTAATCATTGATGTTTTAAAAGAATATGACTTCATATATGCCACAGGGTTTCGAATTTCATTAGCATTTCTTTCTTTCTTCAATAGTTTGATATAAATATGTACACCTACGACAGCAAAAAGCATGTTTATTTTATATTTCACGAGGTATTTTATGCTCCTTAATGAAATGGACCGCTTGGATGTGTGTGGAAGCGATCAATTTATATTGTATATTCAATTTTTTGAATCCTGCAGTATGAAAATGAGTGACTTCCTGGATTGGGGAAGAATGAAAATGTGACGTCACCCGGGTCAGCATCTCACAATACAGCATTGCTTTATAGCATGAATGGACTGCGGATTCAGATGATTTTGCGGATTAATTCGTTTATTTTTCGCATCACGCCAAAAAAATGTGCTGCAGGTTTTTGTTGCTGCACAAGGGAGAGGCGTGTGAGCCTTTTAGGGTTTCAAAAAGTTCCTGTTCACCGCGGAGATTGGCCAAAACGACTTAACGGGAAGTGAGTAAACTACATGTTTTGTATTATGTCAAATACTGGGATCATGGCACATGTTTTAATAAAGAGGTTTCTTGCATTTTGAGGCTGACAGTGCTCCTTGTTCATCAAGAAGGCAACTCGGCTGACGACCGGCGGCTTGTGGCAAACCCCCCTTGGTCCTCTACGCGTGCCCGCCGAGAATGCGCTTTCCTCGGCTTGGCGACGAGCACTGGCAGCCCGCCGTGGCCGCAGTGGAACGACAAGCTGTAACTTGCTCACCCCGGGGGCTGGCCGATCCAGCCCGCTCGGTCCTCTTCGCGTGCCCGCCGAGAATGTGCTTTCCTCGTCTTGGCCATGAGCAGCTGCGCTCTGACGTCAGCCGGTTTGTTCACCCAGAATGGGCTATTTTCAGCATTCATTCCCGGTGACGAGCACTGCCAGCCCGCCTTTGTTAACTCTCTTTCCTCCGTCTCCGAAGCCTGGGCAGGGAAATAACAAAAGTCGGACTAACTCCGGTGGCATAAAATACCATTCGGGAGAGGAAGAAGTAGGCAGTTTTGACCATTATGCAGTAAATTTGCCCTCTCCTACTGAATAAATGTATTTTTAATATTTCATATTCCATTTAGAACAAGACTGTTATTTGTCATGACCATACCATTTATTTAGAAATTGGGGAAAAATACTAAGATAAAAAAATAAAAAACCTGCAAAAATATTGGAGTAGAGAGATTCAAACAATCATGACATTTGGATGCTGTCTGTCGCATTTTCCTCATTCTGAATAATTCCCCCTCAATGGGCTGAATTCTAAATCAGATGAAATCGTGAACCCGCCGACGTCATCCTTCAGCTGGGGACGCTAGAGCGCTACAATGACAGGCGGGGCTAAACAGCAGATTAAAAAACTAATTTTTCGTCATCTGCGCTTTGCCAAATTGTTGTATATAGTCAAATTGTCTCAAAATATTATTCAAATTCACCATAATAATGCTGTTTAAGATTTTTTTATGCTTTCACGGGCACTTTAAGGGAGAGGAATATGTTAGACATGGTAAAACTTTCATTTTCAAGGTGGATTTTTGGGGGGATTTTTAGACCTGGAGGATAGCTCAGCTAAAGGTTTTAACCCAGAGAAAAAAAATATTATTCTCTAATATATGTGTATACATATGTCAGGATGCTAGGCATTGACAAATGTGTATTTGAAATAATGAGGAATTCATGATAAAGAGTGTAATCCTTACATTGACGTGAGGTTTTCTAAATAAACATCAATTACATATGGAAAAGCCATATGTAGTCTCAACAGGATCAAATGTCCCGTCATGTTCTCTGAAACTCATAAGCAGGTTCTGGCCTTCATTTGTGCTCACAAATTGACCACAACGCGCTGGCTGACACCAGGACTACTGGAAAATGTCACAGGTGTCATATGCATTTTACTGTCACTGCTGTCAGGTCGGCTTTTCCGTGACTTCCCAGAAATGCAATGGAAAAGACTGCCGTGATCGAATGGAAAAAAGTTCTCCAGACCCCTTTTTGATGGTTAATTGGTTGGTTGGAATTCACTTAATCGCTTAAAGAAATCCCTCAAGTGATCCAAATATTATTGCTGTTTGTGTGTCTATAAATTGAGACTTTGTCTTGAAATAAAGCGCAGCCGTTGCAGACAAGAGCTGCATGCTAATGAGGGGAAAAAGTGAGCACATGCCTTTAATATGAGCAGCACGCGCTTTATGTCACAAAGCTGTCCTCCTAAGAGCCTTCTTTCAGCACACATGGGAATATGTTGAATCACTCACAGCTTATTAATGAAATGATGACACTATTGAGTGAAAAAACAGACTTTGCTTTAAACCTGTTGACTTCCACACAGTACTGCTGGACTCTGAGAAGATTATTTGGGAAATCGAGACGATTGTTTGACGTCAGGAGAGATAGTATCCACAGTAACAATGGCGAAAACAGTGAAAAACAGTGCTCGAAAAACACAAATTTGAAAGCGCAAAAACTAAGAAGGACTAAATAATTGTACATTATATATTGTACAGTGCCCTCCATAATTATTGGCACCCCTGGTTAAGATGTGTTTTTTAGCTTCTAATATATATTTTTTTATTCTAATAATATGGGACCTTAATGGAAAAAAAAGAGAAAAATCCAACCTTCAATACAAGTGCATTTATTCAGTGGGGAAAAAATCCCACATAAAGAAATACTTATTTGACATTAAATAATGTGTGTCACAATTATTAGCACCCCTGGTGTTATCACTTTGTACAACCCCCTTTTGACAACAAAACAAGGTCTTGGGACTGAGATGGCCATGGGAGGAGCTTGATTTTGTGTCTGGTGAACCATTTCTGTGTAGATTTGGCCATATGTTTAGGGTCATTGTCTTGCTGAAAGACCCAGTGACGACCCATCTTCAGCTTTCAGACAGAGGGCAACAGATTTTGATTTAAAATGTCCTGGTATTTCAAAGCATTCATGATGACATGCACCCTAACAAGGTTCCCAGGGCCTTTGGAAGCAAAACAGCCCCACAGCATCACTGACCCACCCCCATACTTCACAGTGGGTATGAGGTGCTTTTCAGCATGCGCATCTTTCGTGGCACGCCAGACCCACTTAGAGTGTTTGGTTCCAAAAAGCTCAATCTTGGACTCATCTGACCAAAGCACACGGTCCCAGTTGAAGCCTGAGCCTTGATCACCCTAAACATATGGCCAAATCTACACAGAAATGGTGCACCAGACACAAAATCAAGCTCCTCCCATGGCCATCTCAGTCTGCAGACCTTGTTTTGTTGGCAAAAGGGGGTTGTACCAAGTATTAACACCAGGGGTGCTAATAATTGTGACACACATTATTTGATGTCAAATAATTATTTCTTTGTGTGGGATTTTTTTCCCCACTGAATAAATGCACTTGTATTGAAGGTTGGATTTTTCTCTTTTTTTCCAATAAGGTCCCATATTATTTGAATAAAAAAAAATATTAGAAGCTAAAAAACACATCTTAACCAGGGGTGCCAATAATTATGGAGGGCAAAGTATATCACCAAAATAATTACTGACATCTGGTTGTACTGTAGAGGGGCACGATGTACAAACAACAGCATTTGCCACTAACTATGTTGGTAGGAAATAGTTAAGTTCAAATAGTAAAAGTTTAGTTAGAAAAAAAGGTATCAGAGAGGGCATCAATGTGTCACAATACTCATGCACAGATATGTAGGTATACGTATGAAATGGCACAACTTCTGGAAATGTTGTCATTGTTTATTTGTACACCATTTGGTGTCTTTTAGTAATACTGTGTTTTACTGGACCTCTCAAAATCAAAAGAAAAGCCGATCGTTAACCACACATTCATTAGCACATGCACCTGCTTCTAAAAGTTAGGAATGCGCTGAAGAGTTGCATAAAAATGGACAGAGATGGAGAGGAGCCTGGAAGATGTTGGTGCATCATGGGAGACAGTCCAGCATGAGTCACTGGTTTATGCTTACACAAAGAATGCTTACCTTAGAAACCAAGAAAAACAATCAAAGGTCCAAAAATAAAAATGAACAAACTCGTTATACAACAGAATTATACAACATTATTTCATTTTAATTCATTTATTTATTCTTTAATTTGGGGCAGAGGGGAGCTACATACCATAACAGAAAACTAAGTATGCCAAAATCATGTGTGTGTTTTTTATGACACAGTAACAACTATTTACATACAATGTTGATAACAAGACCTATGATGCAATTTTGTGTATTTGGATGGGATTGTCTGTGTGTTAGGATGTGCGTGAGCAGGAAGGGATCCCAATGCAGACAAACAGGACTTGTGATGAGCAATGGTTTATTAGCGACACCAAGGAAAAAGTGTTGTTGTAGCTTGCTCTGTTCGGGGTGGCTGAGCCGGCGTGAAGGCGAGGGAGCTCGGAAGGAGGCAGGCGTGGAATCCGACAAGGGGCGCGCAGAGAACAGGTCGGTGGAACCAGACGAGTTGATCGGGCGACGTGGTGGTGCGTCTGCTGGGCTTTTAAAGCTGGCTGATGTTAACCGCTCTCAGCTGTGGCCGCTCCACCCGTCTGACCTGTAATCAGCCCAACTCCCCTCACCTGAGGCAGGGCTCAGGAAGGAGGGACGGAGGCCCTAACAGGACCCCCCCTCCCACGGGCGCCACCTGGCGTCCGACGGAGAGCATCGGGATGGGCGCGGTGGAAATCCCGGATGAGAGCCTGAGACAGCACCCACCGGGACGGAACCCAGGAGCGCTCCTCGGGACCATAGCCCTCCCAGTCCACAAGGTACTGAAGCCCCCTGCCTCGGCGTCGGACGTCCAACAGGCGACGCACCCTGTACGCAGGGCCTCCATCGACAGACAGAGGTGGAGGAGGGGGCGGAACAGGGGGGGACAAGGGACACGAGGAAACCGGTTTGACCTGGGAGACATGGAACGTGGGATGGACACGGAAATGCTGAGGAAGCCTGAGACGGACGGCCACGGGGTTGACCACCTTGATGACCTCGTAAGGGCCCACAAACCGGGGGGTAAGTTTAGCTGAACCGTTCTTCACCGGCAGAAACCTGGACGACAGCCAAACCTTCTGGCCCACAGCGTAAACAGGCGCCGGCGTGCGACGACGGTTGGACTGGGCAGACGATGATTGCGAGGCCCGTTGGAGTGCCGTGCGAGCCTGGTTCCAGACCCGAGAGCACCGGTTGACATGGGCCTGGACCGAGGGGACAGCGATGTCCTGTTCCTGCGAGGGGAATAACGGCGGCTGGTAACCAAGGGAGCATAGGAACGGGGACATACCGGAAGAGGCGTTGGGGAGGGAGTTGTGAGCGTATTCAATCCACATTAGATAGTCGCTCCAGGAGGCAGGATGGGCCTGCGTGGTGCATCGAAGGGCGGCTTCCATCTGTTGGTTAGTACGCTCGCATTGCCCGTTTGTCTGCGGATGATAGCCGGAGGAGAGACTCACCGAGATGCCCAAGGTTGTGCAGAAAGCCTTCCACACCTGAGAGGTGAATTGTGGCCCCCGGTCTGAGACGATATCTGCTGGGATACCATGCAGGCGGAAAACGTGCTGTGTGAGCAGATCAGCTGTCTCCGAGGCGGTGGGAAGCTTACGGAGAGGAACGAAGTGGGCTGCCTTGGAAAACCTATCAACTATCGTGAGGATTGCTGTGTTGCCTTTAGACGGCGGGAGACCGGTGACGAAGTCCAGGGCGATATGTGACCATGGTCTGCTCGGAATTGGTAGTGGGTGTAGTAGTCCAGCACTGGGCCTGGTGGTCGTCTTGCTGCGTGCGCAGACAGTGCATGCAAGGACGAATGAGCGGGTGTCCGTCACAAGGGTCGGCCACCAAAAACGCTGTCTCAGCACCGCCAACGTCCTCCTAATGCCGGGGTGGCAAAACAAACGAGAAGAATGGGCCCACTCCAGTACCTGGGCTCGAAGGTCTGGAGGAACAAAGAGGGTTGGTTGTGGCCCCACACGAGGGTCGGGGTGGTCCTTGAGTGACTCTTTCACCTTCCCCTCAATCTCCCACTCCATGGCGGCAAGGAAGCAGGTTGGCGGGAGGATGGTCGAGGGTTCCTCCTGGGACTGGCTTTTCTGGAACTGCCGGGACAGGGCGTCTGGTTTTGCATTCTTGGAGCCTGGAATGTAGGACAGATTAAAATTGAACCGGCAAAAGTACATGGCCCACCGTGCTTGACGTGGATTGAGACGTTTGGCGGACTTGAGGTATTCAAGGTTTTTGTGATCGGTGAGCACAAGGAATGGTACGGATGCTCCCTCCAGGTGGTGGCGCCACTCCTCCAGGGCCAGCTTCACAGCGAGGAGCTCTCTATCACCGATGCTGTAGTTACGTTCGGCTGGGGACAACCTGCGGGAAAAATAGGCGCAGGGGTGCACTTTGTCGTCGGCCCCGCGTTGGGACAACACAGCACCCACCCCAACCTCGGAGGCGTCGACTTCAACAATGAATTGACGTGCCGGGTCGGGATTGAGTAACACAGGAGCAGTGGTGAAACGGGCTTTGAGGTCGCGGAAGGCTACGCTGGCAGCATCAGACCAGCGAAAGGGCGTGGCTGTGGAGGTGAGGGCCGTGAGAGGAGCAGCAATCCGACTGTAGTTGCGGATGAACCGGCGGTAGTAATTCGCAAAGCCCAAGAAGCGCTGGAGCTGTTTTCGGTCTGTGGGAAGAGGCCAATCCAGGACCGCTGAGAGCTTAGCTGGGTCCATTCGTAAGTGGCCTTTGCCGATGATGTAGCCAAGAAAGGTAGTCTCGGGGACGTGGAACTCGCATTTTTCTGCCTTCACAAAGAGCTTGTTCTCCAGTAACCGCTGGAGCACTTGGCGGACATGTTCCTTGTGTTCGGCGAGGGTGCGGGAGTAGACCAGGATGTCGTCAAGGTAGACCACCACGAACCGGTTGATCAGGTTCCCGAGGACATCGTTAACGAGGTTTTGGAAGACGGCAGGGGCGTTTGTGAGACCGAATGGCATAACGAGGTACTCATAGTGACCCAGGGGCGTGTTGAATGCAGTCTTCCACTCATCTCCCTCACGGATACGGACGAGATGGTAGGCGTTGCGGAGATCAAGTTTGGAGAAAATGGTGGCATCCTGGATGGGGGTGAATGCAGACTCGAGGAGCGGGAGCGGATACTTGTTCTTTACGGTGATATCATTCAGGGATCGATAATCAATGCACGGGCGTAAGCCGCCATCTTTTTTCGGCACGAAGAAGAACCCCGCGCCCACCGGGGAAGAGGACGGCCGTATAATGCCCGTTGCCAAGGATTCTCTAACATACTGTTCCATCGCCTCCCTCTCAGGTTGAGAGATGGAAAACAGGCGCCCCCTGGGGAGGGCTGCTCCTGGTAGGAGGTCGATAGCACAGTCATACGGGCGATGTGGAGGGAGCGAAGCCGCGCGTTCCTTACTGAACACTTGCCCAAGATCACGATAGCACTCCGGGACCTTGGAGAGGTCGGGTGGCTCCGCTTCTGGGACAGGGCAGGACGGCATCAATGAAGACTGAAGACAGTGTGCATGGCAATATGAGCTCCAGGCGGTTATCTTGGGGTGGGACCAGTCAATGGTGGGATTATGTTTCTTCAACCAAGGCAGCCCAAGGACAAGGGGGGAGCGAGGGCTCCTGAAAACGAGGAAGGGGCTCACCTCTCTATGATTACCTGATACGAGGATGTCAAGGGCTTCGGTCTGATGGGTCACCCGGAACAAGATTTGGCCGTCCAACGCCGTGGTCTGCATAGGTGTCGAGAGAACATGCATGGCGAGCCCCAACTGATTAGCCAGTTCTCGGTCAATGAAATTTTCATCAGAGCCACAGTCCACCAAAGCAGTGACGGCGCGCGACTGGCCCTTCCTGGAGAGGGTAACTGGGAGTTGGAGGCGGCAAGAGGGGATGTTGCTCATATGGCTCACAAGCAGTCCCTCTTTTACTGGCGAGCCAGAACTTCCCGGGCGTACGGGGCAGTCACAAAGGAAATGTCCCCCTGTCCCGCAGTAAATGCACAATTTGCTTCTGAATCTTCGCTCCCGTTCTCCTGGCGTTAATCGTGCCCGACCCAGTTGCATGGGCTCCGGGTCGTCGACAGGGGGCGCGCCCGTGGGCACACACGCAGCGCTTGGTGCCGGGAAGGGAGGCGGAAGCGGCCGGGGGAGAGAGACACGGGCGGGTGGAGCGGCCTGCTGCTCTCGGCGCTGTCTCCTTCGTTCCCGCAGCCGATTGTCCAGCTGGATCGAAAGGGCGATCACGTGATCCAGCGAAGAAGTTTCCCTTGTGGCCAGTTCATCCTTGAGGGATTCGTTTAGCGCACGGGTGAATACTTCCTGTAGCGCCTCGTCGTTAAATCGGCTCTCCGTCGCCAGTGTTCGGAATTCTATGGCGAATTCTGCAACGCTGCGGGCTCCCTGGCGCACTGACATGAGCCGTTTAGCGGCTTCCTTTCCCCGAACGGGGTGATCGAAGATCTTCTTCATTTCTTCGGTGAACCTGGCGTACGAATAGCACAAGGGGGAATCTTGCTGCCACACTGAAGAAGCCCACTCCAATGCGGTGCCGCGAAGACAGCTAATCAAATATGCTATCCTCGCTCTGTCATTCCGGTAAGTGGATGGCTGTTGTTCGAATACCAGGCTACACTGCACTAGAAATGTCCGGCATGCTCCGAGGTCGCCACCATACGGAGCCGGTGCGGGAACGTGGGGCTCTCGGCCCGAAGCCGATGACGCCGGGTTAGCAGTGGGCGCGAGGCTCGAAACGGCAGCGGGGTGGCCGGGGGGTAAGGGGGCCGTATGCGAGTGAGAAAGCGATGTGAGCCGTGCCTGGATGGCCTGGATTGTCTGGGAGACGTCAGTTACCTTATGGAAGAGCACTTCTATGGCCTGGTGATGATCGAGGAGTGACGTAGGCAAGCGGGCGAGGTTGTCTGCGGGATCCATGTTTTGGCCCGATCAAACTGTTAGGATGTGCGTGAGCAGGAAGGGATCCCAATGCAGACAAACAGGACTTGTGATGAGCAATGGTTTATTAGCGACACCAAGGAAAAAGTGTTGTTGTAGCTTGCTCTGTTCGGGGTGGCTGAGCCGGCGTGAAGGCGAGGGAGCTCGGAAGGAGGCAGGCGTGGAATCCGACAAGGGGCGCGCAGAGAACAGGTCGGTGGAACCAGACGAGTTGATCGGGCGACGTGGTGGTGCGTCTGCTGGGCTTTTAAAGCTGGCTGATGTTAACCGCTCTCAGCTGTGGCCGCTCCACCCGTCTGACCTGTAATCAGCCCAACTCCCCTCACCTGAGGCAGGGCTCAGGAAGGAAGGACGGAGGCCCTAACACTGTGGAAAAGTTTGGGTGGCCAGCATACTTAATGAGACTTGAATTTAATGAGAAGATTGTTTGAAAGCACACAGCTCTGTCATTGCCTACAGGTTTTCCATTGTCGCTTATGTAACCTTAATTTAGACCATTATAAACCCATTCCTCTTACTCTATTCTTTTATTTTTTTCTTTGGTGTTTTATCTTGAGCACACACAGCTTCAGCAAGCAAAATGATAACAAAGTCATGGTACTTTGTGGATTTGTCATTGAATCGGTGACATTTTAATAGCTCACTTGTCAGAAAGACTATAACTGTAATAAGAGCACACGGGCTTCTACGGATCACAAATGTGCCTATTTAATAATTGTTTATTTAGTTAAGTTTGATAGTTGTTTAGATCATCACATTAATCCTGACTAAACTGGCAGACTGACTAACCAATCAGTCATCTAATCCAAATTTCATAACTCAGATTTTTGGCTTCAAAAATTCAAATGATGCAAGTCTAAGAAACAACGTGAGCAACGATGGGTCGAATGGAATTTTGGATGGGTCACAATCTGTTCGGCCGGGCAATAGAAATGATTGAAAGCTCAATTCCTGGCTAGATCATGGTATAAAAAGCTGATGTGACACATAAATAATGGGGAGTCCGGTGCCAAAATAACAGTAATTATGTAATTGCAAACACATTGATTCAAATAGTGCAAATGTTTTAAATGGCAAATGGATGGATCTGTATTGTTATAATCAAATACACAAAAGAGGCCAAGAAAAATTACTTTTCTCATGTAAATATATATGACCTCAGTTGAGAATCCTCAAATTTGCGTATTGTTTGGTATTTATGTGAGTAATGACTTGATGACTGGGGTGGAAGAAATTCTTTAGGCATTGTCATGTCTTACACAATAAAAATCGCACATTTATTGTTTGACTCACTTTAGCAGGTGGTGATGACATGGATGGAATGTACTGTGCACATGTTAATTACACACAGCCGTAAGAATTAGCATAGGGAAACGATGAAGTACTTCCTAAAATGTCCTTTTTCTCTGTCTTACACCCCCCTAATGACTAGATTAAATCTAAAGTAAAACAGTTCAAATGGAATTGGTTAGGAATCGTTTTGTGTGTGTGTGTTGTTTCATTGAAGTCTATTGTAACTGTGGGAACATTTGTTTTGATTACCATACCTCAAATATTGATTATTATTCATGGAATGTTTGTCCCACAATATACTGTATACTGTAACCCTGTTACAGCATTTTAGCATAGTAGAAGAAGAAAGCAATGATTCGCTAGGCTTCATCATCAAACAGGTTTCGAAGAGGATGGGTAGAACAAATTAATGTTCTCTCCTCTATTTGACATATTTTCATAAAATAGTTAGCCTGTTTTTCTTTTTTTAATACCTGTACTGTCCATATTTTTACACTTTTTCCTTTTTTTTTCTTCTTTTTTTGTTTAACTTATTTGCATCAGTAATTGGTAATCTTGGTTTGCAGCAACAGGTAGAAAACGCTAGTTTCTACTTCTGGGAAAAAGTTAAAATAAGTTGGCCTTTGTGATTATGCCATTATTGTACATATCAAATAAATAGTGTACTATTATTATCATTGATATGTAATATGAGTAAATCAAGTCTGTGAAAAGCCTGTTAATGAGATAGACAAGACCTTGATCTTCATCCCAGCAAGGAGAATCTTTTTATCAGTCTGGGAAAAGCTGCATAGTCATTGTCAGTGTTGTCACTAAAACGTTACTAAGTAACGCGTTACTCTAATCTAATTAGTCCTTCAGATACGAGCAATGTAACGCATTCATTTTTTCAAATCAGTAATCTGATTAAAGTTAGTTTCCTTAGTGTCCGTGCATTACTATTTTGTGATTGCCTCATAATGTATGTAGATTGAAGAATACTGTTGTCATGTACGAAGAGTATTTTGAATACAAAATGTTGCTCTTGAGTTTGGGAGTGACATCCCATGTCACATTTTTTCAGCGGAGGAAAAAACTGGGATAGGATAGGAATCGAGAACCGGATCCTACAGAGGAACGGTTCCGTGTGTTTCAATTCCATGGAATCGTTTGGCAGTTTACCTAAGGATTCTCTTATAGATTTCAACCAGAATGATTTACGTCACGTAACTTACTCATGTTATACACATTCGATTCAATAAGTAAGACTAAATGTTTACTCAAAGATGGACCACTCACCAAATTTAATCTGAAGAGTCATCGCCACGTAATTTTGAATTGATTTTTACAGGCCAGGTCATTATTCATGAGACTACTTAAAGAAATTGTGATTTTTCCCAAAAACTCTATTAATGGGTCTATCGTATTCCTTGTCGAATACTCTATAAAAATAATATAACATATATGCATCTAAAATAATCTTAAACGATTTTAGTGCAATTTTAATACTCCTGTTAGAAAGGTTCCATGTGTATGCGTTCGTTCCCGTAGCAACCAGTCAGTTACTTTCTGTTATTGTCCTACATCACACGCGCTGCATATTCTGGGACCGAGAATAGGCATAAAGTGCGCTTTTCCAGCAGAGTCGGAGTACGGCCACCTGTTAAGATGTGTGTGAGGAAGTGTTAATCTGTGTGCGTTCATGAACGAATGTAAGTATTTCCTCTTCATGTCATTAAGTTCTTATGATAAATTAGAGCTGTTATCAGCACGACCGTTTTGTGTTTTTACTGTTACGTCGGCTGGTTGCTCCCGCCAGTCCTCGCTGCATCGAGGAGAGCGTTGTTTACATTATATTCGCTAGCACATTCGTGTTAAGAGGTAATGTGTTAGTTTAGCATCTTAAGATAATGTTGTACATCGATCTGAGTGTAAAGTGCCTAGTTTTCGCCACTTTTATGGCCAAGATGACCGCACGTGTACACAGCGTGCTTCAAGGGTTGTGCGCGCTCACTCACGCCCCCCCACCTTTGTGTTCATTACACTGTGCAAGTCATGTATGTGTTATTGACTGCTTTACAGTCAATTTGCATTGTTCATTGCATCAGCACTAATATGATGTAATTTTCTTTCCTTTCAGAACCACACATATACCCACACATTCCAGTCTTCTTCCACACACATACATAAAACATATTGAACCCAGAACCTCATACAGTCTATTAGTCCAAATTAGAATCGATAAGAGAATCGATGAAGAACCAAATCGTTAAGCAATATCGATAATGGAATCATAACCGGAAAAATCTTATCAATTCCCATCCCTAGTCACGTGTATTACCATGCCGTGTGAGCGCTGAGAGTCTGCAGCCATAACGACATAGCTTGGCTACCTTGTCAGGACGCCAACAATGAAAGAGGCAGGAGAGATTTTTACCAGTAAAGATGACAAAATTATTTCCGTGTGATGCAAACTTTGCAAAAACACAAAAACACTGTGGACCGCTAAAAACCCCACAACCAAAAGGAACCACTTGGAATTACAGCACAGCACGACACAACTTGAACCAAAGCCTACAGGGTAAGGAGAGCACTTTTACTTTCTTGTAATCAGCATTTATTTAATAGTTTTTAGAGTTTGTAACCATAGCCGGACTTTGACTTTGGGGGGTTCTCGCTGATTTCTCCTAATAACAAGGCAGGTTGAATTAATGAACACAATGGGAGTATGTCTTACTCCCATGTGATACATTAAAGCTGTTCGGACCAACAATAATATTGTTAATGCTGCATTCACATGTTGTTGGAGTAATCGAAAAAAAAAAAAAAAAAAAAACATTCTCACTTACATGGTGTCTATAAAAAGAGCAAAACAACATGTTGACCATGAAACAAAAGTCAAAAGTTTGGACAAACCTCATCATTTGTGCGTTTTCTATATTTTCACTACTATTTACGTTGTAAATTCTCACTGGAGATATCAAAACTATGAATGAACATGTCATCAACAATTATGATTATGTACTTGGCAAAAAAAAAAAAAGTGAAATAAGTAAAAACAGGTCTTACATTCTAATTTCCTCAAAGTATCCACTCTTTGCTCTTATTACTTTTTTGCACACTTTTGGCACTCTCTCAACAAGCTTCAAGAAGCAGGTATGCCTAAATGGAATAAGTGGAATTTGTTGCCTTTTCAATGGAATTGGGACCATCATTTGTATTGTATGAATGAGATGTGTCCAAACATTTGGCCTGTACTGTAAATTTATACATCTTGACACTGTTTGTGCTCAATCCTCCGTCCAAGCTCAGTTGTTGTTGAACCGTTTAAAAGCTTAGAGTTAAAGAAATTCTAATTATCCATCTTGTCTCGTCAGGTGTAGTTTTGGCTAAGCAAAGCAAAGGACCGTCTCTATGGTGCTATTATATGGACTATAATTTGGACTCATTATGAAATACTTCGAATGATTCTTGTTCATTTCGTTCATATTTGTTTTATTGCTTTTTACACACAACAGTTTAACAGCTAGGTCTTTATTTTAAAAGGAAAGTAAAGAATTTTTGACATTGTTGAGGCAGAAAAACAGAAAAATTGGTAAAAAGTAGCCGATAAATTACTAGTAACTTAAAGTAACTTAGTTACTTTGATAATAAAGTAATTAGTAAAGTAACTAAATTCGTTTTTTTTTTAGGCGTACTCAGTAACTAAATTACTTTTTCATGTAATCTGTGACAACACTGGTCATTGTTTAGATTTGTAGTAGTGTGAAAAACAAAAATCAAAGCCAATAAAGTGGGCAAAATAGTCGTTTTCAGATCTTTTTAAATATCAATACTATTTTAGCCAATCAAATGTGATTATCTCAGATTGTACCACTTACGCACCACACATTGGCTAACTATGGCCCCATAGTATGTGCCCCTAAACCAGGCCCCTCTCGTATGTGTGTGGCTATTGGAAAAACAAGCTATGATGGACCCAGGAAGTGAAGCAGGCTTCGAGTGAGTCTCAGACAGAGAGAGAAGAAACACAGCAACATATTGAGCTGATACAGAAACTATAAAGAGTGTGTACCTATTTTCTTCCTTTCCTTTGCTACTTTTCACCTGTTCCAAGTGTATCTGTGTTTAAGTGATGTACATGCTTAGCATGACAGACGTCACATTCGTAGCACATTTGCTGTGCTTCTAAGGAGTGCCATTTTCTTTGCTTGGTTGTTTAAATACTACTTTCTCCATCATGGGAGGGCTAACAAATGCACGCATTTGCATACTTAACTTCCTGAGAGACCCTGCATACTCATTTGAGGACATTAGATTCCTGCCTGTGACACACATTAAACGTCTTTAAAAAATAAAAAAATGAAATAAAAAAAAACCTTTGATCACTTGGGCACATTAAGGGGTTATTTCAGCACCTTTTTGTGGTGTCTACACTACTTTACATCTATTAAAATTAAAGAAGAAATTGCGTCAAAATATGCCCAAGGTTTCTCCAGTAACTTGAAAACTCGAAAAGGTTAAATAAAATCTCTAGCTTTATGTGGCATAAAAAAAAAAAAAAATTTAAATGACGCTATTAAGTAAAACCTGCAAAGTAAAACACCAGTAAATCTTGAGTCCTCATTTGAGGATTTTGGGATTATTTAACAATTTACATTGGGTAAGTAGTAACCCACTGAAGCAAAATCCAGTGGAAATGAAAAAATTTGTGCTCGCCTTTTATTTTCAAGAGAAACATTTATTTTTTTAAGCTAAAATTTTTGTTTGTTTACCATTTAGACAGTGGCGCCTCCAGAAATTTTTCATAGGGGTGGCCAGATGGGGCCACTTAAAATCTTGGGGTGGCACACCAAAACTAAAAGCCATAATTTCAGGTTTTCATTATATTATTGCAGTAAAAAGGTCAGGGGGAAACTATCAGAAAGACTTAACGACACGGCTACTGATATACTTTGGTGTCGTGTGTAATATTTGATGTTACTAATGATTTAATGTGCATAGTCCATAATTGTCCAGTCAACATTTTGAGTTCCACAACAATTCTGTTTTATTGTGTTATGTATATATTAGGCATAAGGTGTACATTTAAAAAAACAAAATAATTACTGGGGAAAAGCAGGTGCTGGCAGATACTGTACAAATAATAGCAAGTACAGAGGCAATCATATCTTAACTGGATATTTCCCAACACAATGTTAATGTGACATAAAAATAATTATTACTGAATGAACAAAACATAAAAAGTACTTCCCAACAGGGATCAACAGATTACCAGGCTATAGCGTATGTGCAACATACACTCATATCGTTGTTTAACGTTACACAAAAATTATTACTGAATTGTCTGAACAAATATACTGAAAAAAACAAAAAAAACAAAAAGAGCTTGCCAAAAGCGATCAATATTCTCCGATTTTGATGACCAGGTTATCAGTATGCTTCAGAACAGTTTTATTCGCCTGTTGCTATTTATTTATTTATTTATTTATTTATTTTTATGGCCCTAGCCCTTCGTGATTCAACACTTAGCACCCCCAAATTGCTTAAACGCTCATCAGTCATGGTACTTCTCAAGGCAGTTTTGATTAACTTGAGCTTAGAAAAACTGCGATCACAGGATGCAGTGTTCACAGGTAACGCAAGTGCTATCTTGGTGCTGCTCTGTCTGTTCCTCTCCTCCATCCTCCTGTTTCTTCTCCTCCTACTCCTTACTTAGCCTCTGTTGCTCCCCTATCGTTTCTTTCTCTCCTTCTGTGCTAATTTTCTTAAAATAAGAAGCAATGTCTGTCGACTCTCTTCATCGTCTGAAAATTGACCAGCAGCAGCTAGTGTTAGCTACGTAACTCAGTTACAAAAGTCGAAACCACGTCAAAAAGCAGCTCTAACAGGTGTGTAACAGCACAATTTAGCTCTTAAAAAGCACATGTTACGATGGTGCATACTTCCCCTTCTTCTTTTACAAAGGTATTTTGACTTATAAAGTGGGGAGAACAAATATTTGATACACTGCCGATTTTGCTGGTTTTCCCACTTGCAAAGCATGTAGAGGTCTGTAATTTGTATCATAAGTTCTCTTCAACTGTGAGGGACGGAATCTAAGACAAAAAAAAAATAGAAAATCACGTTGTATGATTTTTAAATAATAAATTTGCATTTAATTGCATGAAATAAGTATTTGATACATCACAAAAATCAAACTTAATATTTGGTACAGAAACCTATGTTTGCTATTACAGATACCAAACGTTTCCTGTAGTCCTTGACAAGGTTTGCACACACTGCAGCAGGGATTTTGGCCCACTCCTCCATGCAGATCTTCTCCATAGCCTTCAGGTTTCGGGGCTGCTGCCGGGCAACACGGACTTTCAGATCCCTCCATAGATTTTCTATCGGGTTCAGATCTGGTGACTGGCTAGGCCACTCCAGGACCTTAAGATGCTTCTTACGGAGCCACTCTTTAGTTGCCTTGGCTGTGTGCTTTGGGTCGTTGTCATGCTGGAAGACCCAGCCACGACCCATCTTCAGGGCTCTCACTGAAGGAAGGAGGTTGTCAGCCAAGATCTGGCGATACATAGCCCCATCCATCCTCCCCTCAATACGGTGCAGTCGTCCTGTACCCTTGGCAGAGAAGCAGCCCCAAAAAATGATGTTTCCTCCTCCATGTTTCACGGTTGGGATGGTGTTCTTGGGGTTGTACTCATCCTTCTTTTTCCTCCAAACATGACGAGCAGAGTTTAGACCAAATAGTTCAATTTTGGTCTAATACGACCACATGACCTTCTCCTATTGCTCCTCTGGATGATCCAGTTGGTCAGTGGCAAACTTCAGACGTGTCTGGACATGCACTGGCTTCAGCAGCGGGACCTTGCGTGAGTTGCAGGATTTTAATCCATGACGGCGTAATGTGTTTCCGATGGTTTTCTTCGAGACTGTGGTTCCAGCTCTCTTCAGGTCATTGACCAGGTCCTGCTGTGTAGTTCTGGGCTGATCCCTCACCTTCCTCATGATCAGTGATGCTCCACGAGGTGCGATCTTGCATGGAGCCCCAGAACGAGGCAGATTGATCGTCAACTTGAACTTCTTCCATTTTCTAATAATCGCTCCAACAGTTGTTACCTTCTCACCAAGCTGCTTGCTTATTTTCCTGTAGCCCATCCCAGCCTTGTGCAGGTCTATTATTTTGTCCCTGATGTCCTTACACAGCTCTTTGGTCTTGGCCATTGTGGAGAGGTTGGAGTTTGTTTGTTTGAGCATGTGAACAGGTGTCTTTTATACAGGTAACAAGTTCAAACAGGTGCAGTTACTTCCGGTAATGAGTGGAGAACAGGAGGGGTTCTTAAAAAAGATCTAAGAGCCGAAATATTTACTAGTTGGTAATGTATCAAATACTTATTTCATGCAGTTAAAAACAAATTTATTATTTAAAAATTATACAATGTGATTTTCTGGATTTTTGTATTAGATTCCATCCCTCACAGTTGAAGAGAACTTATGATACAAATTATAGACCTCTACATGGCTTGCAAGTGGGAAAACCAGCAAAATCGGCAGTGTATCAAATACTTGTTCTCCCCACTATATACTTGTAGTCTTCTCCGTCTTCTCCCTTTACTTTTGTGGTGTTTACCAAAATATGATGCCCATCGAATTGTGCTACCTTGTCGCGCGCACTAAACCATTGCTGTCGGAGGCGGAGCGCACAACAGCAGCGGGGGCGGGGCGGAGGGACTACTGTGAAGGTGAGGAGCAGCAGCTTGCCTGGCTGTGCATTTGGGATGAAATGCATATCTGATGCTACAACAATCTAACGATATACTGGCAAGCGGTGTGGCCAGTGGGGTGGCCAATAAATTTATGGGGGGGGGGGGGGGGGCCTGGCCACCCCCTGGTGGCGCCACTGCATTTAGATCATTCTGGTCCCAACCAGCAAATATAGACATCTTACATTATGATAAACCCACTGTCCTTATATGCAAACATCTTTTATTACCAAGGACTAACGACCTCATGTACAAAAACCAAATGTTGTTATGAAATGTATCGCTGGAGCATTAAAATTAAAATAGGCTACCTTTTGTAGCAACCATGGGTTTATCCCCTCATTACGACTTTACAACACATCAGAATAATTTTTCAACTTGGGAACTTGGTACCAACACACATGAATGCAGCATACCTTAAAACTCCAAAGGTTTTTTTTAGTTTTTACCGGTAAAATTTATATTGGGGCACTGCAGATCAATACAGGGGCACGTGCCCCAGTGAAATATGCGTGGCGACACTCATGGTCTCAGGAGGTGAAATACTTTGTGCAACCGTATTTCACATGAAGGTCAAGAATGAATAGGGACCTGTTGTTAGTGGAGAAGTAATTATATGACTGGGTAAAGTCTTTCCATATTCTTGCAAATAATAAAATGCAATAATACAGTGTATATACTAGGGCTGTTAAACGATTAAACTTTTTAATCGAGTTAATTACAGCTTAAAAATTAATTAATCGTAATTAATCGCAATTCAAACCATCTGTAAAATATGCCATATTTTTCTGTAAATTATTGTTGGAATGTAAAGATAAGACATGTTGGATATATACAGTACATTGTTGATTTATTTTTATAATAAACAAATACAGTACTTATGTACCGTATGTTGAATGTATATATCCATCTTATGTCTTATCTTTCCATTCCAACAATAATTTACAGAAAATATGGCATATTTCACAGATGGTTTGAATTGCGATTAATTACGATTAATTAATTTTTAAGCTGTAATTAACTTGATTAAAAATTTTAATCGTTTAACAGCCCTAATATATATATATATATATATATATATATATATATATATATATATATATATATATATATATATATATATATATTTTTTTTTTTTTTTTTTTTTGCAATTTTTGAGTTATTTTTTTCTTTCAAAAAATCCAGGTGTTTTCAATCAAATAGTAGTTTTTAATTAAGAAATGTTAATTTTGCAAATCATGGAATCATGGAAATGCAACTATGTGTTAAAGTACAGTGAGGAGCAGAACTATTACCCCTTGTGATTTTGCAAGTTCACCCACTTAGAAAATAGGTAGAGGTCTGAAATTTCAATCATAGATGCATTTTAATTTAAAGATCTAAAAAACAACATCCGGAACTCACATTGTATGATTTTTCAATAATTTATTTATTTACTGGGGTTCATAACTATTTGTACCCCTGAGAATCAGCAATAATTATGACACCAGAGAAAAAAATAGATGAGTTCCACAAATATGGAAAAGGCTATGGGGCAACTGGTAAATTACAAATAAATTATTGAAAAATCATACAATGTGAGGTCCGGAATGTTTTTCTAGGTTATGTCTCGATAAGTGGAAATGCATCTATGATTGAAATTTCAATCCTCTACCTATTTTCTAAGTGGGTGAACTTGAACAATCACAAAGGGTGCAAATACTTCTGCTCCTAACTGCATCTTGAGCAGAAAACCAGAAAAATCAAGGCTTTTTTTTTTTTTTTTTCCCAAGAATTTTGAAGTCAAAATGTCCTCCAAATCTGGAACAGCCCAACTGACTTCATAATTTAATTAGTGTCAGCAATAACACCTAACCTAACACCTAATAATACCTAAAATTGCTAATAGACATCCTGATAGGCAACGTATTTCTGTTTCTTGATTGTTTGGCTGGGGTTTATTCCGTTTGAAAGCTTCATCATGAAGCTTATGTTGTCATGTTGCAGATAGCATTGCGATTTTCACCCTTATAATCGTCAGACAGCTGCTTTAATGCAGGATGATACAGCGTGGTATAATAAAAGTGGGGGTACTTAGTCTCATGTTTTCTTCCTACTCTTTTCTGCACTCAAAGCACTGTGATAGATCACGATTCAAAGGAATTTACGTTGGAATGAAGGCTCAATGTTCTGTCTGGCTAAGATTTGGGTTTTCCAGTAGTAGATTGGCAGGATAATATTGTGGTCTGTAGATGTTAGGGGGAAAAGAAATTGACACATCTCTTCAGAGAGTTGAAATGTTTTTTCTTGTTGCTCCTGTCAGCAGGTAGTTGGATCCTTCGAGCTACCGCTGGGCAGAGGGGAATCTGAATGCTTAATACTTTTCAGATGACTGTCATGGCTGTTTTGGAATTGTTGGAAGTAAAATGGAACAACTGAATTGCCTTATTGTAGTACTGCAATAATGGCCGTGTAACATTACCAAGGTAGTGGATACACCTCTTGGAATGCAGAGTTAGAAAGTCATAATGTATTTTCTGTGAATGCAATAAAGCTAATGAATCTGGCAAATGTTTGATTTGTGGAATATTCCATTGACTCCAACCTTTCCATTGATTGGGACTGTATGACGTGCATTAGTCATGCAGACTGTTTTATTTTTCCTGGCTGAGCAACTCACCATTGCATTATCAGTCTGCTATCTAACTGCGCTATCCATTTGATCGTAACCACTCCCACTTCCTCCTCCTGCCCATACACGTCCACAGATAGCCCAAAATGTAAACCAGTCGTAAACACATCTGCGAACACCTACAATAGAGGGGAGGGAGCTTTTGCAAGGAGCAAGAGATGAGCCAAGCGTTACACAACAGGGATTAAATGGATCTGGCTAAAATAAGTGCTTAATCATTGTGCCATATGTATCCACCTGTCTTTTGTCAAAAGAAACACTTTACATGAGTGTACCACAAGATAATCATTTTAGATAAATGATTTAGGAAAAATTGGATATGGTTGTGTTAGATTTTGTCAAAAAGATCAGCAGCAAAGATTTTTGAGGGCTATCATAGAAGAGTAGGAGCTGCCTAACCCTAAAATGAACATATTTTACAGTCGTTCTTGGTGACGCAGATGTTGGCTAAAAGCAGCAATGTTTCATACATTTTTTTTTATGTAGACTTATTGAATTTTCATCCGCCTTTTAATGGTTCTCTTAGAAGCAGGAGACGATGTCATGACAAGTTAAATCCAGTGAATAAAGCAAAATTTATCGCAAGCTTTGTTTAGGAGATCTCAAAAAGGCAGACTGGGAAAGACTGTTGTAAATTTCTTAGAAGGCCCATCCAACCCTTCATTCTAGAAAAAAAAAAAAGTTCTCGTCAATCTCTTTATTTCATCTCCAGCTAAACTGAAAACAATCAGCACAAATTCAAATGTAGTACCTCACTCAAAATCAGTTCCCAACTTGGATGGGAAGAAACAGCTCCACACATGGAATCAGTTATATTTTTATTTGTATGTTATGCATTTACAAAAACACCCCTTTTGATAACAGGACTGCAAAGCCAGAACAATAGCAAATTCAGAATCAGTACAACCACAAATCTTAAAATACAGAGTTGTATTGTCAGTTTTTAAGAGCCAGCTGTGAAACAAACTCAGACACACACCACAACATTGGTTCTCCCTAATGTGCAGTTAAGTTCACTAACAGGGATGTTTTAGACAGTTTTTCCAAAACTAAATACAGTATCAAAGACACAAAATACCCCCCCCCCCCCAGAAAGCAGGTTGTACTCAAGTAACCTACAGTATAAAGAATATGAAACATACTATGTCTATACTGCATATTAATATTTATCATACACATACTGATGACAGCCACAGAATAAACACTACCCAAACATACTCCCAAATGAGACAGTTCTATTCACATTTAATACGATCTAACAGTAACCATGATATAAAATTCACCAATATATATACTTATATACATATTTATATATATATTCCATTATGAAGACAACTTTTAAATAAAGCATAGACTGGTAGAAAACTGGTATACAACACCAAGTGCACACTAGAAAGGCATATCCTGCATGTAATCAAGATATTGTTAAAGCACATAAAAGGGCTCCAAAACTTAACTGTAGGCTCTCGACCAAACAACTAGACAGAACACAACAGCAACTAAACAGGACATGCCTTCAGCTTTACATAGTATAAACATGCAACTTCATAAAATAACACAAGGGAGCAGAAAAGAACCAACACTTTGTTTCACAGATCAAATGGGTTGTTTAAAAAACAAAACACAAACAAAAACAAAAAAAAACCCGATACATTCTTTTTAAGAAAATACATATATAACTCAGCATTCCAGAGACATAATTTTAACTTTCAAAACTACACTGGTCCACTTAGTATTGCACATATATTAAATCACAAAAATTGTTGGGGCACTTTTCAGCAAACAGCAGCATTATCATTTAATCTATACTTTTTCGTTCTAATACATACATTGTATATTTAGATTTCAAAACAGAAAACACAGACACAAGTTATATAAAGACAAGGCATCATGGACCAATGGAGGGAGAAAAAAAATGAATATTAATAGTGTGCAACTAGATTGAATAGGTCCATTTACTAAGGCTAACCTCTTGAATACACACTGTTGTATTTTTTTAAGGGCAAAACATCAGCTTCCCTTCAATAAACTTATGGACCACCTAAAAATGATTATCTCTTTTATGTGCAAGTATTGATTGCCATGGCAAAACATCAAATGAGATAAGACAGTACTTGGTCCATTGGGTAGGAGCTCCACAAAAAAGTCAAATGGCACAACTTTGAAAATGTGGCTGATACAATGGCACTGTGTGACAAAAACTTTTAAGACAGCAATCAGTGAATTTGAATAAATGTTAGTTACAAAATCACAAAATGTTCATCTACACAATCAAGTTACTTAAAAATAATATACACATACACGCATATTCATTCATTCATTCATTTTCCATGCCGCTTAATATATATATATATATATATATATATATATACATATTTATACATATACATATTAGAGATGTGACTGAAAATTCAATGCCGAAAACATTTTGAACTACTGCAGCTAAAATTTCATTTTCGGTTAAGAGACCGAAAGATTCCCACCAAATAAGTGTGAAGAATCGTAGTCTTCTTGTGATGACGTAATCAAATAACAGCAAGAAGAAACACTATTGGCTCGCAGCCGACATGTTTGGAAGTATTTTGAGGTATCAAAGAAATATATAAATTATTAAATTAAGGTAAATAAAATAAATTTGCTTCGCTGATACACGCTCGTTCTGAGGTTGCATTCCATTGATGTCCCATGTCACATCGAGTACAGTGCATTTGAGCCCTTGCGTGAGTAGTTTGGAGTTTAATCTAGCGAACAGTACACAAATAATTAGTATTTAAATACATACATGTGCATTTGTTGTGGTTTAGTACAATATGTTTATAGCTAAAGATGCACCGATACTAGTATCGGCAGGGGGCGCCGATCCGGCCCGAAATGGTTGTATCGGCGAGTACCAACAAAGACGGTGCCGATACCATTTACCGGTTCATTATTATAACGTTTGACCGCAGCCTTTTTTTTTCTCCTGGCGCTCACTACACTCTGTCTCTGTGTTGTGTGATGACACGTGAACACCAAGCAGCTATCGCTATTGGCCTGCTCCAGACCAATGACAACGGGCCAATAGCCACTCCCGACCAATGGCAAGGGCGCTTTTTCATATGTAGGAAAAATAAACCAGGATAAATGGCGGCGGTCGGGAAATATTTCAAAATACAAATCCCGTCGATTAAAATCAATGGCTGCATGCAAGATTTGCGGCCTGAAAGTTTCGAGATGTGGAGTTAAATCAGCCAGTTTCAATACCTCGAACCTAATAAAACATTTGAAGACGAAACGTGAACGAACACAACGAGTTTGAGCCTGCAAGAGCAGGACTGCTATCCAGAGGAAGGGCGCTGGACTGCTGCAACAATCTCTGGTAAGTTCACTACGTCAACTTCACTTGTCTTTTACTTAAAGAAATGCTGTAATAATTTGGGAACTGTTTCCAAAGTAGGGTTGCCACCTTTCAGAAATAGAAATAAGGGACTCCCCCATCCCGAAAAAAGGAGGCTAATAGAGAGACGGGATGCTGTGGTCAATTATTATTACTTATAATTGTTAGCGTCCGCAAATGCGGAAACAAGGTTGGACCTCGAAGCGGACAACAAGCGGGGGATACGTACAAGGGTTTAATGATTGCAAACAAAAAATAACGCGCGATCGCAGGATAGTAGAAATAACAAAAGGAGTCCGTGACAGCAGGTCAACAGAGCGCAATACTACAAACTCGAAGGTTAACTAAGACGATAGGCAGCGAGCCAAAAAGCCAAGATAAAAACACTCAAATACCTGCACAGGGTAGCGGTTACAAATGAGTGCAGCACACTAACAGAAAAAACCCAATGCAGGGGCGTAACAAGCAAATGTAGCGAGACTATAGTGCGAGATGTCAAATGGCGATCAGCAAGGCAAATATCTCGGCAGCCTTCTCTGAGATCACCCGTGCTTAAATGCTGCGTTGATGAGCCTGCATTGGATTCAGGTGCGACGTCAGGAACGCCCCCACTAACAGCCCAGCAACAAAACACAATCTAACCAGCAGTAGAATGTGACAATAACTTCATGAAAGTTGCACTGTTTGGCCTTTGAGAGGTTTGAAGAAGTTTACTCCGTTCATTCAGAGTTTATTATTATGAATTTATTTTTACTTTCTTACTGTTGGGCTAGTATTATACTTTGTACTAGTCTTTTTCCTATTTTGCAAAGGTAAGCAAAAGCCTTACAAAGCCTTGATAGCAATGATTTCACATCCAATTATGTAGCTCTTTTGGGGGGGGGGGGGGGGAGATAATGTATAAACGGGGTGGTATCGGTATGGTATCGGCCGATACTGCACAGCCATGTATCGGTATCGGGGCCAAAAAATGGTATCGGTGCAACACTATTAATAGCACTACCACTTCCTATTTTTGTCACATTTTTTCCCGCGACTTCCACGTCCCCTCTGCCAGTCGCTGTTTAATCCAGCTGGGAGCGACTTTGCTCGTCCTCGTCGCCGCTATAACTCGGCCCACTCGCCTGGCTCTCGATCGATTCCACTTGTTGCGCGCAAAAACAGTAAGTTATTTTAAACAGTAGGAGCGATTGTAATAACCTTGTAAAGAGCTTTACTAGTTTTGGCTAGAATGGAATAGTCTTTTGTTGTTTTTGTGAACTATAGTCCCACACAAACGTGCACCAAGGTCTCATTTAGCTTAGCTACACCCAAGTGTCCCAAATTTCCAAGAGAGCGCATGTATCAAGGTTTCATTGTCCGTGACATGTGTCTATGTCCACCGAACAGAATACTATGACGCCGCCAGCACCTCTGCTATAGGACGCAAAACGCTCACTGCCGTCAACGCACCCTCCCATGGGGTTTCAGAATCGGCACCTTTCAAACTTAATTTCTCAAGCTTCCGGGGTTGTAGAATAAATGCCAAAGCAATGGGGAATTAATCAGAAAATAACGAAATAAAATATCTTTTAAATACTAATTACTTGTTAAATAATGAAATTATTATGAGTTAAATGCATGTGTATTTTTCGGCCTTTTGGTTTTCAGCCAAGTGTTTCCAATATTCATTTTTGGTCAATAATTTTGCTGTCGGTACATCTCTAACATATATATATATTGCATGTATACATACATATACTGGACTGTCTCAGAAAATTAGAATACACAATATTCTAATTTTTTGAGCCAGTCCTGTGTATATAGACAGGACTGTCTCAGGAAATTAGAATATTGTGTATTCTAATTATAAATTAGAATATTATTATATTGTGTATTCTAATTTCCTGAGACAGTCCTGTCTATATACACAGGACTGGCTCAAAAAATTAGAATATTGTGTATTCTAATTTTCTGAGACAGTCCAGTATGTATATATATATATATATATATACATATATATGTAACAAGGAAAAAAAGATATACATCTTCCGATTAGAACTCCAAGTGGCAGCTGCATTATACAGAAGTTAAAGTCACCAATTCAGTCAGTAGCATTCAACCTGCGGATAAGCAATTTATGTGTTTCATTAACAGTAATGTATCTAAATGGATTTGCAAACAATTGGTGGATGATTACAAAAATCATAGAAGCATTAAAACACAACTACGACAGAACCTCAATCAAGTCATCTCTTCACGTAATACCATGGGCCTTCATTTTGCTCTGCTCTGATAAAAAAGTGGCAATGGGACACACCCAGCACAATGTGTGCTTTGGTATCAGCACACAGGGATGACATTTTTGGAAAAGACAATCATTTTGTAACAAACCTCTAGCAATGCTGCAATATCTTTTGCATGACAGTTATGCAACAAGTTTCTTTACAAATAAGGATCACCAACATTTATGTGATCCAGCTGTTCATTTCTCTATTTTGAACATGTAAAGAAGGGGAAATGTGAACACAAAAATGTTGCTGATGCATATCACATGTGAATAGAGGATATATTCAGAAGTGGAGAAAGACTTTAAAAAAAAAAAAAAAAAAATTAAGACAGTTACATGACATCAGAAAAACCAGCATTAAATGCTACATTCGAATTTGTTTGAAATTGCTTCCATACAAAACACTTGAGCGCCTTGCAAAGCTTGCAAATTTGAAATGGTAAGGTGTGACCTTTTGCAGTTGTGTTGCAGTTTTTTAGCAGACAATAAAATGTTATTGTATCAACTTTCCTAATTTAATGTTCACGTGCGTGAAATTTCAAATTGCTTCAACAATATTGCAAAAAGCATTTAGAATTGTTTTTCTTAACTTTGATGTGCCTTTTTGTTTTTGATTAATTGTTTTTCACTACATCATAGAAAAGCAGCAACGTAAGAATTGGCAACTTGGTGATCTGACTCACTCATAACAGATGTGGCAGAGTCATACAAAGTTTAGTTTTTCTTACAGTTTTCCAAACCATTTCATGTGGATAATGAGGCAATCCACAACTTTTAACCACAACCCTATAGTTTAGTGAAAATGCTGTTCGGTATTTGTCTGTAATATTTCAAACGACTTGATATTTGCCCACAGTGTTTGCATAAAAAATACATCATAATAAAATATATGCTACCACTAATTTTAAATGGCTTAATGAAATGTACTGTATGGATTCTATTGAAAATTAATGTACAAAGACTTGACACAGTTTTTCCATAACCGTCAGCATATACTGCATTTAGACAGATATAACATCAATAGCGATTGCAAAAGACAATACTACATCTGCCTGTGGAGAAAGGACAAAAGGTGAGATTCCCATACAAACTGGCATTAACAATGTAAGGGAAATTAAAAAAAAATAATAATAATAATAACTCAGTTTGTAAAGACTTCATTAAGTATTGTTGATAAAGTTGGGTGCTCATATCTAGTCTCAGGCACTTTCCAAAAGGACAAAGCTAGGATTACACAACCTCCAGTGGCAGTGCATTCATGTCAAATGGGATAAATAACTAGGGAGGCATTGGAAACTTTTGGGTCGAAAATGGTCCCAAAATGCATTTTCAATTTTAGGCTTAGACTTTTGTCCCCTAAACAACTCGAAGGAAACTTGGACTTTTGAAGAAAAAACAAAAAACCTTTTAAAGAAAACTCCAGGTGGGCTAACGACTGACCAAAAAAAGGTGGGCCAAAAAAATTCTTCTGATGTAGCTGTGCGTCACGCTTGCTCGACCATGCATGCGCTGACAGTCCGCTGCTGGGGACTGCCTGAAAGCTTGAATGCATGTGCATTGCGCAGAAGGGAAAGTACAAATTTGCCAAAGTGCAGAAATTATCTAGCCTAGAAATTTCTATTACTCTTTTTAAGGTATTACAATTTCTGTCAATGTTTTGTTTTCAGTCAAGAATTGTCACCCCAGTGCATCAATATGATTAACGTGTATTGTTTCAAACTCTTATCAAATTGTCAATTAAATAAAACAAACACCATAATTAACTTGTTTTATTTTGGAAAATTAGTCACCCAGTCTTGTGTTTTAAAAAGTGATTTTGTCCACTTTACCTCTTTTGGCATCAATATTCTGCAAATTTATCCAAGTGACGTGACTACAAGGCAGCACATAAAAGCCCAGAAGAAGACCTGCATCACTCAATTGTGACTGAAGCAGACTCCTTGGCCTGGATAATCTCCCTCCGACGGTGGTCTTCGTCAAACACTTCGGGTGAACTGCCCGTTTCTCTGTTGTCCATCTTTGTCTCCTCGGATGGGGCAATATTTCCACCGGCACGTATTTTAAAGGAGGCAGAGGCTTCCAGTGGATCCATGGAATCAGGTGGAAGGAAGCTAGGTGAGTTCTCGCAATTCTGGGTGGACGAGGAGACCTGGGAGATGACAGAGACTGAGGAGGAGGAGGCAGCAAAGGTAGTGGATGTAGAGGTGCTGCTGGCAAAGACAGAGTGATGTTGGGGTTCTTCCAACTCATATTGGACTCCCAGCACCTCCTCATCCTCCTGCACCTGGCTCAGGTAGTCGGGCACGAGGAAATCACTATTAGAACAACAACAAAAACACATCACAGACAATTCACTTCTACCCTTATATGATTGCAAATCTAAATAAGCTTTGAAACAAAAAATGATCGCAAAACATTTTTTCCACCTTGTTCAACTTTGGATATGGAATGTGTGGGCTATCCCACTCCAAAACCACATTTTTGGAGAAGAAGATAGAAAATACTGCATCTGAGTGAAATTTGTAGTTTACTTTGAACGTATTCTGTCAACCTATCCAGGTTGCAGAATGCAGTCCACAAGCATGAACATTTTACATTTGAAATCCCAAATGTGTGAATAAAGTAAATCCTGTATGAATGGAAATATGAAGGTATTATGAATGTAAACTTATTTCTATATTGATTATTAAATTGCAAAAAGGTATTATGTAATAATAATGCCGACTGTATGACAAGTAAAACGTGGAAATGCAAGTTGTACAATCGGTGATTCCCAGGACAAATATACGAATATACAGTGGTACCTCTATATACGAAGTTAATTCGTTCCAGGCCCGTGCTTGGAAACTCAAATGGTTGTATGTCGAGCAGGATTTTCCCATAAGAATACATTATAATTCCATTAATTCGTTCCACAGCCCGAAAACCTGCACTAAATCCTTAATAAATACTGCTGGTACCGTTACATTACGAGTCGAATTTTACGTCAGTTGTCGAAAAGATTGTGTGTTGAAGCGATCGTATGTCAATGTACCACTGTATACTTAGTCATACAATCCAAAAATACATTTGGACCTTGACAGTGTTACACAAGGAGGGTACAGAAATACGGTGGAAACCAGAAGATTAAGTTCACTATTTAAAAAGACACTTGTTTTTTTGTTTTGTTTGTCCTCCAGATGTTTGCAGTTATGCATAAATCTTATATTCATCCATACCCGAACAATGCTGCTCACAAGCAGCAATGGCTGCAAAAGGCTTAGATATACACGAAGACTCATTGTGAAACAATCTGGTTCACTGATGAGTGCAATGGAACCCTGGATGGTCCAGAAGAAAAGAATGGTTGGTAAATGGCCACCATGTCCCAACAAAGTTGCAATGTCACCACGGAGGTGGCGGAATCATATTTTTGGGCCGTAATCATGGGGAGAGAGCTGGTTGGCCCTTTTACGGTCTCTAAAGGTGTGAAGCATGAATTAAAATTGCAGTAATGTATTTTATAAGGCACAATGGATTACATAGCACACTATCAATGAGCGAGTTTATTTTAATAAATGAGGCGCACCTGACTCTAAGGCATATTAGTGGATCAATGAACTGCATATCATTTGTTCTTATCTTTTTACATTGTATTTATTGATTTATTAATAAATGTATTATTTGTTTCATTGTTTTATGTATGGGTTTGATCAGCGTTGTTTTCATCAACAATGACGATAACAAAAATATTTCATCGATGTACAACTTTTTCATGATGATGATGAGCTAAAAACGCGGCTTGCGAAACTAGAACATAATCAGACAAATGCCAGTTTTCGTCTGACGAAACCACAACGAGACGAAAATGCAACATACTTTCTGTCATATGCTCACAATGACATTTTCATATTGTACATGGCATACGTCAGCTTGCATCGTAGCGTGTTTGGGTCGTGTCACTCATGTGAGATGTGCAACTCCTCTACTTCATTTTACTCACGGGAGTTTAGAATGTGTCTAAAGCTATGCTGCACTCCATCTTGCTTGTTTGGAAACACGATAAGATTTGTTTTCTTATTTTGGAGAGAATATGCAATGCTGCCGAAGCCTTTGAAGGTCTGTGCTGAATGATCATCAGATGTTAAATGTAACTCCTAGCAATAGCGTAGCAATCATGTTAGCATTAGCTTTAGAATGGCGAGTGTCCTCTTAAAACACTGGCTCGTCTAGAGCAGAGCTACTTGGCATTTCTGGTCAGTAAATCCAGATGAGAGGCAGTTGGCGAAATGGCATTTAGCTAATCCCCCACTTCAGCTGTTCTGTTTGATAAATGAGCAATTACTGGGAAATACTAATTATAGCAAATTGCAAAAAAAAATCCCAGACTTCCCAGTGATAAACACTGACATTTTTTTTCAGGTGAGTTTCATTGAAACCGATGTGCTGCTTTTCTGCTGAGTGTGTATTATCATCACCAAGTTGGCATTGTCCTTGTAGACCAGTGGTCCCCAAACTATTCCACATAGGGCTGCAGTGGGTGCAGGATTTCACTCCAACAAAACAAGACCACACCTTTTCACCAATCTGGTGTTTTATAAGTGTAATCATTTGATTGCAGTCAGGTGCTGCTTGTTTTAGTAGAAACCATGTTGGTTAAAAGGTCTGTGCTTGATCAGTATGAACAAAAGCCAGGACCCACAGCGTCCCTCGAGGACCGGTTTGGAGACCACTGTTGTCGACGCTACAATGTGCCTATCGGTCTAGGTTCATTTAAAATTGTTGGAAACCTTTATTTTTGGATTGTAACATTTGAATTTTACAGACCAAAACACAAGAACACACAAACTCCAAATAGAATTATCATTGTATTTTCGACAAAAGGTGTCTACCTTTTTTTATGTACTTGTACAAGATCCGTTTAAGCACCGAAACCGTCTAAAAGTACTGAGAAACAACCAGTATCAGATACAACTCAACCAATACACAAGCCAAATTGAAAGTACCACTATCATTCACCAACATTAAAATACTGTATCATATGGTTAGGCCTTATTGTTTATCAATAAATAACGAGACTGAAGTTTTATCAGTTAAAAGTAAATTTGACATTTCTTTACATTATGCAGTATGCTAATTCACACTTCGCTCAGATACACAAGTCCAATTAAAATGTTACCGAATTTTTTTTCACAAAAATATCCTAATGATTAAATACAAATTCATTGTGTATTTAAAGTGTAAATACAATCGAACTGAACTTCAATAATGTATTGTACCAGATTTTACCATAGAAATACAATTACACCAAATTAACCTGATGCACATTTTGAAAATTGTATATATCAATTGAGAGAGTGTGCATAACTATACATATACCTGCTCTTTACAGTATTTACATTCAATTTCCAGTATTTTTTTCATTCATTAAACTCACTCTAATTCATTTTATTTGACGGACATTCATGAGCAAAATCAGCCAATTAAATGAAGAAAACCTCTGATCAAAGTATCTCAAATCAATCATACATACCTATGTATGTATGAAGTAAACTAGGGGGATGGGGAAAAAAGGCATTTTCTGGCCCCGATGTGATCTGAGTAAATGATAGGGTCGGTGCCCCTAGGCTCCTCACCTGCTCTGGAAGTAGTTTGCTAGTTCGGATGCCTCATGGTTCAGACTCCTCAGGTGTACAATTAAATTGCCAGAGTTGGTGAACATGGCGCCACACGTTTTGCACTCATAAATCCGCGGCTTGCGGATTATGTGTCGGGAGACCCTCATGTGGTGCTTATATTCACCGAAGGACGTGAATGTGGCACTACAAATCTGGCACCGGAAACAGCGTTTACCTTCGTGCTTCAGCCGATGCATCTTTAGGGAGTAGGCCCGTGTGAACTTTTTCCCACAGCGGTCACATTGGAAAGGCTTAATGCCTAGTGGACAAAAGGAAAACAGTGCTAAGATTCAGATTTAAGTTGTTTCTGCTTTGGCATGTTTATTACTGCTGGGGTTATACCAGTAGATATGTCTAAAAAATTAGTAAATTACTGCAGATTTGATAGATGGTAACAATTAGGGATGTAACACAATGAAAGGTCTTGGCCAACACCGAAAACAAAAAATGAGGAAACCGGGTGAAAGCAGAACAAAACAGGCTTTTGTGTGCACATACTATACAAATTCATTTTTACAGTTTTTTATTTTATTTTACATACATGCATACTGTGCATATTTTAGAAACTTAAAACCAACTCCCGCTAAAGTCTAAATTAAATATATAACCTGTCTTGATGGCCAATGGCCTTATTTGAAGTGGAAAAACTAAGGAGACATCACCCATAGAAGGCAGTACAAATCAGGGTAGCTACAGTACCAGATGAGTAAGAAAGGGAGTCGGCTTCCAGCCCAATGAGAATAAACAGATAGCTGAAACTGGCGTACTGCCTCTCAAACAGCTATTTTACCTCATTTGCAACCTATTACTATAAGCAGAGAGAAACAAACAGGTGACCGAGTGCTAACAATTACCCATTCAGCACATTATGGATGGATATTGCTGCCAAGAACATGGCTAATATTCTGCTTCTGGGACATTTACTGTACATGTAAATCATATAATTATGATTTGGAGTACGAGTTTCTTACTTATGTCAGTGATTCTGTCTATCATAGTTGTGTTCTATGAAACATTCAACACTTAATCACACAAGACAACGCACCACAGAGAAATGCTAGTCCCAAAATTCAGCAAAGCATGTGCACCATTCAGACCTCAAATTAAAACATTTCCTCCTAATATGAAACAGACTTGATGTACATTGATGTTGATTGTTTATGAACAGTTTTTTACCACACTTTGATCATTTTAATAATAACTTGCTTCAGATTCAGAGTACTATATAGTTATTGATACTTTAATCATCAGAATGGGAAGCCGAAGGTGTAAAATATTTTACACGTACACACATGCTGACATCCTCTATGACAAATACTTTTGTCATCTTTACCTACCGGAGTGTATTAGCATATGTTGCTTCAGATTTTGAATGCGTGTGAATCGAACTCCACAGGTTGGACACTGAAAGGGCCTGTCTGGGCCATTCGCGCCAGGCCTTGCTGACGGGCCAATATAGAGGTGGTACGGATATTGAATACCTTCTAACCTGAAACACCAAAGAAGATGGAAAAACAAATTCAGCTTCCAAAATGATACATATCATATAAACTTGTATTCAACCCCTACTCCACTCTGCCCGTAATCTTCATCCCGGCATCACTCATCACCCTTCTAACATGGCCGGTTATTTTGCCACAGTTATGCAAATTATACTTATGCAAGTTTAACAATGATTGATAGATTTTATCGTAGAGCGACCAAGCTTCTCTCGCAAGATCAAATCTATAAACCCATCAATCATCATTAACTTTAAAGTACCAAATGCAAGCTGGACAGTTTGGCCGCACTGCTTAGCAGGAGGGATGCTGAGAGGCTGTGGCGCTTTTCGAGCATGAAGCAGAAAAACAAATATATTTTTTTAAATAAAAAAAACACTTCTTTTCACCCGATTTCGATCCTCTGAAAAATGCCGCAATCGGCCCGATGTCTGATCACGTGAGCGGATCGGGACATCCTTAAACAAAACAAACAATTATCCACAATATATTAAAGCAACACTTTGTAACTTTTCAGTTTGGTCGGTTTTAGTGACGCCGGAGAATAAAAGAGGTACCGTATTTTTCGGACTATAAGTCACAGTTTTTTTCAGACTTATACTCAGGAGCGACTTATGTGTGAAATTATTAACATATTATGATATCATTTCACATGTTATTTTGGTGTTTTGGAGTGACACTGATACTGAAACTTGTTAATATGTTCTTTATGCTATAGTTATATTCATTCATTCATTTTCCATGCCGCTTATTCCTCACGAGGGTCGCGGAGGTGCTGGAGCCTATCCCAGCTAACAATGGGCAGTAGGCAGGGGACACCCTGAACTGGTTGCCAGCCAATCGCAGGGCACAAGGGGACACACAACCATTCACGCACACACTCATACCTACGGACAATTTAGAGTGTTCAATCAGCCTACCATAAATAACTTAATAGCTATGGCCACGTTCACATTCTGCTTTTGGCAATGTGTGTTCAATTGTATTATTGACTTTTTTATATTGAAATGCATGCTTTTAGTTTGTGGCGCTTTCACGCCCACGTGGGGGCACACTCGCACTTGTTTACGCAAAGAAGAGCGCTCACACACCAGAAGAAGACTGACAGCTATCCAGCGTCTCTGAGCGAGTGGGCGAGTTAGCGAGAGAGAAACACGGCTGCGAACCTACGTTCATTGTTTATGCTTGTAAAATATCTCTATAGAGTCACGCCTGTGTGTATCATCTTTTCTGTTGTTGTTGTGTGTTTTCCACCCGCGATCAGACACTTAAGAGCCAGTTGTGTGGTTGCTTGAACGATGTGCTAATGCTAGCGAACGCATGCTAACCATTTGCGTCAATGATGTAATAGCAGCTATTTATCATTTATTTACGTTGATGCGAACCGGTTTGGTATCGAGGATGAAATTCATTCAGCAAATTATACGGACATCCAGCATCGGCATTTGGTAGTTTAGCTCGCTATACAGCCAGGACCGAGCCGTAGCCCGTGGCGTCCTGGTGAGGACAGTATATTCGCATTTCGTTGTTCAAACATCATACTGTACACTTAGTCAGCATGTTGTTCTCTATTGTATTTTCATATTAAATTTCCTTTCAAGATGACATATCTGTTCTATGTGTTGGATTTTATCAAGTAAATTTCCCCCAAAATGTGACTTATACTCACTCCGGTGCGACTGATATATGTTTTTTTCCTCTTCGTTAGGCATTTTATGACTGGTGCGACTTATACTCAGGTGGGAAGTATAGTCCGAAAAATACGGTAGTGTTTTGCCTTAACGAAGACTGCGTTTCCCATGAGGACCAGTGCTGCGCTTCACATAAGGACCAGAGCACACCCGAACAGTGTCGTAAAATCATCAAGGAATCAAAATCCATTCTCCCGTTCGCCTGCAGATGGATTAAACAACATTTCTGTTTCCAGCGGCTGTGTGAAGGACAAATAGTAATAAGGTAATGAATCCAGTTGTGGCTAAACAATAGCATATGACGGTTAGCAAACGTGTGGCTTTCTGTGGCTAAGCCCCCCAACCGAACCTGGATCACGCCAGGGAGTGAAAGCCGAGCCACTGTTTATTCTGTATATCCTGTTAGCCTCTCTATTTTCCTCCTTAGACAATTTTTTTTTGTCTCTTTTGTTGCTCAGCCATCTTTGTAGCATTCGCAAGAAAGCTTCCATCTTTATTATGAATGGGGAAAGGGGGAAGTCACGTATGCCGTAAAGCAGTCAGTACATTTTTAGTTTTCCTCAAAGTTATTTAGTGCTGGTGAAAGTGATACAGACCCTCTAAAGCCGGGGTCCTCAATTAGCGAACCGCGGTCCATGACCGGACTACGGCATACCTCTCTGCGGACCCAGAGCAAATGGCACTTTTCAAAAAAACAAAACAAAAAAAAAAAGCGCTACTATTCTATCGCTGAATTCTGTTTCATTTTTAGTCAAATATCTTCCACTTCTGTTGTCATATCTATGACAACGATGCGCTGATTGGCTGAGAGAGCGTGCATGGATGCGCTGATTGGCTGCGAGAGCCTGGACGCTACTAGCTAGAGTGGACGGACCGCAGCATTGCCATCCCAGTAGAAGACCGAATCTTACAAAATGGCATGCTCAAAGTTAACCATGAGAAGAAAAGTGGACAACGAAAATCGCCATTTCAATGAGGAATGGACTGACAAATATGCGTCCATTTTACCAACTGTAAGTACCAAATCTTTGCTTAATATGCTTCATTACATTTGTTCTCATAAAAAGTGAAAATGTTAAATGCCATTATGTTAAAGAGCACAGCTCTTTTGAAGATAAGTTTCCTCCTAAATCAGAATTGAGAGGGCAAGAAATTAACAGATTAAAGCAGTCATATGAAGAGTCAAGCAAGGTTATTGTTAAATCTATGACACAACGACAAATTGCAACGGAGTGCTCACTCAGAGTGTCGTGAGTGTTGGCCAGACATAAGAAGCCGTTCTCTGTCGGAGAAATAATAAAAGAGTGTATGACTGAAGTGATGGCAGCAATGATCGACGGAAAAAAAAGGAGGAAAAGACAACAAAAATCAAACAAATCTCACTCTCAGATTCACCAACCACAAGACACACTGAAGTACTGGCTGATGATGTGACTAAACAACTTTGTGACCCCCAAATGCCATTTCTGTCATTGAGCAATGTTTTATAGTTTTTTTTTTTTTAATTGAATTTATTGTCATTGTCATCATCATCAACATTAAAATCAAAATCACAAGAAAGAAAGGAAAGAAAGAGGGAAATCATCGCGTATGTTTGTTTATCCAAAGAAGATGAGAACAGACATGACAAGGGAGACGGAAAAAGCAGAAGCTTCAAGTTAGAAGTTATTTTCAATAATTTTTATGCTTGCACCTTAATGACAGAGCTTGTCATTTATGTTCTGTACATGTGAACATGTACTGTACCATTTGCACATTTTCTTTTTTGTCCAGCAGGGTTTTACAGTTAAAAAATGTACTGTCAATAGTTATTGTTTGCACCTTAATGACAGATCTTGTCAATTATTTAGTGTACATGTGTAAACATTGTACCTGCATGTTTTTTTTTTTTGTATTTTTATTTTATTTTTTATTTAAAGAAAATGTTTTGTTATTTTTTTCTATTTTATCAGAATGTGCATTGTTTTTTTTTGTTTGGTCAAAAGAAAACCACCTTTACCACCTTCGACCTGCCTTGTACTTGACCAACATTAATAAATGGACCCATGCTTGTATGAAAAAAATCATTATGGACCTTCAAGATTTGTATTTGAGGACCCCTGCTCTAAAGATATAAAAGATGTGACATTCAACTAGTTGTCTATTTTATGAAGTTTGAAAATTTACCTAATGTTGCGGGCCTTAAAAAGGTGTAAAGGCACTATACAAGTGTAACACCATTTACCATTTCACTGTACAGTGTGCACCTGGACAATTCTAGGTCACTCTAAATGCTTAATTTCAAAAGTTTTTATTTTTGGTGTGTTTAGTCTTCTGCAGGCAAAAACAGCACGCTTAAGATTTAGGTCACAAACTCCTAGAAGAACATTCTCCATCAAAAGGTTGTAGTACGGCGATTAACTGTTCAAGTCATCAATAACAGCAAGTTGTCTAGGTCCTAAACTAACAAAGCAGCCACCTACTAACACACTACCACTACATTTGTTAAGTTCTTTTTCTGAAATGCTGTTATATTTACGCCAGATAAGACCACCTTCCAAAAAGTTAAAATTTCATCTCATCACCCCATTGGATACTCTTACTGAAGTCTTGTGAATGTTTTTTTCCCCCTAAAGTAACATGAGCTTTATGCAAGGGGTCTAAAGTTCTTTAAGTGTTGTCCTGGGTTCCTTTGTGCCCTCCTGGCTGAGTCATCGCTGTGCTTTTGGGGTAATTTTTGTAAGCTGGCTAGTATGTTTTCTCCATTTGCGGATAATGGCTCACTGTGGTTTAGAAATGGCTTCGTAACCCCTTTCAGACCGCCAGACAGATGTCACTTACTTAAATGCTCATCTGTTTTTGAATTTCTTCGGATAGTTGTATTTAACTGCACTTTTTTTTTTTTTTTTTAAAGATCTTTTGGAATATTGAATTTGTCAGACAGGTTCTATTTGAGCCATTTCTTGATTGAACAGGTCTGGAGGTAATAAGGTTAGTGTAAGGTCAGTGAACAGTAACTCATCTTATTAAATGCAATTAGCCACAACTATTTGTTGATTTATGTTAATAGTTTTCGCACATTTGTGAAGCGGGCAAATAATATTTAAAAGCAATAGTCCTGTCCAATGCAATTGCCGATTAACTTTGTAGTGGTCTATAAAATTTGTGGGTGCCTCTCATGTTGTTGGTGGCATTACACAATGAAACTGCAGCAGTGCTTGTTCAAGATTTGTTGCATTCAAAAATGATGAGACAATGTTTGTTTCAAGAGAGTGTTATTACACAATCATTGTTGACGCAGCCATGTAAAAAGATTCTCATAGATGCTTGAACACTCAGAGATATAATTTTTCCAATGTTAACTATTAGATCAGTTATACTTGGTTTATTAACCTTTACATTTCTTTAATCACATATTGGGATGGATTTATGAGTTTTATGAGAATGTGTTGTAATATTAATGTATTTTTCCAGCTAATGACTTGCTTTGCAGCAAGTCCAAACAAATTGTGATACCTTTCATCATCCTCTGCATGTCCTCCAGTATTAGAGGTACTTTGCATTGATGGTAACGCCTCTGAAACGCCCTCATCCATTGATCCTGAAAAAGAAACAAAAAATAATAACAATAAAATTGTTTGTTTGGTAATCAGCATTTCTCCACAATCATATTATGCATTCTTCCCACAAAGACGCCTTATAATACTATACAGTGGTACAGTGGTTAATTCGTTTCAGGACCTTGTAAGTCGAAATGGTCAGATGTCGAGCAGGATTTTCCCATAAGAATACATTTTAATTCCATTAATTCGTTCCATATCCCGAAAATCTACACTAAATCCTTAAATAAATACTGCTGGTACTGTTACAAATGGCAATTACACATAGCGAAACAAACAAATGATTAATTAAAAACCAGATTAATAAAATAATAATAATTCCTGTTAAAATGTAACAAGTCGGGTTCTAATGTGGAGGACGTGTTTTGCGTGCTGTACCTGAACGCACCGCGTCGCTGACGTGACAGAGAAAGGGAGCAGTGCGGTTGAGAGTTTACTTTCACTTTTAATGTTTTGTTGGGAACACCGTCAACTGCTGCGGACAGTAGGCGTGTTGTGTTGGACAAGTTCTGAAATAAATTACAAAAACCTGACAAAGCTGTCGATTTCTTTGGCGATGTTACCAAAATAATAATTGTCACCTTAACTTATAGAGACTGGCGAACGGAGGTCGGAGGAAGACTATGGAGATCGTAGACATTTTTCGGCTGTATTGTTGAGCCAGTTCACGGACACGCACCCCACGCTCATATTTTTCTATCATTTTCATCTTCATTTCAATGGTAAGCGTCATCTTTTCTTTGTTTCACCACCTGTACCAACCTTTTTGAAACCTGTGTTGATTTCTCTCACAAGTAAATCTGCCGTGCGTCCATCTGCGGCACTGTCATGTCGTCATATTTCGAACATGTCGTCGGATGAAAAAACAAATGGCGGGTCAAATTTTACGTCAGATGTTGACAAAATCGTCTGTCGAAGTGATAGTATGTCGAGGTACCCCTGTATTCAAAAATAATAAAATAAAAAATAAAAAAAAACATCACATGCATAGTACATGCATACTATGGAAATTATTATATTTACAGTATATAGCTATTAGTGCAAGTTTATATGTGTACATTTTAAGTTTAAAATAAACTACTTTTTCAGTTTTGGTGCAGTCATCGAGGTACCGTAATCTAATAAATATTTTTTTTGTTAACTGATGGTTGTAACTGTATGCTTTATGTTATGTGTCTTGTCAGTAAAGTCGTTTGTTACAGCTTTCACTGTTGAAAGGCAAGCACTATGAAAATATTATGGTACGGGCTTTATTGATCCCGTAATGGGAAAATGTATTCAGATTATAGTTCAATAAACCCGAGTTGAGTAATAATGAAAAATGGCAACAATCACAGATGATGACGGACTGCTTTCCGTTAAGTAACCACTGAGAAAAAGAGATCTCTGCTTTGTCCTTGTAATCAATGCAGTGCACATATTGCATTAGCCATAAAGTATTACAGTGGACGACCACTTTTTCATAATTTGGAACCTGTGGTTAAACCAATTCCCAGATGTATCTATGTACATGTTTAAAAACTGTAAAATATTTAGCATTTTTATGACAATATTTTTATTACAGCAATTAACACAACTGGCAATTTTTGCCATTTGTGTTCAGTCCTGATCCACAGCTCAACTCTATAATTGTGGAGGTCAACTGTATTTTGTAGCACAACATAATCTCACCTATTGATGATGACTGTGGACTGATGAGGAGATCCTCCTGAACCTGTTCACTTCCTGGCACGGTCTGTTGATCATTGAGTGAGCTCTGGGAACCACTGACAGGATGGGACGATGCTTCTTGGACTTCCTCGTCACTGAGACGCTCCACTTTCACACTTACATCTTCTTCTTCAGCTGGCACAGGCGGTGACACTGCCTTGGAGCTTTCACATGTCAAAAAGTCACTCAGTCGCCGACTAACCACCACGTCAGAAGAAACTGTTGTTGTCTGCTCTTGGCACCGGGGGCTCTCTGGGAGCTTTGATTTGTCCGAGTGGAATCTCCTATCGATGCCAAATGGGAAGGTCCATGGAAATGACAGGGAGGACTCCACAGGCTGGGCCGCGCTGTCTGAAAACGAAGGGGAAGGATTGGGAACCTGGGGGGAAGTAGTAACCATCTGTGTAGTGCATTTCAGAGGACTCTCAGGCGAAGCCATGGTTACAAAACTCTTTCGTTTCCGGCGCGATTCACGACAAACAGGAACGTTTCTCTCCATTACACTACAGTCGGATGACACAGGTGACACGCTGCCATCAAGTGGCGTGAGGGTACAGTTAGAGGAGGCACTCTCAGGTGCAGATTCATGGGTTTTGCCAGCTGCAAGTGTATTGTTACTGTTGTTACTTGGACTCCATAGAATACTGGATTTCATGAACTCTGAACACGTACTTGCCACAGCGAACATTTGCATGTAACTCGCAGCCGCAAGGACATCGATAATATTTTCTGTGCTGATGGAAAGCGTAGACGTGTAAGCGTATTCCAGCAGAGGAGCGAAGCCACTAACTGTCACATGATGAAGGTCCAAAACAAACTTGTCCTCTTCCTCGGGCCGACCCAACAGTTTGGAGCGGAAGAATTCACTGCAGCAGGCCAGGACCACTTTATGGGCCAGGAAATGTTTGTCTTGCACCCTGATAGTAACGTCACACAAGTGACCTTCGTTACGCAAAGTGTTGAGCTTTTCGAGCATCTCCTGGCTGTGGGATGTCGAGCAATGGGTAAAGGTTTTAACTCCCATGTTCGTCAGCTTCTAAACATGAAGAAAAAAATGTGTCCTAAAAAACACAACAAAAAATGTATTATTATAGTTTTACAGAGAACAGTTGATGTCATCAGTGAGCATTGACCATAAATATAAATTCATGAATTTTTAATCATTTTAACTAAACAGACTTTACACTTACAATAAACACGATTTATACTTGCATGGCTGAAAAAAATTAAACGGCTGAAACACGGAAATGAATAGTAAAATTTAAAGTTGTTTTTAATGATATAGTCACCTCAATATACAGCAGTCTTAAAAGTCAAAACCACTAGTCACAGGTATTAGTAGATAGATACCACTACAGATGAGCCAAAATATTAAAGCTACTGTACTACTCCCTTTTGTACTAGATTGTTTTAGCTTGCAGCACTACTAGATGCATTTCACACTTGTGGCAGGTTCAACGTCAATTCAAAAATAAAATGAGTGGGGGGGAAAGCTGCCATAATTGCTGTTTAATTTTTCACCAAAACTGATTCAGTGTGTACCCCGCCTACTGCCCTTAGTTATCTGGGATTGGTTCCAGCATCCCCGCGACCCTCGTGAGGATAAGCAGCTCAGATAATGAATGACAAAAATAATAAAACATGTATTATACCGTGGCATATTGATATCATGATATAGAATGACCCATATTGTGATAGATTTATTGAAATGGCCAGCCTGCAGTCCAGATCTTTCACGTATAGAGAACATTTGGTGCGTCATAAAGAGGCACAACAAAGTAGGACAAAGACAGTTGAACAGTTAAGAGGCCTGTATTACACTTCAGAAACTTCCTTGGCATCAGACTTTTGCAAGAAGTGTTGAGAATGAGCTTGTCCTGACTGTTTCTTAGATTTGTTGACACGGTGTAATTTAACTCATCCTTTTTTTCCCATAAAATTACTTTTAAAAAAAATTTTTTTTTTTTTTTTCAAGTTTAAACGTGAGACCTATCATACATGTTCTATTCTGAATAATATTGAAATTTGGCACTTCCACATCATTCCATTTATTATCTAGTGTCCAAACCTTTGGTTGGGGAATCTATTTAATTTTTAAATATGTATTTTATTCATTTTTTTTTAGTTTAACATTCAGCAGGCCATGGAATACATTTGTTGTAAAAGTAAAATCTGCAGTGAATTGTCATTTGTTTATACCTCCACAGCTCTCCAGAAAGGCCTGCCTGCCCCGCTGCTAAAAAACTATCCAAGAGGAAACTCTTGACATATTTTCACACTACCAAAAATTAATATAGCTTGTAATTTTCTGTATACGTTTACTACTGAATTCATTACTGAGAGAACTTTAAAAAGTATGTAGGATGGCTGAACAGTGAACAAAAATATTAAAATATACTCTTGGGAAAATCGTGGGTGGAGTGACAGTGACTGGAGCATCGAGGACCGAATGCCAGGTTATGTAACTACAATCAAAGCAAGCCAGGCTCATGTGGAGGCCAATGAGCTACAGGATGCTCGGCAGCTGTCTGTGAAACATGTGGACTCTCGGCCATGAGATTTTCCATCAAACAAAAGCTTGAGTGAAGGGGCTCCTGCAGGGAAAGCACACTCCTCGTCACACACACAGAACAAATAAAAGTACTCCCGGGCCGCATTGGCCTAATAAAAGCAGAGTGAATTATATTCTTGGATAAAAAAATAATAGAAAATCTTACAATGTCATTTTCTCAATGTTGAGGCGTTTTTTAGGCATTTGTTTTTGGTTTTTTTTTAAGAAAAAATTGTTAAAGAGACTGGTAGTTGACACAATAATTATTGTCTCACCCTCTGTTTCATCTTATGATTGTACTGGAATATTCTAATTGTAAATAATAAATAAATAAATAAATAAACTTGAATTGTGTGATTGAATGTGAAGAGAAAAGCAAACCAGATTTTTTTTTTTTTGTATCATAAACGAATGATTTTTTTTCTAGGTTTAATTCAAAATAGTTCTCAAATTGCACTAGTGATAATCGTTTGTTTTTGATGGGTCAGATTTTAGGGAAACTTTTAAAATAGAAAATCATGATATTTTTCTCTGAGTTCGGGTGTTTTTTTTAGGCATTTCTAAAAGTTTTATAGTGATTGAAAGTTCTCCTGTGCATTTGGATTATTTGGCAATACAGTAATTGTAAATAAAAACTAATTGTGGTATTAAATGCTAAAACAAAAACACAAAAACAACCAGGATTTTTTTTAAGTATCATGAACTAATGATTTTTTTTTATTTTTTTTAATTAAAATTAATTTTCAACATGCGCTGGTGAAATATGTTTGTTTTTTTTTTTTTTTTTTCACTGGTTTTGATTAGAGATTGGTCTCATATTAGGGAAACTTAAATCTATCACCACATATCTATTGACCAAGTAGCCCAAAAACAACGATAACAACAATACACCCACACTCACAAAGTTTGCATCCACCGTACCTTTTAATTACTCGTGATGGCGGCGTCCAGTTTACAACCTGGTCCTTTCACTGTAACTATCATCACATACTACTAGCAAGTGGTCAGACCGCGGAAACAAATAAGGAAAGGCTAATCGTTGAATCCATTGCACTGAAGTTAACACAAAATAAAATTGCTCCACGTATAACGTATGAACAAGATAAACCTATAAATTTCCAAAAATAACATACTAAACAGAAAAAAAACTCCCAACAATACAGTTTAGCGCAACCCAGCTAAGGGTCAAGTTGCGATTAGTAATCACGGTTGAGATGAGAACTACATCCTGTTTTGGATATCAAAATAATATCTATCACGGTGTCCTTTAGCCTGACGTATCTGGACACTGCTGTCGTCACAAAGTTTAAGTGGGAAAATCTTGTTCTTTCGTTTATTCACGATGACAAGGAGCGTCGGATAAAATAAGTCGAATGCACATACATTTGTATAAAATGGAGGTGGGAATTGAAAATATGAAAGCACGAGGCACGGCTCACCAGACTGTTCCGCAATGTAGATTTAAGTTTACTTTTCAGTTGCTTCTATTTCCGAAAGTTTTGTTTTGTTGTTTTTGTCAACCAATTTCTCCGAGACCAACTTTGCTTTTCTTCAAAATTGAACAAAAGCTTTTCTTTCGAAGCTTACTTTATTGAATTTCCGGTTTGACCGTGGATAACCCTGAGTAACTCACCGCACTGAGTGATGCACAACAGCTAACGTTAGCTACTAGGCTCACCAAAGCCAAGAGGGCAGCATTCTGCAACCGACAAGCATATGTCTTCAACATGAAATAGTCGGATAAAACGCGCACCATCAGAATGTCGCTGAATTACACGCTGTAAAAAGGATGTTTACCTTTCAGTGCGAGGCCTCCGCTGGCACCTGGGCCCGAGTATACAAACAAGTTGAGCGGTCACAGAGCTGATTGCGACGCGTCCTGTCGCTTCTCATGGCGCGTTTACGTCCCAGCTTTAACGACGCTCACGCCCTCGTCATACTTGTTCAAAGCGTCTGACTGCTGTTTTTTTTCTCTCCTTAGTGATGCCGGTTAGCCTTTCGGCGTTCTTATTTGTATCCCCACAATGCAATGCGCATTACTGTACCATACTGTAAGGTGCAGGGAAGCCCATTATCAGACCGCCCTGTTGCTTCCCCAAAACATTTGCATCGATACTAAACACATATTGGGAACACCATGAACACAGTGTCACATGCTTAGTAACGCATCATTATGGTTTAAACATGCCTGTTGTTGTGAATGTGCTGAGGAAATGTATGTAACAATTTACTGAGGGATTATTAATAGTTAACCCTTTAATGCTATACTTTTAATAAATCAAGACTAATTGGCTTTTGGGTAACATTTCTGGATGACCCCAAATGTGGTAGAGGTTAACATTTTGTTGCTGTTTCCCTGGGGGGGTCACAATCTTTGTTTTGGCCATCATTACGGTGGCCATACGCCTTGTCCTGCGTCCAGTGTAACCTAATGTGGGACACTTATTCGTCCTCCTTTTTGGACCTAAACACAACACGCCAGTATGTACAGTGGTGCTGTTGCATTCGGATCAGCTACAGTGGTATGAAAAAGTATCTGAACCTCTTGGAATTTCTCACATCTGATCTTTGTCAAAATCACACAGATGTAAAAACAGTGTCTGCTTTAACTAAAACCACCCAAACATTTATAGGTTTTCATATTTTAATGAGGATAGCATGCAATCAATGACAGAAGGAGGAAAAATAAGTAAGTGAACGCTCTGCTTAAGGAGACAAAGAGGAATTGAAACCTATTTTTACCAAACAATTTAACTCAGGAGTGTGCCCAATCACTGATGAGTGGTTTAAAGCTGCACTGCCTACTATAAAACACACACCTGGTAAGAACTGTCTTGATGAGAAGCATTGTCTGATGTGTATCATGGCTCGGTCAAAAGAGCTGTCTGAAGACCTGTGATCAAAGATTGTTGATGTGTATACAGCTGGAAAAGGATACAAAACCATCTTCAAAAGTCTGGATGTTCATCAATTGACAGTCAGAGAAGTTATCTTCAAATGGAGAGAGTTTGGCACTGTTGCTTCTCTCCCAAGGACTGGCCGTCCACCAAAGATGATGCCAAGAGTTCAGTGCAGAATACCCAGAGAGGTAAAAAAAACAACCCTACGTAAAACTATGGCCAAGAATGGTGTTAATGGGAGGAGTCCACGGAGGAAGCCACTGCTGTCTAGAAAAACCTTGTTGCTCGTTTAATGTTCGCAGATAGGCCCTGGGACACTCCACAGAAGTTTCGGCAAAATATTTTGTGGACAGATGAAGCCAAAGTTGAATTGCTTAGGAGAAACACACAACGTCATGTGTGGAGGAAAACCGAAACAGCTCACTAACATCATCACCTCATCCCCACCTTGAAGCATGGTGGAGGGAGCATCATGATTTTGGACTGTAATATTGCTACCTCAGGGCCTGGACAACTTGCAATCATTCATAGAAGAATGAATTCAAATGTTTATCAAAATGTTTTGCAGGAAAACCTAAGGCTGTCTGTCAGACAGTTGAAGCTAAAAAGAGGATGGATGCTGCAACAAGACAATGATCCAAAACACAGAAGTAAATCAACTTCAGAATGTTTTGAGAAGAACAAATTACACGTTCTGGAGTGGCCAAGACAAAGTCCAGACTTGAACCCCATTGAGATGTTGTGGCGTGACTTTTAAAGACAGCGATTCTTGCCAGACATCCCAGGAATCTGACTGGACAACAGCAGTTTTGTAGAGAAGAATGGGCCAATAATAGTCCTGATCGATGTGCCAGACTGATCTGCAGCTACAGGAAGCCTCTGGTTGAAGTTATCGCTGCCAAAGGGGTGGGGCACAAAATATTAAATGTGATGGTTTACTTACGTTTTCCCCCTTCTGTCATTGTTTGCATACTATTCTCATTAAAATATGAAAACCTATCAATGTTTGGGTGGTTTTAGTCAAAGCTTATGCTGTTTTTCGTGTGTGTGATTTTGACAAAGATCAGATCACATTTGATGGGGATTTTATGCAGAAATGTGAGAAATTCCAAAAGGTCAAGGTACTTTTCCATAATACTGTATATAAAGCCAATGTTAATGTTAAGTACAGTACTTGGGAAAGTGCCATTTTACCTGAACATCTGATATGCTGTCAACTTGTAGGCGCCACTGCCACAAATGAATGATTTTTTGTTGTTGTTGTTGTTGTTGTTGTTGTTGTTGTCAGCGCGACTGCTAACGCGAGGATATTGTTGCGTTTGATCAAATTGTTGTTTGTGTTAGCACACTCGCGGTTAGCCACTCACCACGTTAGATCCGGCAGTATTTTTTGGGCTTGACCCTTTTCTCTTTAAACAAAATATAAATACTGTAAAATATTTTTCTCCTCAATTTGAAAGTCTTCAGTATTGTGTTGCATTTGAAACATTTCCTCTTTTTAATATGCACCTGTTACAAGATGTTCTCCCAGCTTCCAGGCTGTATCCATAAAAGTTCTATATAGAATAGAGATTTGTATATTCACATTTATTTAAGTTTATGAAAATTATTTTCACATTTAAAGCCACAGATATTCATTGTGGAAAAAAAATGTCAATAAATAAAATCTGGTTTCTCCAAATGTATTTTGTTTTTCCTATTCTGTTACACATAGGACTAAATCGTCATAGACATAGATCATCATCAAATTATATATAAATTATCTTGTGATTAATGTGTCTTAGAATGGCTGTGTTATGATACCATTACTATCATCTATTTGACTTCCTGGCGACCAGTTCATGGTATAGTCCTCTTTTTGCCCGATGTCTGTTGGAATAGGTGCCAGCACCCCCGTGACCCTTGTGAGGATAAGTGGTATGAAAAATTAAAGTTAAAGTCATGTTGGAAATTTTATTGTTATGGGGAGTGTACTTTAGTTTGCTGTTGTGATTTTTCTTTCCTGACAAAATGCAAAAAAAAGTGTCCTCCTTTCTCATGATGTGGAAATGGACACCCTAGTCCATAAAGTCCTATTTTCAAAAGTCCTTTTTATTATGCTGTTCATACTGTATTTTGGAAACTTCTAGCAATTGTCAGTGTATCTTGCCATTCCAAGGGAGTCGCAATGTCATCAGTAGATAACAGAGACTGGAAGAGTCACAGAAAGCCAGAGCCAAGGATTTCTTTTATTTGTACCTGGATGAATTTTGCTCTATGAGATTTGATTGAAACCGGCATATTATTAAGGGACACTGGTTAAGATACAGAAAAGTACGGGCGGAACATAACACACTGTCCTCGCTTTATAAGAAGGATAAAAATACAATAAGGCAATAATAATAATAAAATAAAACATAATTAGAAGTTAAAATCATGTGTAAAACATATTTATGAAAGAACAAGAAATAGAAACAATAGTGAGAAAAATAAAAGTCTTAATAAGATAAAAAGATAAATTATAGGAAATGTATCAATATGGTATTTTGTTATGAGTTATCTTTCTGTGCTGCCTAACTTCAGGGGTGGTCATGGAGGTGTTTGAGACTATCCCAGATGCCTAAGTGCAGGTCGGGGTGCAGCCTGAACTGGCTGTCATCCAATTGCAGGACGCGAAGAGACAAACAACCATTTATGCTTACATTCAAACCTACAGACCATTTGGAAAGTGCAGTCAGTCCCCCCATTAAATTAATATAATGTTTTGGGCCTAAAAGAACAAGTAATCAAATAAAAAAGTATCTGAAACAGTATAAGGTGTGTAAATTAACATAAATGTGTTTATTTGACATTTTTACAGACAAAATAATTTCTGAGACAGTAGCATCTGCCATGTTCATTACATATCCAAGGTAAAAAAAAAAGAACAATAATAATAAATAGCTTAAAAGGAAGCTGATATTACAAAACACTTTTGTCCTTCATTGAAGGGATAAAGGCCTAATGCTCCCTCTTTCTCTTAACAAACTGTAAAATAACAGGAATGAAGAATAAAAATCATACATATAAACATAGAAAAAATCTTTACATTTGAATGTCGACATTGTTGAGGCATGAGAGACATGAAAATGAAATGCATCTTAAATAAGGTTCTTTTTTTGTTTTTTGAAACGTATTAAAGTATGTATTATTATTTACTATGTACTAAAGATCATTTGTAAGCCAGATGCCCTCAACTGCGACATAAAGCAGAAAAGAAAGTACAGGGCAGGGAAAGTCTTCTCACAAAACATTTTACAGAATTGAGTTTTGCACTAAAACGATTTATTTGTCTAAAAGTAGTGAAATAGTTCTTCGGGGCCCAGGTAAAAAACATATTATGCAGTCAATGAATAGCTTTCTCATGAAACCAAGTTGGGTGGGTATTATTATAATTACAATCCTTGACATAATCAATCACCTTTGTGTAGAAATGGGAAGCAGTGAAACTGGATCACACGCCAAAAAAGCTTAAAACCACAACACACTAAACTAACCTACATCAACAATTGAGATAAAACATGAAATTGAAGCAGCCTAGTTTTGTGAGTTCTTTGGAAGTCTGTATGGCAAGATAGATTTACAGTATATTTACACCACGCTGCAAAATAGAGGACTTAATGCCATTTTCCTAGCCCCACTATAAATGAGAGCTAATTTACAAATCTATACGGTAAACTAGACTAAATATAACTCCAATAAATTAGTTATCATTTAAAGTGGAGAAAATTAAACACAGCACCTTGATCTAGCATCTCTAAACGGCATCTCAATACTTTTCTGAGGTAGTTTTCCATTGGTTACTTTCAACAGTGATTGTCCAAAAACAAGATGGCAAAACCATACTCAGGCAAATGCACTTATTGTGATGTGATGTAATCTGTTGATAAGTGCAGTCAGATCAAAAGGAGAATTTGTCAGTTTACCAATGCTCTTCATAAGCACTCAAGGTTAAAACATTCCCCAGAGACAGGTGCAGGTTTTTTAATAGCGTCACACTTTTCTGGTTCAACAGTTTTGCCAGTGTAGTCTATACAGAAGATGCTGCGGCGACGTTCGCCCTGACCACAAGTTCGTGAACAGGCAGACCAGGGTCCCATCTGCCAGATTGGACAGGGCTGGTCCCCGCAGGCCCGGATGTCCATGGGCTTCAAGTCTTTATCACAAAGACTTGAGGGAAAGCCTGCACTGTCTTTGCACTCGACATTCCTCCTCGACCACCCGGACCCGCAGCTCTTCGAGCACTCAGACCAGTCTCCTAAAACCCAGTCTGGCACAGTGAAAGGATGAATCATATGCAAAGATGTTGAGGAACCCTTCTTCTCCTTTGATTTAAAAGCAACATCTTTAGAGATAAAAAAGGAATATTTCACTTTGGGTGGACTGGTATCCCCCGCTGTCGCAAGGAGCTGAATAACGATGGCTTCTTTTAGCCTCATAAAGCTCTGGATCCTCTCCAAAGAGGTGGAGGATCCGCTGTATTTCAGCACAGCACCAAGTACAGGAATGTCTTGCTCCACTGTTGATACTGAGAAGTTTCCATTAAGGATGTAACTTCCACTCTCTCTCATGATAGCCAGATAATTCCCATCATGTTTGATTCCTCTGTGGCTCCGTTGTTTAATATCAATATTTGTTGCACCAGCAGGAATTGTGACGATGTCACTGTATCCATAGCTGAAAGTAAATAGAAATACATGGTTTAAAATACAGCATATTCTCTAATAGCATTGAGATAGAGTGAATGGTTGATATACTATGATGTACTCTGAAAATGACTTGTGACCAGTTCTTTAAGAGCATAGACCTGTGATCACCAATTTCATGATGATATAAGTCTTTGGACAACAATACGATATTTGCCGATATTACAAAGTCTGCCACGATTCAATTCAAGACCCTTCAACCGCATTCAATTGCCTGTACATTTCACTTAATTATCTAAATATATATATAAAACCTACAGTGCCTTGCAAAAGTATTCGCCCCCCTTGAACCTTGCAACCTTTCGCCACATTTCAGGCTTCAAACATAAAGATATAAAATTTTAATTTTTTGTCAAGAATCAACAACAAGTGGGACACAATCGTGAAGTGGAACAAAGTTTATTGGATAATTTAAACTTTTTTAACAAATAAAAAACTGAAAAGTGGGGCGTGCAATATTATTCGGCCCCCTTGCGTTAATACTTTGTAGCGCCACCTTTTGCTCCAATTACAGCTGCAAGTCGCTTGGGGTATGTTTCTATCAGTTTTGCACATCGAGAGACTGACATTCTTGCCCATTCTTCCTTGCAAAACAGCTCGAGCTCAAGAGGTTGGATGGAGAGTGTTTGTGAACAGCAGTCTTCAGCTCTTTCCACAGATTCTCCATTGGATTCAGGTCTGGACTTTGACTTGGCCATTCTAACACCTGGATACGTTTATTTTTGAACCATTCCATTGTAGATTTGGCTTTATGTTTTGGATCATTGTCCTGTTGGAGGATAAATCTCCGTCCCAGTCTCAGGTCTTGTGCAGATACCAACAGGTTTTCTTCCAGAATGTTCCTGTATTTGGCTGCATCCATCTTCCCGTCAATTTTAAATATCTTCCCTGTCCCTGCTGAAGAAAAGCAGGCCCAAACCATGATGCTGCCAAAACCAGGTTTGACAGTGGGGATGGTGTGTTCAGGGTGATGAGCTGTGTTGCTTTTACGCCAAACATATCGTTTTGCATTGTGGCCAAAAAGTTCCATTTTGGTTTCATCTGACCAGAGCACCTTCTTCCACATGTTTGGTGTGTCTCCCAGGTGGCTTGTGGCAAACTTTAAACGAGACTTTTTATGGATATCTTTGAGAAATGGCTTTCTTCTTGCCACTCTTCCATAAAGGCCAGATTTGTGCAGTGTACGACTGATTGTTGTTCTATGGACAGACTCTCCCACCTCAGCTGTAGATCTCTGCAGTTCATCCAGAGTGATCATGGGCCTCTTGGCTGCATCTCTGATCAGTTTTCTCCTTGTTTGAGAAGAAAGTTTGGAAGGACGGCCGGGTCTTGGTAGATTTGCAGTGGTCTGATGCTCCTTCCATTTCAATACGATGGCTTGCACAGTGCTCCTTGAGATGTTTAAAGCTCGGGAAATCTTTTTGTATCCAAATCCGGCTTTAAACTTCTCCACAACGGTATCTCGGACCTGCCTGGTGTGTTCCTTGGCTTTCATAATGCTCTCTGCACTTTAAACAGAACCCTGAGACTATGACAGAGCAGGTGCATTTATACGGAGACTTGATTACACACAGGTAGATTCTATTTATCATCATCGGTCATTTAGGACAACATTGGATCATTCAGAGATCCTCACTGAACTTCTGGAGTGAGTTTGCTGCACTGAAAGTAAAGGGGCCGAATAATATTGCACGCCCCACTTTTCAGTTTTTTATTTGTTAAAAAAGTTTAAATTATCCAATAAATGTTGTTCCACTTCACGATTGTGTCCCACTTGTTGTTGATTCTTGACAAAAAAATAACATTTCATATCTTTATGTTTGAAGCCTGAAATGTGGCGAAAGGTTGCAAGATTCAAGGGGGCCGAATACTTTTGCAAGGCACTGTATATATATATATATGGCGGAAAACACAGACAAGACTGAAAAAGCAGTTTCTGCTCTTGCAATCCTCTTAAAATGAAACTGCTGTATTTTAAGCCAAAACAAATGTTGTGTTTGATAGAACAATATGTCTATATGCTGCCATAGCAGATTTATAGCGCATGAAGCCGCCAAACTATTTTTAATTTGTCCGTTTTACCCTGGAAACCCCCGTTTACAGACGTCTCGCAACAGCTTTTGTTCTAACCCAGCCATATTATTCAAAAAGTCTGTCATGTTTAGCTTTAGCTTAACCCACGCAGGCACGGGGAGAACATGCGAACTCCACACAGGAAGTCCGAAGCCCGGGATTGAACCTTTGATCTCTGAGGCGGACGTGCTAACCACTCAGCCACCGTGCCGCTTAAAAAAAAGGCTTGAAAATTAATTAATCGTAATTAATCGCAATTCGAACCATCTCTAAAGTATGCCATATTTTTCTGTAAATTATTGTTGGAATGGAAAGATAAGACACAAGACCGACATATTCATTCAACATACTGTCTATAAGTACTGTACTGTATTTGTTTATTATCACAATAAATCCATAAAATGGCATTAACATTATTAACATTCTTTCTGTTAAAGGGATCCATGGATAGAAAAACATAAAAAATCTTCTTAAAGTTCTTAAAAGATAAATGTGAGTACAAGTTATAGTAATTTTATATCAAAACCCCTCTTAATGCTTTCATTCAAAAAAAAATTTGTAAAATTTCAATAAAAAAATAAACTAATAGCTCGCCATTGTTGACGTCGCCGAGCGGGACATCACATGGGCTCCCTGCCGTTCTTCCACAGTGTATTTACCTACGTAATGTGGTGATTGAAATACACCACAAGGTGTCAGTGGCGAGTTTTAATTTCATGTGAGATGTAGCCAAGGCAAAGTCTGAGTGTATTTTGCATAGCTATTTTGATTGGGAATGCCAGCTCTCTTTGCATTGAGCGCTTTTCTTTTTGTGAACATTATTTGTTTGAGAGATAGGAATATTATTTTTGTTGTGCTTTCACTAAATGATACTGTAGCGACTGTTCCGCCCAAATGCATGATGGGAAGATGGGCAACCATGACTGTCAGTGGTGGCTCCAAATGGTATATGTTCTGCGTTGTGTTCAATAAAGCATGTTGAGAAAAAGATCATCTCCTGTTATTCTTCCCCACGTCGCTCGCTACAATAGTTATGTTTGTTGTGATAGGGTTGCCAAAGCTTATGCCAATGAAAGGCATGGTCCAATGAAATCCTGCGTGCACTCGCAATTCACTGCCTTTTAGCTCTCAATATGCAAAACGGCATCATTGTAATCTGTTTGTGGCAATGCATGAGTGTGTCATTCCGTGCATGCGTTAAGTGCGTCAAATATTTTAATGTGATTAATTTAAAAAATTAATTACCGCCCGTTTGTCACATTTTGTTCCGCGACTTCTACACAGCGTCTGCCAATCGCCGTTTAATCCGACTGAGGAGCGACTTTGCTCGGGTTCGTTGCCGCTTGGAACTGACCCACTCACCTGGCTTACGATCGATTCCACTTGTTGCACAAGAAAACAGCAAGTCTTATTTTAAGGAGTAGGAGAGATTGTAATTACCTTGTACAGAGTTTTACTAGTTTCGGCGAGAAGGGAATAGTTTTCTGTTCTTGTGAAATACAATTACACACAAACGTACATCGAGATCACATTTAGCCTAGCAATTGAAGGCGTGGGACCGATTTTTCGAGTGTCCAAAACTTCCAATGAAGCGCATTTATCAGAATTTCAATGACCGTGACGTGTGTGTTTCCATCCACCGATATGAATGCTATGACGACGCCCGCTATATTGCTATAGAAGGCATTCAGAGTTTGCCACAAAACACTCACTGCCACCGGGAAGGAACCCTCCCATGGAGTTTCAGAATAAGCGCCTTTCAATTTAAATTTCTCGAGGTCGTAGAACATTTTGGAAGATTTTTGCATACTTGTGAGAAGGCACCATATTTTATTTCCACTTGATCATTAAAAAAAACAACAACAACAAAAATCAAAAACATCAGGATAGTTTAAAAGGTACTGGAAAAACTGGAAAATTGGTCTTGAAAGTCCTTAAAGTTCGTATGACACCAAAAAGCATGTTTATTTCATATTTCACGCAGTGTTTTATGCCCCTGAATGAAATGGACCGCTTGGATGTGTGTGGAAGCGATCGTTTTATATATTCAATTTTTGAATCCCGCGCCATGAAAATGAGTGACTTCTGGTTCCTATCTTGGGTTTGTGTGACGTCACCCGGGTCAGCATCTCACAATACAGCATTGCTTTATAGCATGCAGCTGGACTGCGGATTCAGCTGATTTTGTGGATTAATTCATTTATTTTTCACATCACGCCAGCCAAACGGCTGCAGAAAAATGTTGCTGCACCAGGGAGAGGCGTGTGAGCCTTTTTGGGGTTTCAAAAGGTTCCCATTCACTGGCGGATAGTGGCCAAAACAAGTCCTACTACTGTGAGACCATTGGACTTACGAGGAAGTGAGTAAACATTGTGTTTTGTACGATTTCAAATACTGGAACCATTTTAATACAGAGGTGGCTTGCATTTTGCTGACATGCTCCTTGTCCACTCGGCCAACGACTGGTGGCTTGTCGCACATCCCCCCCGCCGGGAGAGCACTATACTCGGCTTATTGCCCTCTTCCTGTGCCCGGTGTTCTGTCAAATTTTCCACCCGATCAGAACTTGCAACTTTGTGTTAAAAATAGCCGCGAATACAGTGATTACAAAGTAAACACTACAAACTTTCTTTCAATAAAGGACTATTTACTTACGTTTGATCATGGATGGGCATGAAAAAAAGCTCTCAGAGACATTCTGTCATGTTAGCTGCACAACAACTGCAGCCGCTCTCCTATGACTCTCTCGCTGTTTACGTCTTCGCCGTGTAGTAAGCATTGTTTTGACATATTTGTGTTGACCATTTTGCTGTTAGGTGTTCCTCCGACATCGGCCGGTTGGTCCGGCGGTCATTGTCCAGCTGCTTCCCGCAAACGAGCCCTCTGCTCTCAGCAGGGAAACGACAAGCTCTAACTTGCTCGCCGCCAGGTGGGTTGCTGATCGGCGAAGACAATCCACAACCCCGCCGCCGTGTGAAATGATCCAGCCTAGTTATGTGTGATTTTTTGCTTCAAAGCCTTGTAAACATTACTCGGTTCGGGTTAGTATGTCGGCTAGCTGTTAAGCCTCTTGGTTAGTTTACATTTTCCTAAGCCGGGGCAGGGAAATGACAAAAGCCTGACTAATATGGGATAAAATATTGTTCGGGAGGTGCGACAGTAAAGGTGAAGTCGACAGTTTTGAACATTATGGAGTAATTTTGCCATGTCGTACTGAATAAATGCATTTTTATTATTTCATATTCCATTTGGCACAAAACTGTTATTTGTCATGACCATACCATTCAATTAGCTATTGGGGGAAAATACTTGGATAAAAAGAATATCCTGTAAAAATATTGGAGTAAAGAGACTGAAACAATGATATTTTGCAGCTCTCTTCGGCCCATTTTTCCTTGTTCTGAATAATTCCCCCTCAATGGGCTGAATAGTAAAACAGATGAAACCACTCTCCTGCCGACGTCACCCTTATGTTGGGGACGCTAGTGCCCTATAATTGTAGGCGTGGCTAACCGGCAGATTAAAAGACTAATTTCTCGTCATCTGCGCTCTGCCAAATTGTTGTGTATAGTCAAATCGTCTCAAAATATGATTCTAATTCACATAATAATGCTATTTAAGACTTTTTTTCTCCTGTTGTACGCACTATAAAAAGTGCTTGAATTTGGCCATTAAAAAGGTGCCCGAACCCTGCGTCTGTAAAATATGTTCTGTTGAAGTGTCTCTCGGGGATACAACACCGAAGAATTTTTCCACCTCAGGTTTAATTAGTCACTCGTCCGACAAACACGCAGAACAATATAACGAGTATAGGAACTCACAGGAAAAAAAAAAAAAAAAAAAAAGTCGTTCCCAGCATACCGGCTCCTTCTGTGGCAGAGGCTTTTGAGAGGGTGAAAACGTTTCCCCGGGATAGTGCCAAGGCCAATAATCGGACAATATTGAAATAAAATAACCATTGCGGTATATATTTTTTTAAAAAATAAATAAATAAATAACTAAATAACTTGCTGTATTTAAGTATTGTATATCACTTCAAGTTTTAATTCATGCTTTACAAGTGGTTAATGTGACCACCACCATCAACATCAAGCCGATATGACTTTTAATTTGTTAAATTTACTTACCTGTTAAAAATACTTTTAATTCTTATTTAAATTCTAATTAAATGATTAATTAATTAATTTTCATAATTCATAGTTCATAGTTTCATAGTTAATTAATTTGATTAATTAATAATTATTTAATAATTCATTATATTTCAATGATTTTAAAATGAATAAATGTGTGATGATTTTGGCACATTCTTTTTGAATCACCCTGTACATATACATATACTGGACTGTCTCAGAAAATTAGAATACACAATATTCTAATTTTTTGAGACAGTCCTGTGTATTTATACAGGACTGTCTCAGGAAATTAGAATACACAATATTCTAATTTCCTGACTGTCTCAGGAAATTAGAATATTGTGTATTCTAATTTCCTGAGACAGTCCTGTATAAATACACAGGACTGTCTCAAAAAATTAGAATATTGTGTATTCTAATTTTCTGAGACAGTCCAGTACATATGTACATATACATATACATATACACGTGTGCATATACATATACAGTATATACAAATACAAATAATTATCTCTTTGATAATTTGGGTGGTAGAACATTTAAAACATTTAAAACTGGAAATCTTTTTTTTTTTCTTTCACAAAACAGCATATCTAAAAGATAACATTGTTGATGATAGCTGGCATTTCGATCCATTTGATTAGATAGTTGTTCAACCAGTCGCTGTATCGATCCAGATTGATATATCGTTACACTCCTATTTTAGATTAGTTACTTATTTTGTGATCAAAAACAATGATACTCAGAATCCGAAGGTTCTACTAGCAGTTCAAACAATTACTGGAAGCAGGGCGGAAAAAACATTCATGATTCTGGACAAAACTTTCCATTTTACAACATGTTCTGCACTGCAAATTTATAACGTCTTAATCAGATTATTTTTCATAAACTTAGTGAATTTTCTCCATCCTTTTTTGAATGTTAAAGACTAATTAACAGATTAATGCATGAGATTCATTCATTCATTCATTCATTTTCCAAGCCGTTTATCCTCACGAGAGTCACAGGGGTGCTGGAGCCAATCCCATCTAACTATGGGAGGTAGGCAGGGGACACCCTGATTCAGTTGCCAGTAAATTGCAGGGCACAAATAGACAGACAACCATTCACGCACACACACTCAACCCTAGGAACAATTTAGAGAATATGATCAACCTACCATGCATGTTTTTTGTATGTGGGGGGAAACCGGAGTACCCAGAGAAAACCCACGCAGGGACGGAGCCTGGGATTGAACTCTTGATCTCAGAACTGTGAGGCAGACGTGCTAACCACTCTGCCACCGTGCCACCTATGTGTCTGATTATTCCACGAATTTTAAGTAAATATTACTGTAAGTTCTTTTAAGCTTATACATCTATAAGTTGGTGATTTTTCACCTAAACCAAGAAAAAAAATGTTTTTAAATAAAGTTTTGAACAATATCTATTCTTGAATTAAGAACATGTCTGACAAACAAGCTTTTTTAAGATTAAATATACTAATTTATTGCTTAAAATAGGTCTATTAAGGTTATTTTAAACTTGCTATTTTTCTTATTTCAAGAATTCTAAAGTAAAATTTACTTTAACTTTACTTGAAGCACTGGCAGATAATGTCACTTATTTCTAGTAAATTTACACTGAAAACAAAGGAATTTAACTAGTTTTAAGGAGGTGTGTTTTTGCAGTGTGGTACAAAAAAGAAAAGTTTTCGACTCAACCAACTAAATGTACAAATCGCTTGTTGGGTGATTTCACCTCACAATCACACGTTTATATTTCTTGTTCAATTACATTTGCTACTCAATGTACAGTAAATGTAACTTACATTGCCTTGTTGTAGGACCCAGTGATCTTCCTGCAGGAAAGCCCATTTCCTCCACATACGCCACATTTATCCACTCGTTTATTGGATCCTATCACCTGATCACAGCCTGCCTTCACACACTGGCCTTTGACGCAAACTGATGTGGTGTCAGGACCACAGGGTGTTCCATCAACTACCTACAAATGTAGATTTATTGCATTATTGTAGTTCACATAAGTAGAGTTTTGCACTTTTAACAAATCCTCATTTTTTATGGTGGTGGTGGAATTGTATAAATTGCACCGAAGTCATTAAAGTTTGATTTGAATCTCGTATTTCCATTTGAATATGTTTCTTTATAGACCACTTGCTAATTCTGAACTATGTTTCATTATTTGAATAATCCTTAACTTGTAATTAATGTTTTTTGCACGGGCAGTGATGTTGGGTGCATGTACCTTGGACTCAAACACCTTAAATTCACTGCTGCCTCTGGCCCGGCAGAATAGTTTGCATCTATCCCTCGGAGACACGCCAGCATACTTTGGTATCCAATGTTTCATGTTGCCATTGTAGTCCAGGTAATTTGGACTGTTGTACTTCTCACACTGTTCCTCTCGATAACTCTTACCTGTAGGGAAAAATTGAAAACCCCTTTTTCAGAAAACATCAGGACATACAGTATTTTATAACCATCGCACTGTGTACTGTAGCACTCATCATAACGAATTTTACTCTTCACATTTAATCCAGAGAAAAAATATAAAATTAGAAATATATATGTGAAAACTTCTTTAGCAATGAGTGTAGCCTGTGACCTGTAAAAATAAATAAATAAAAGAGTAATGGTAAAAATTAGCCCCTTTAAATATTGCGTGGACACATTATAACTATAGAACTGTCTTCAGATTTACTAAAACACATTAAAACCAATGTTCAATAGAAGTCAGCACACACCAGCTGCAACTGAAAGTGCCTTTGATATACCCCCAAATGAATTTCAAATGTTTTGGAAAGCTTTACTGGACTTTTTTGTTTTCGAGCAAAAGCCTGATGTTTTTGTGCTAACACTGACTGATTTTAAACTGTCCATAATTCCTTCCACCCTGTCTAAGGCCCCAGTTTCAGATGAAGACAAACAATTTAAAACCCTGATGCTTCCACAACTTGCTTCTCTGTATGTGTTGTTCTTTTGTAATGAGCAGCTGTGTGTTTGCATCAAATTCATGCCAAAAGGTTCAACCCTTTGTTTCATTAGACCATAAAAAAAAAACTCTCAAACATGTGAAAATGTGGTCATGGTGGTTAAAAGGTTTGAAAATATTTATCTTGGCAAAAACCGAGCATTTGAACAGGACGCTTTTGAGTCTCACCTATAGCAGTCAAAAAATGATTATGAATTTCAAAACAAGAAGTCTCTGAAAATGTGTCTCACCATTGTTGTCACAGGGCTGTGTGTTACAGGACTGGTACTGAACCCTTTGTCCTTCACAATAGTTGCCCCCATTCTGAGGCTCAGGGTTTGTACACTCCCTATAGGAGAACTCTACTCCACCTCCACATGTCCTGGAACATTGTTGCCACGGTCCCCACGTGCTCCAGCCACCATCCACAACCACCTGTGGTAAAGAAAAAAGGGACAAAAACAGACAGAAGTCAGAGAGGTTGGTTGCCACAGGAAGTCTCAACTGTGCAGCTGAAACCACAGTCTGGGCTTCTGGCTCTGAGGCTTCAGTGGGTTGGCATGCTGTGACTCCAGGCTAATTCTGTGTTGAAGTACGGCACGCGACTCCTGTCTGCCTGTACCCACATTCTTGCTACATGTGTCACTCACTACTTGGAGCCTGCCGTACTGTAGGTTTCTGAGGCACAATTTAAAGGCTGTGTGCCTTTTCCAGAGGTTTAATGACTTTGGGACAGCTCAACTCCCAGCTGCCATTGTGTCTGGGTGCTGAAAACAGATGTGCAATCATAACACATGGATAAGTCATTAGGGTAACTAAACTAAATTTAAACTGCACAAGTTACTATTTCTTCAGAACATGCCACCAAGAACTCTCTGGACATTAACCATATTAAATATTGAGGGTTTCGTTTTTTTTAATTTATTTTTCTGCAAAAGCTATATAAACACTTTTTGGATGCTTACAGTCCATCCTTCGGCACTGCAATAGCAAAAGAAAAAAGAAAAGAAAAAGCAAAAGATGAGTGGATTCAGGCACTTGGTGACTTCATCTCTACATGTAAACAGTGATGCTTTGGTTCCCAGCCTTTTTGAGCTGGATGAGAACAGTGCCCTTTGTATTGGAGACATCTTTTAATGGTTCATTGAAATGAAAAAAAAGGAATATTCCCCTCTGTTGTGAAGTGACAAAGAGTCAGAACGGTTTGTGGCCCATATTGAGCTGCTACGCATGCCCAACCTGCCACCCAAAACCCAACCAAATACTTTTTTGTGCTCGTACGCCAACATTAATTTCCATTAATGGCTTTGAATGCAGTTTTTGGGTTTAAGCACCTGCCCCTTAAAATATGTGCATGTGGCTGTACTTTATATTTAAATGACCAAATGTTTATATGGCTGTAATTGCATACAAATTATTTGTAATGAATCCTTTTTTATCAGAACAAATGGATGATAGTACAGCAACCTTTGTAGGAATATTTTTTAAACAACAACAACAAAAGAAATGTTTTGTTGTGAATTTAATACGGATACCATATTCACACTTACAATTTAAATAGGTAACTAAAAGTTATCAAATCATGTAATAATACTCCATGAATGTTGCCAAAATACCTTATACGAAGCCTGAACCACAATGATTTCTTAACATCTTCAAACAGCATTGCCGTAAATGCAACAATTGGCTGTGATTATCATGTAATCCTTGGTGATATGTATTTTTTAACACTACATTTATTAGAGGGTATATAGTTTGCAGTCCTGTAAACATACTATTTGAGTGTCCCAAAATGTGTATGCATTTGATTACACTCCAGTCTCATATTCAACTAAAGGACCTATCTAAACCCCCCCCCCCCCCCCCCCCTTCCATTCCGATCATGATACCTCAATCAGAATAACTGTTGGTACCAATACAATTCCAATTCCAGATCTCGTTATTTTTCTACCCTTTAATATTGTTCAGGCCTCGCCGTTTGAAAATCCAGGAGAACCATTGACAATCGTCCTTAATAT